>NC_063441.1:6434666-6758094 GCF_020379485.1 Brassica napus | reverse complement strand
AGCTTCTTAATCTTCTTGTTCCAATCAAACCAGGATGAATCACTTTGTAAGAAGCTTGATTTGGAAATAAAGGGTGGAGAATCACCAGGAGTTGAATAAATCTCATAGGAGTTGGGATGAAAGAAGTTAGCCACGTTCAAACAGGTGATTCCATTTCCCAGTTTGGGAATAGGACAGCTTCTTCGTCGTTCCAATCAACCAGGATGAATCACTTTGTAAGAGCTGGATTTGGATACATAAAATGGTGGGAAATCACCAGGAGTTGAATTATCTCATAGGAGTTGGATGAAGAAGTTATCCCACTTTCTAATCAGGTGATTCCAGTTTCCAGTTTGGGAATAGGACAGCTTCTTCGTCGTTCCAATCAAAGGGATGAATCACTTTGTAAGAGCTTGATTGGATACATAAAGTGGTGGAGAATCACCCAGAGTTGAATAATCTCATAGGAGTTGGGATGAAGAAGTTATCCCACTTTCTAATCAGTGATTCCCGTTTCGCAGTTTGGGAATAGGACACTTCTTCTCGGTGTTCCAATCAAACCAGGATGAATCACTTTGTAAGAGCTTGATTTGGATCATAAAGTGGGGAGAATCACCAGGGGTTGAATAAATCTCATAGGAGTTGGGATGAAGAAGTTATCCCACTTTCTAATCAGGTGATTCCAGTTTCCCAGTTTGGGAATAGGACAGCTTCTTCGTCGTTCCAATCAACCAGGATGAATCACTTTGTAAGAAGCTTGATTTGGATACATAAAGTGGTGGAGAATCACCAGGAAGTGTTAAATAAATCATAGGAGTGTGGATGAAGAAGTTATCCCACTTTAAATCAGGTGATTCCAGTTTTCCCAGTTTGGGAATAGGAAGCTTCTTCGTCGTTCCAATCAAAACCAGGATGAATCACTTTGTAAGAAGCTTGATTTGGATACATAAAGTGGTGGAGAATCACCAGAAGTTGAATAAATCTCATAGGAGTTGGGATGAAGAAGTTATCCCACTTTCAAATCAGGTGATTCCAGTTTCCCAGTTTGGGAATAGGACAGCTTCTTTCGTCGTTCCACAATCAAACAGGATGAATCACTTTGTAAGAAGCTTTTGGATACATAAAGGTGTGGAGAATCACCAGGAAGTGGAATAAATCTCATAGGAGTTGGGATGAAGAATTTATCCCACTTCACACTTTATCAGGTGATTCCAGTTTCCCAGTTTGGGAATAGGACAGCTTCTTCGTCGTTCCAATCCAATCAGGATCACATGACTTTGTAAGAAGCTTGATTTGGATACATAAAGTGGTGGAGAATCACCAGGGGTTGAATAAATCTCATAGGAGTTGGGATGAAGAAGTTATCCCACTTTCTAATCAGGTGATTCCAGTTTCCCAGTTTGGGAATAGGACAGCTTTTCGTCGTTCCAATCAAACAGGATGAATCACTTTGTAAGAAGCTTGATTTGGATACATAAAATGGTGGAGAATCACCAGGAAGTTGAATAAATCTCATAGGAGTTGGGATGAAGAAGTTATCCCACTTTCAAATCAGGTGATTCCAGTTTCCCAGTTTGGGAATAGGACAGCTTCTTCGTCGTTCCAATCAAACCAGGATGAATCACTTTGTAAGAAGCTTGATTTGGATACATAAAGTGGTGGAGAATCACCAGGAAGTTGAATAAATCTCATGGGAGTTGGGATGAAGATATTATCCCACTTTAAAATCAGGTGATTCCAGTTTCGCAGTTTGGGAATAGTACAGCTTCTTCGTCGTTCCAATCAAACCATGATGAATCACTTTGTAAGAAGCTTGATTTGGATACATAAAGAGGTGGAGAATCACCAGGGGGTTGAATAAATCTCATAGGAGTTGGGATGAAGAAGTTATCCCACTTTCTAATCAGGTGATTCCAGTTTCCCAGTTTGGGAATAGGACAGCTTCTTCTTCGTTCCAATCAAACCAGGATGAATCACTTTGTAAGAAGCTTGATTTGGATACATAAAGTGGTGGAGAATCACCAGGGGGTTGAATAAATCTCATAGGAGTTGGGATGAAGAAGTTATCCCACTTTCTAATCAGGTGATTCCAGTTTCCCAGTTTGGGAATAGGACAGCTTCTTCGTCGTTCCAATCAAACCAGGCTAAATCACATTGTAAGAAGCTTGATTTGGATATATAAAGTGGTGGAGAATCACCAGGGGGTTGAATAAATCTCATAGGAGTTGGGATGAAGAAGTTATCCCACTTTCTAATAAGGTGATTCCAGTTTCCCAGTTTAGGAATAGGACAGCTTTTTCGTGGTTCCAATCAAACAAGGATGAATCACTTTGTAAGAAGCTTGATTTGGATACATAAAATGGTGGAGAATCACCAGGAAGTTTAATTAATCTCATAGGAGTTGGGATGAAGAAGTTATCCCACTTTCAAATCAGGTGATTCCAGTTTCACAGTTTGGGAATAGGACAGCTTCTTCGTCGTTCCAATCAAACCAGGATGAATCACTTTGTAAGAAGCTTGATTTGGATACATAAAGTGGTGGAGAATCACCAGGAAGTTGAATAAATCTCATAGGAGTTGGGATGAAGAAGTTATCCCACTTTCAAATCAGGTGATTCCAGTTTCCCAGTTTGGGAATAGGACAGCTTCTTCGTCGTTCCAATCAAACCAGGATGAATCACTTTGTAAGAAGCTTTATTTGGATACATAAAGAGGTGGAGAATCACCACGGGGTTGAATAAATCTCATAGGAGCTGGGATGAAGAAGTTCCACTTTCTAATCAGGTGATTCCAGTTTCGCAGTTTGGGAATAGGACAGCTTCCTCGTCGTTCCAATCAAACCAGGATGAATAACTTTGTAAGAAGCTTGATTTGGATACATAAAGTGGTGGAGAATCACCAGGAAGTTGAATAAATCTCATAGGAGTTGGGATGAAGAAGTTATCCCACTTTCTAATAAGGTGATTCCAATTTCCCAGTTTCGGAATAGGACAGCTTTTTCGTCGTTCCAATCAAACAAGGATGAATCACTTTGTAAGAAGCTTGATTTGGATACATAAAATGGTGGAGAATCACCAGGAAGTTGAATTACGTTCATAGGAGTTGGGATGAAGAAGTTATCCCACTTTCAAATCAGGTGATTCCAGTTTCCCAGTTTGGGAATAGGACAGCTTTTTCGTCGTTCCAATCAAACAAGGATGAATCACTTTGTAAGAAGCTTGATTTGGATACATAAAAGTGGTGGAGAATCACCAGGAAGTTGAATAAATCTCATAGGAGTTGGGATGAAGAAGTTATCCCACTTTCAAATCAGGTGATTCCAGTTTCGCAGTTTGGGAATAGGACAGCTTCTTCGTCGTTCCAATCAAACCAGGATGAATCACTTTGTAAGAAGCTTGATTTGGATACATAAAGAGGTGGAGAATCACCAGGGGGTTGAATAAATCTCATAGGAGTTGGGATGAAGAAGTTATACCACTTTCTAATCAGGTGATTCCAGTTTCCCAGTTTGGGAATAGGACAGCTTCTTCGTCGTTCCAATCAAACCAGGATGAATCACTTTGTAAGAAGCTGATTTGGATACATAAAATGGTGGAGAATCACCAGGAAGTTGAATAAATCTCATAGGAGTTGGGATGAAGAAGTTATCCCACTTTCAAATCAGGTGATTCCAGTTTCCCAGTTTGGGAATAGGACAGCTTCTTCGTCGTTCCAATCAAACCAGGCTGAATCACTTTGTAAGAAGCTTGATTTGGATATATAAAGTGGTGGAGAATCACCAGGAAGTTGAATAAATCTCATAGGAGTTGGGATGAAGAAGTTATCCCACTTTCTAATAAGGTGATTCCAATTTCCCAGTTTAGGAATAGGACAGCTTTTTCGTCGTTCCAATCAAACAAGGATGAATCACTTTGTAAGAAGCTTGATATGGATACATAAAGTGGTGGAGAATCACCAGGAAGTTGAATAAATCTCATGGGAGTTGGGATGAAGATATTATCCCACTTTAAAATCAGGTGATTCCAGTTTCGCAGTTTGGGAATAGGACAGCTTCTTCGTCGTTCCAATCAAACCAGGATGAATCACTTTGTAAGAAGCTTGATTTGGATACATAAAGAGGTGGAGAATCACCAGGGGGTTGAATAAATCTCATAGGAGTTGGGATGAAGAAGTTATCCCACTTTCTAATCAGGTGATTCCAGTTTCCCAGTTTGGGAATAGGACAGCTTCTTCGTCGTTCCAATCAAACCAGGATGAATCACTTTGTAAGAAGCTTGATTTGGATACATAAAGTGGTGGAGAATCACCAGGAAGTTGAATAAATCTCATAGGAGTTGGGATGAAGAAGTTATCCCACTTTAAATCAGGTGATTCTAGTTTCACAGTTTGGGAATAGGACAGCTTCTTCGTCGTTCCAATCAAACCAGGATGAATCACTTTGTAAGAAGCTCTATTTGGATACATAAAGTGGTGGAGAATCACCAGGAAGTTGAATAAATCTCATAGGAGTTGGGATGAAGAAGTTATCCCACTTTAAAATCAGGTGATTCCAGTTTCCCAGTTTGGGAATAGGACAGCTTCTTCGTCGTTCCAATCAAACCAGGATGAATCACTTTGTAAGAAGCTTGATTTGGATACATAAAGTGGTGGAGAATCACCAGGAAGTTGAATAAATCTCATAGGAGTTGGGATGAAGAAGTTATCCCACTTTCTAATCAGGTGATTCCAGTTTCCAGTTTGGGAATAGGACAGCTTCTTCGTCGTTCCAATCAAACCAGGATGAATCACTTTGTAAGAAGCTTGATTTGGATACATAAAGTGGTGGAGAATCACCAGGGGGTGAATAAATCTCATAGGAGTTGGGATGAAGAAGTTATCCCACTTTCTAATCAGGTGATTCCAGTTTGCATGTTTGGGAATAGGACAGCTTCTTCGTCGTTCCAATCAAACCAGGATGAATCACTTTGTAAGAAGCTTGATTTGGATACATAAATGGTGGAGAATCACCAGGAAGTTGAATAAATCTCATAGGAGTTGGGATGAAGAAGTTATCCCACTTTCAAATCAGGTGATTCCAGTTTCCCAGTTTGGGAATAGGACAGCTTCTTCGTCGTTCCAATCAAACCAGGATGAATCACTTTGTAAGAAGCTTGATTTGGATACATAAAGTGGTGGAGAATCACCAGGAAGTTGAATAAATCTCATAGGAGTTGGGATGAAGAAGTTATCCCACTTTCAATCAGGTGATTCCAGTTTCCCAGTTTGGGAATAGGACAGCTTCTTCGTCGTTCCAATCAAACCAGGATGAATCACTTTGTAAGAAGCTTGATTTGGATACATAAAGTGGTGGAGAATCACCAGGAAGTTGAATAAATCTCATAGGAGTTGGGATGAAGAAGTTATCCCACTTTAAAATCAGGTGATTCCAGTTTCGCAGTTTGGGAATAGGACAGCTTCTTTGTCGTTCCAATCAAACAAGGATGAATCACTTTGTAAGAAGCTTGATTTGGATACATAAAGTGGTGGAGAATCACCAGGAAGTTGAATAAATCTCATAGGAGTTGGGATGAAGAAGTTATCCCACTTTCAAATCAGGTGATTCCAGTTTCCCAGTTTGGGAATAGGACAGCTTCTTCGTCGTTCCAATCAAACCAGGATGAATCACTTTGTAAGAAGCTTGATTTGGATACATAAAGAGGTGGAGAATCACCACGGGGTTGAATAAATCTCATAGGAGTTGGGATGAAGAAGTTATCCCACTTTCTAATCAGGTGATTCCAGTTTCCCAGTTTGGGAATAGGACAGCTTCTTCGTCGTTCCAATCAAACCAGGATGAATCACTTTGTAAGAAGCTTGATTTGGATACATAAAGTGGTGGAGAATCACCAGGAAGTTGAATAAATCTCATAGGAGTTGGGATGAAGAAGTTATCCCACTTTCTAATAAGGTGATTCCAGTTTCCCAGTTTGGGAATAGGATAGCTTTTCGTCGTTCCAATCAAACCAGGATGAATCACTTTGTAAGAAGCTTGATTTGGATACATAAATGGTGGAGAAACACCAGGAAGTTGAATTAATCTCATAGGAGTTGGGATGAAGAAGTTATCCCACTTTCAATCAGGTGATTCCAGTTTCCAATTTGGGAATAGGACAGCTTCTTCGTCGTTCCAATCAAACCAGGATGAATCACTTTGTAAGAAGCTTGATTTGGATACATAAAGTGGTGGAGAATCACCAGGAAGTTGAATAAATCTCATAGGAGTTGGGATGAAGAAGTTATCCCACTTTCTAATCAGGTGATTCCAGTTTCCCAGTTTGGGAATAGGACAGCTTCTTCGTCGTTCCAATCAAACCAGGATGACTCACTTTGTAAGAAGCTTGATTTGGATACATAAAGTGGTGGAGAATCACCAGGAAGTTGAATAAATCTCATAGGAGTTGGGATGAAGAAGTTATCCCACTTTCTAATCAGGTGATTCCAGTTTCCCAGTTTGGGAATAGGACAGCTTCTTCGTCGTTCCAATCAAACCAGGATGAATCACTTTGTAAGAAGCTTGATTTGGATACATAAATGGTGGAGAATCACCAGGGGGTTGAATAAATCTCATAGGAGTTGGGATGAAGAAGTTATCCCACTTTCTAATCAGGTGATTCCAGTTTCCCAGTTTGGGAATAGGACAGCTTCTTCGTCGTTCCAATCAAACCAGGATGAATCACTTTGTAAGAAGCTTGATTTGGATACATAAAGTGGTGGAGAATCACCAGGAAGTTGAATAAATCTCATAGGAGTTGGGATGAAGAAGTTATCCCACTTTCAAATCAGGTGATTCCAGTTTCCCAGTTTGGGAATAGGACAGCTTCTTCGTCGTTCCAATCAAACCAGGATGAATCACTTTGTAAGAAGCTTGATTTGGATACATAAAGAGGTGGAGAATCACCACGGGGTTGAATAAATCTCATAGGAGTTGGGATGAAGAAGTTATCCCACTTTCTAATCAGGTGATTCCAGTTTCCCAGTTTGGGAATAGGACAGCTTCTTCGTCGTTCCAATCAAACCAGGATGAATCACTTTGTAAGAAGCTTGATTTGGATACATAAAGTGGTGGAGAATCACAGGAAGTTGAATAAATCTCATAGGAGTTGGGATGAAGAAGTTATCCCACTTTCTAATCAGGTGATTCCAGTTTCCCAGTTTGGGAATAGGACAGCTTCTTCGTCGTTCCAATCAAACCAGGATGAATCACTTTGTAAGAAGCTTGATTTGGATACATAAAGTGGTGGAGAATCACCAGGAAGTTGAATAAATCTCATAGGAGTTGGGATGAAGAAGTTATCCCACTTTCAAATCAGGTGATTCCAGTTTCCCAGTTTGGGAATAGGACAGCTTCTTCGTCGTTCCAATCAAACCAGGATGAATCACTTTGTAAGAAGCTTGATTTGGATACATAAAGTGGTGGAGAATCACCAGGAAGTTGAATAAATCTCATGGGAGTTGGGATGAAGATATTATCCCACTTTAAAATCAGGTGATTCCAGTTTCCCAGTTTGGGAATAGGACAGCTTCTTCGTCGTTCCAATCAAACCAGGATGAATCACTTTGTAAGAAGCTTGATTTGGATACATAAAGTGGTGGAGAATCACCAGGAAGTTGAATAAATCTCATAGGAGTTGGGATGAAGAAGTTATCCCACTTTCAATCAGGTGATTCCAGTTTCCCAGTTTGGGAATAGGACAGCTTCTTCGTCGTTCCAATCAAACCAGGATGAATCACTTTGTAAGAAGCTTGATTTGGATACATAAAGTGGTGGAGAATCACCAGGGGTTGAATAAATCTCATAGGAGTTGGGATGAAGAAGTTATCCCACTTTCTAATCAGGTGATTCCAGTTTCCCAGTTTGGGAATAGGACAGCTTCTTCGTCGTTCCAATCAAACCAGGATGAATCACTTTGTAAGAAGCTTGATTTGGATACATAAAGTGGTGGAGAATCACCAGGAAGTTGAATAAATCTCATAGGAGTTGGGATGAAGAAGTTATCCCACTTTCTAATCAGGTGATTCCAGTTTCCCAGTTTGGGAATAGGACAGCTTTTTCGTCGTTCCAATCAAACCAGGATGAATCACTTTGTAAGAAGCTTGATTTGGATACATAAAGTGGTGGAGAATCACCAGGAAGTTGAATAAATCTCATAGGAGTTGGGATGAAGAAGTTATCCCACTTTCAAATCAGGTGATTCCAGTTTCCCAGTTTGGGAATAGGACAGCTTCTTCGTCGTTCCAATCAAACCAGGATGAATCACTTTGTAAGAAGCTTGATTTGGATACATAAAGTGGTGGAGAATCACCAGGAAGTTGAATAAATCTCATAGGAGTTGGGATGAAGAAGTTATCCCACTTTCAAATCAGGTGATTCCAGTTTTGCAGTTTGGGAATAGGACAGCTTCTTCGTCGTTCCAATCAAACCAGGATGAATCACTTTGTAAGAAGCTTGATTTGGATACATAAAGTGGTGGAGAATCACCAGGAAGTTGAATAAATCTCATAGGAGTTGGGATGAAGAAGTTATCCCACTTTCTAATCAGGTGATTCCAGTTTCCCAGTTTGGGAATAGGACAGCTTCTTCGTCGTTCCAATCAAACCAGGATGAATCACTTTGTAAGAAGCTTGATTTGGATACATAAAGTGGTGGAGAATCACCAGGAAGTTGAATAAATCTCATAGGAGTTGGGATGAAGAAGTTATCCCACTTTAAATCAGGTGATTCCAGTTTCCCAGTTTGGGAATAGGACAGCTTCTTCGTCGTTCCAATCAAACCAGGATGAATCACTTTGTAAGAAGCTTGATTTGGATACATAAAGTGGTGGAGAATCACCAGGAAGTTGAATAAATCTCATAGGAGTTGGGATGAAGAAGTTATCCCACTTTCTAATCAGGTGATTCCAGTTTCCCAGTTTGGGAATAGGACAGCTTCTTCGTCGTTCCAATCAAACCAGGATGAATCACTTTGTAAGAAGCTTGATTTGGATACATAAAGTGGTGGAGAATCACCAGGAAGTTGAATAAATCTCATAGGAGTTGGGATGAAGAAGTTATCCCACTTTCTAATCAGGTGATTCCAGTTTCCCAGTTTGGGAATAGGACAGCTTCTTCGTCGTTCCAATCAAACCAGGATGAATCACTTTGTAAGAAGCTTGATTTGGATACATAAAGTGGTGGAGAATCACCAGGGGTTGAATAAATCTCATAGGAGTTGGGATGAAGAAGTTATCCCACTTTCTAATCAGGTGATTCCAGTTTCCCAGTTTGGGAATAGGACAGCTTCTTCGTCGTTCCAATCAAACCAGGATGAATCACTTTGTAAGAAGCTTGATTTGGATACATAAAGTGGTGGAGAATCACCAGGAAGTTGAATAATCTCATAGGAGTTGGGATGAAGAAGTTATCCCACTTTCAAATCAGGTGATTCCAGTTTCCCAGTTTGGGAATAGGACAGCTTCTTCGTCGTTCCAATCAAACCAGGATGAATCACTTTGTAAGAAGCTTGATTTGGATACATAAAGTGGTGGAGAATCACCAGGAAGTTGAATAAATCTCATAGGAGTTGGGATGAAGAAGTTATCCCACTTTCAAATCAGGTGATTCCAGTTTCCCAGTTTGGGAATAGGACAGCTTCTTCGTCGTTCCAATCAAACCAGGATGAATCACTTTGTAAGAAGCTTGATTTGGATACATAAAGTGGTGGAGAATCACCAGGGGTTGAATAAATCTCATAGGAGTTGGGATGAAGAAGTTATCCCACTTTCTAATCAGGTGATTCCAGTTTCCCAGTTTGGGAATAGGACAGCTTCTTCGTCGTTCCAATCAAACCAGGATGAATCACTTTGTAAGAAGCTTGATTTGGATACATAAAGTGGTGGAGAATCACCAGGAAGTTGAATAAATCTCATAGGAGTTGGGATGAAGAAGTTATCCCACTTTCTAATCAGGTGATTCCAGTTTCCCAGTTTGGGAATAGGACAGCTTCTTCGTCGTTCCAATCAAACCAGGATGAATCACTTTGTAAGAAGCTTGATTTGGATACATAAAGTGGTGGAGAATCACCAGGAAGTTGAATAAATCTCATAGGAGTTGGGATGAAGAAGTTATCCCACTTTCAAATCAGGTGATTCCAGTTTCCCAGTTTGGGAATAGGACAGCTTCTTCGTCGTTCCAATCAAACCAGGATGAATCACTTTGTAAGAAGCTTGATTTGGATACATAAAGTGGTGGAGAATCACCAGGAAGTTGAATAAATCTCATAGGAGTTGGGATGAAGAAGTTATCCCACTTTCAAATCAGGTGATTCCAGTTTCCCAGTTTGGGAATAGGACAGCTTCTTCGTCGTTCCAATCAAACCAGGATGAATCACTTTGTAAGAAGCTTGATTTGGATACATAAAGTGGTGGAGAATCACCAGGAAGTTGAATAAATCTCATAGGAGTTGGGATGAAGAAGTTATCCCACTTTCAAATCAGGTGATTCCAGTTTCCCAGTTTGGGAATAGGACAGCTTCTTCGTCGTTCCAATCAAACCAGGATGAATCACTTTGTAAGAAGCTTGATTTGGATACATAAAGTGGTGGAGAATCACCAGGAAGTTGAATAAATCTCATAGGAGTTGGGATGAAGAAGTTATCCCACTTTCTAATCAGGTGATTCCAGTTTCCCAGTTTGGGAATAGGACAGCTTCTTCGTCGTTCCAATCAAACCAGGATGAATCACTTTGTAAGAAGCTTGATTTGGATACATAAAGTGGTGGAGAATCACCACGGGGTTGAATAAATCTCATAGGAGCTGGGATGAAGAAGTTATCCCACTTTCTAATCAGGTGATTCCAGTTTCGCAGTTTGGGAATAGGACAGCTTCTTCGTCGTTCCAATCAAACCAGGATGAATCACTTTGTAAGAAGCTTGATTTGGATACATAAAGTGGTGGAGAATCACCAGGAAGTTGAATAAATCTCATAGGAGTTGGGATGAAGAAGTTATCCCACTTTCTAATAAGGTGATTCCAGTTTCCCAGTTTCGGAATAGGACAGCTTTTTCGTCGTTCCAATCAAACAAGGATGAATCACTTTGTAAGAAGCTTGATTTGGATACATAAATGGTGGAGAATCACCAGGAAGTTGAATAAATCTCATAGGAGTTGGGATGAAGAAGTTATCCCACTTTCAAATCAGGTGATTCCAGTTTCCCAGTTTGGGAATAGGACAGCTTTTTCGTCGTTCCAATCAAACCAGGATGAATCACTTTGTAAGAAGCTTGATTTGGATACATAAAATGGTGGAGAATCACCAGGAAGTTGAATAAATTTCATGGGAGTTGGGATGAAGATATTATCCCACTTTAAAATCAGGTGATTCCAGTTTCGCAGTTTGGGAATAGGACAGCTTCTTCGTCGTTCCAATCAAACCATGATGAATCACTTTGTAAGAAGCTTGATTTGGATACATAAAGAGGTGGAGAATCACCAGGGGGTTGAATAAATCTCATAGGAGTTGGGATGAAGAAGTTATCCCACTTTCTAATCAGGTGATTCCAGTTTCCCAGTTTGGGAATAGGACAGCTTCTTCGTCGTTCCAATCAAACCAGGATGAATCACTTTGTAAGAAGCTTGATTTGGATACATAAAATGGTGGAGAATCACCAGGAAGTTGAATAAATCTCATAGGAGTTGGGATGAAGAAGTTATCCCACTTTCAAATCAGGTGATTCCAGTTTCACAGTTTGGGAATAGGACAGCTTCTTCGTCGTTCCAATCAAACCAGGATGAATCACTTTGTAAGAAGCTTGATTTGGATATATAAAGTGGTGGAGAATCACCAGGAAGTTGAATTAATCTCATAGGAGTTGGGATGAAGAAGTTATCCCACTTTCTAATCAGGTGATTCCAGTTTCCCAGTTTGGGAATAGGACAGCTTTTCGTCGTTCCAATCAAACAAGGATGAATCACTTTGTAAGAAGCTTGATTTGGATACATAAAGTGGTGGAGAATCACCAGGAAGTTGAATAAATCTCATGGGAGTTGGGATGAAGATATTATCCCACTTTAAAATCAGGTGATTCCAGTTTCGCAGTTTGGGAATAGGACAGCTTCTTCGTCGTTCCAATCAAACCATGATGAATCACTTTGTAAGAAGCTTGATTTGGATACATAAAGAGGTGGAGAATCACCAGGGGGTTGAATAAATCTCATAGGAGTTGGGATGAAGAAGTTATCCCACTTTCTAATCAGGTGATTCCAGTTTCCCAGTTTGGGAATAGGACAGCTTCTTCGTCGTTCCAATCAAACCAGGATGAATCACTTTGTAAGAAGCTTGATTTGGATACATAAAATGGTGGAGAATCACCAGGAAGTTGAATAAATCTCATAGGAGTTGGGATGAAGAAGTTATCCCACTTTTAAATCAGGTGATTCCAGTTTCCCAGTTTGGGAATAGGACAGCTTCTTCGTCGTTCCAATCAAACCAGGATGAATCACTTTGTAAGAAGCTCTATTTGGATACATAAAGTGTTGGAGAATCACCAGGAAGTTGAATAAATCTCATAGGAGTTGGGATGAAGAAGTTATCCCACTTTAAAATCAGGTGATTCCAGTTTCCCAGTTTGGGAATAGGACAGCTTCTTTGTCGTTCCAATCAACCCAGGATGAATCACTTTGTAAGAAGCTTTATTTGGATACATAAAGTGGTGGAGAGTCACCAGGAAGTTGAATAAATCTCATAGGAGTTGGGATGAAGAAGTTATCCCACTTTCAAATCAGGTGATTCCAGTTTTCCAATTTGGGAATAGGACAGCTTCTTCGTCGTTCCAATCAAACCAGGATGAATCACTTTGTAAGAAGCTTTATTTGGATACATAAAGAGGTGGAGAATCACCACGGGGTTGAATAAATCTCATAGGAGCTGGGATGAAGAAGTTATCCCACTTTCTAATCAGGTGATTCCAGTTTTGCAGTTTGGGAATAGGACAGCTTCCTCGTCGTTCCAATCAAACCAGGATGAATCACTTTGTAAGAAGCTTGATTTGGATACATAAAGTGGTGGAGAATCACCAGGAAGTTGAATAAATCTCATAGGAGTTGGGATGAAGAAGTTATCCACTTTCTAATAAGGTGATTCCAGTTTCCCAGTTTGGGAATAGGACAGCTTTTTCGTCGTTCCAATCAAACAAGGATGAATCACTTTGTAAGAAGCTTGATTTGGATACATAAAATGGTGGAGAATCACCAGGAAGTTGAATTAATCTCATAGGAGTTGGGATGAAGAAGTTATCCCACTTTCAAATCAGGTGATTCCAGTTTCCCAGTTTGGGAATAGGACAGCTTTTTCGTCGTTCCAATCAAACCAGGATGAATCACTTTGTAAGAAGCTTGATTTGGATACATAAAGTGGTGGAGAATCACCAGGAAGTTGAATAAATCTCATAGGAGTTGGGATGAAGATATTATCCCACTTTCAAATCAGGTGATTCCAGTTTCGCAGTTTGGGAATAGGACAGCTTCTTCGTCGTTCCAATCAAACCAGGATGAATCACTTTGTAAGAAGCTTGATTTGGATACATAAAGAGGTGGAGAATCACCAGGGGGTTGAATAAATCTCATAGGAGTTGGGATGAAGAAGTTATCCCACTTTCTAATCAGGTGATTCCAGTTTCCCAGTTTGGGAATAGGACAGCTTCTTCGTCGTTCCAATCAAACCAGGATGAATCACTTTGTAAGAAGCTTGATTTGGATACATAAAGTGGTGGAGAATCACCAGGAAGTTGAATAAATCTCATAGGAGTTGGGATGAAGAAGTTATCCCACTTTCAAATCAGGTGATTCCAGTTTCCCAGTTTGGGAATAGGACAGCTTCTTCGTCGTTCCAATCAAACCAGGATGAATCACTTTGTAAGAAGCTTGATTTGGATACATAAAGTGGTGGAGAATCACCAGGAAGTTGAATAAATCTCATAGGAGTTGGGATGAAGAAGTTATCCCACTTTCAAATCAGGTGATTCCAGTTTCCAGTTTGGGAATAGGACAGCTTCTTCGTCGTTCCAATCAAACCAGGATGAATCACTTTGTAAGAAGCTTGATTTGGATACATAAAGTGGTGGAGAATCACCAGGGTTGAATAAATCTCATAGGAGTTGGGATGAAGAAGTTATCCCACTTTCAAATCAGGTGATTCCAGTTTCCCAGTTTGGGAATAGGACAGCTTCTTCGTCGTTCCAATCAAACCAGGATGAATCACTTTGTAAGAAGCTTGATTTGGATACATAAAGTGGTGGAGAATCACCAGGAAGTTGAATAAATCTCATAGGAGTTGGGATGAAGAAGTTATCCCACTTTCTAATCAGGTGATTCCAGTTTCCCAGTTTGGGAATAGGACAGCTTCTTCGTCGTTCCAATCAAACCAGGATGAATCACTTTGTAAGAAGCTTGATTTGGATACATAAAGTGGTGGAGAATCACCAGGAAGTTGAATAAATCTCATAGGAGTTGGGATGAAGAAGTTATCCCACTTTCAAATCAGGTGATTCCAGTTTCCCAGTTTGGGAATAGGACAGCTTCTTCGTCGTTCCAATCAAACCAGGATGAATCACTTTGTAAGAAGCTTGATTTGGATACATAAAGTGGTGGAGAATCACCAGGAAGTTGAATAAATCTCATAGGAGTTGGGATGAAGAAGTTATCCCACTTTCAAATCAGGTGATTCCAGTTTCCCAGTTTGGGAATAGGACAGCTTCTTCGTCGTTCCAATCAAACCAGGATGAATCACTTTGTAAGAAGCTTGATTTGGATACATAAAGTGGTGGAGAATCACCAGGAAGTTGAATAAATCTCATAGGAGTTGGGATGAAGAAGTTATCCCACTTTCAAATCAGGTGATTCCAGTTTCCCAGTTTGGGAATAGGACAGCTTCTTCGTCGTTCCAATCAAACCAGGATGAATCACTTTGTAAGAAGCTTGATTTGGATACATAAAGTGGTGGAGAATCACCAGGGGTTGAATAAATCTCATAGGAGTTGGGATGAAGAAGTTATCCCACTTTCTAATCAGGTGATTCCAGTTTCCCAGTTTGGGAATAGGACAGCTTCTTCGTCGTTCCAATCAAACCAGGATGAATCACTTTGTAAGAAGCTTGATTTGGATACATAAAGTGGTGGAGAATCACCAGGAAGTTGAATAAATCTCATAGGAGTTGGGATGAAGAAGTTATCCCACTTTCTAATCAGGTGATTCCAGTTTCCCAGTTTGGGAATAGGACAGCTTCTTCGTCGTTCCAATCAAACCAGGATGAATCACTTTGTAAGAAGCTTGATTTGGATACATAAAGTGGTGGAGAATCACCAGGAAGTTGAATAAATCTCATAGGAGTTGGGATGAAGAAGTTATCCCACTTTCAAATCAGGTGATTCCAGTTTCCCAGTTTGGGAATAGGACAGCTTCTTCGTCGTTCCAATCAAACCAGGATGAATCACTTTGTAAGAAGCTTGATTTGGATACATAAAGTGGTGGAGAATCACCAGGAAGTTGAATAAATCTCATAGGAGTTGGGATGAAGAAGTTATCCCACTTTCAAATCAGGTGATTCCAGTTTCCCAGTTTGGGAATAGGACAGCTTCTTCGTCGTTCCAATCAAACCAGGATGAATCACTTTGTAAGAAGCTTGATTTGGATACATAAAGTGGTGGAGAATCACCAGGGTTGAATAAATCTCATAGGAGTTGGGATGAAGAAGTTATCCCACTTTCTAATCAGGTGATTCCAGTTTCCCAGTTTGGGAATAGGACAGCTTCTTCGTCGTTCCAATCAAACCAGGATGAATCACTTTGTAAGAAGCTTGATTTGGATACATAAAGTGGTGGAGAATCACCAGGAAGTTGAATAAATCTCATAGGAGTTGGGATGAAGAAGTTATCCCACTTTCTAATCAGGTGATTCCAGTTTCCCAGTTTGGGAATAGGACAGCTTCTTCGTCGTTCCAATCAAACCAGGATGAATCACTTTGTAAGAAGCTTGATTTGGATACATAAAGTGGTGGAGAATCACCAGGAAGTTGAATAAATCTCATAGGAGTTGGGATGAAGAAGTTATCCCACTTTCAAATCAGGTGATTCCAGTTTCCCAGTTTGGGAATAGGACAGCTTCTTCGTCGTTCCAATCAAACCAGGATGAATCACTTTGTAAGAAGCTTGATTTGGATATATATAAAGTGGTGGAGAATTACCAGGAAGTTGAATTATTCTCATAGGAGTTGGGATGAATGAATTATCCCACTTTCAAATCAGGTGACCAGTTTCCCAGTTTGGGAATAGGACAGCTTCTTCGTCGTTCCAATCAAACCAGGATGAATCACTTTGTAAGAAGCTTGATTTGGATACATAAAGTGGTGGAGAATCACCAGGAAGTTGAATAAATCTCATAGGAGTTGGGATGAAGAAGTTATCCCACTTTCAAATCAGGTGATTCCAGTTTCCCAGTTTGGGAATAGGACAGCTTCTTCGTCGTTCCAATCAAACCAGGATGAATCACTTTGTAAGAAGCTTGATTTGGATACATAAAGAGGTGGAGAATCACCAGGGTTGAATAAATCTCATAGGAGTTGGGATGAAGAAGTTATCCCACTTTCTAATCAGGTGATTCCAGTTTCCCAGTTTGGGAATAGGACAGCTTCTTCGTCGTTCCAATCAAACCAGGATGAATCACTTTGTAAGAAGCTTGATTTGGATACATAAAGTGGTGGAGAATCACCAGGAAGTTGAATAAATCTCATAGGAGTTGGGATGAAGAAGTTATCCCACTTTCTAATCAGGTGATTCCAGTTTCCCAGTTTGGGAATAGGACAGCTTTTTCGTCGTTCCAATCAAACCAGGATGAATCACTTTGTAAGAAGCTTGATTTGGATACATAAAGTGGTGGAGAATCACCAGGAAGTTGAATAATCTCATAGGAGTTGGGATGAAGAAGTTATCCCACTTTCAAATCAGGTGATTCCAGTTTCCCAGTTTGGGAATAGGACAGCTTCTTCGTCGTTCCAATCAAACCAGGATGAATCACTTTGTAAGAAGCTTGATTTGGATACATAAAGTGGTGGAGAATCACCAGGAAGTTGAATAAATCTCATAGGAGTTGGGATGAAGAAGTTATCCCACTTTCAAATCAGGTGATTCCAGTTTCCCAGTTTGGGAATAGGACAGCTTCTTCGTCGTTCCAATCAAACCAGGATGAATCACTTTGTAAGAAGCTTGATTTGGATACATAAAGAGGTGGAGAATCACCAGGAAGTTGAATAAATCTCATAGGAGTTGGGATGAAGAAGTTATCCCACTTTCTAATCAGGTGATTCCAGTTTCCCAGTTTGGGAATAGGACAGCTTCTTCGTCGTTCCAATCAAACCAGGATGAATCACTTTGTAAGAAGCTTGATTTGGATACATAAAGTGGTGGAGAATCACCAGGAAGTTGAATAAATCTCATAGGAGTTGGGATGAAGAAGTTATCCCACTTTCTAATCAGGTGATTCCAGTTTCCCAGTTTGGGAATAGGACAGCTTTTTCGTCGTTCCAATCAAACCAGGATGAATCACTTTGTAAGAAGCTTGATTTGGATACATAAAGTGGTGGAGAATCACCAGGAAGTTGAATAAATCTCATAGGAGTTGGGATGAAGAAGTTATCCCACTTTCAAATCAGGTGATTCCAGTTTCCCAGTTTGGGAATAGGACAGCTTCTTCGTCGTTCCAATCAAACCAGGATGAATCACTTTGTAAGAAGCTTGATTTGGATACATAAAGTGGTGGAGAATCACCAGGAAGTTGAATAAATCTCATAGGAGTTGGGATGAAGAAGTTATCCCACTTTCTAATCAGGTGATTCCAGTTTCCCAGTTTGGGAATAGGACAGCTTCTTCGTCGTTCCAATCAAACCAGGATGAATCACTTTGTAAGAAGCTTGATTTGGATACATAAAATGGTGGAGAATCACCAGGAAGTTGAATAAATCTCATAGGAGTTGGGATGAAGAAGTTATCCCACTTCCTAATCAGGTGATTCCAGTTTCCCAGTTTGGAATAGGACAGCTTTTTCGTCGTTCCAATCAAACAAGATGAATCACTTTGTAAGAAGCTTGATTTGGATATACATAAAGTGGTGGAGAATTACCAGGAAGTTGAATTATTCTCATAGGAGTTGGGATGAATGAATTATCCCACTTTCAAATCAGGTGATTCCAGTTTCCCAGTTTGGGAATAGGACAGCTTCTTCGTCGTTCCAATCAAACCAGGATGAATCACTTTGTAAGAAGCTTGATTTGGATACATAAAGAGGTGGAGAATCACCAGGGGGTTGAATAAATCTCATAGGAGTTGGGATGAAGAAGTTATCCCACTTTCTAATCAGGTGATTCCAGTTTCCCAGTTTGGGAATAGGACAGCTTCTTCGTCGTTCCAATCAAACCAGGATGAATCACTTTGTAAGAAGCTTGATTTGGATACATAAAATGGTGGAGAATCACCAGGAAGTTGAATAAATCTCATAGGAGTTGGGATGAAGAAGTTATCCCACTTTCAAATCAGGTGATTCCAGTTTCCCAGTTTGGGAATAGGACAGCTTCTTCGTCGTTCCAATCAAACCAGGATGAATCACTTTGTAAGAAGCTTGATTTGGATACATAAAGTGGTGGAGAATCACCAGGAAGTTGAATAAATCTCATAGGAGTTGGGATGAAGAAGTTATCCCACTTTAAAATCAGGTGATTCCAGTTTCCCAGTTTGGGAATAGGACAGCTTCTTCGTCGTTCCAATCAAACCAGGATGAATCACTTTGTAAGAAGCTTGATTTGGATACATAAAGTGGTGGAGAATCACCAGGAAGTTGAATAAATCTCATAGGAGTTGGGATGAAGAAGTTATCCCACTTTCAAATCAGGTGATTCCAGTTTCCCAGTTTGGGAATAGGACAGCTTCTTCGTCGTTCCAATCAAACCAGGATGAATCACTTTGTAAGAAGCTTGATTTGGATACATAAAGGGTGGAGAATCACCAGGGTTGAATAAATCTCATAGGAGTTGGGATGAAGAAGTTATCCCACTTTCTAATCAGGTGATTCCAGTTTCCCAGTTTGGGAATAGGACAGCTTCTTCGTCGTTCCAATCAAACCAGGATGAATCACTTTGTAAGAAGCTTGATTTGGATACATAAAGTGGTGGAGAATCACCAGGAAGTTGAATAAATCTCATAGGAGTTGGGATGAAGAAGTTATCCCACTTTCTAATCAGGTGATTCCAGTTTCCCAGTTTGGGAATAGGACAGCTTTTTCGTCGTTCCAATCAAACAAGGATGAATCACTTTGTAAGAAGCTTGATTTGGATTTAGAAAATGGTGGAGAATCACCAGGAAGTTGAATTACTCTCATAGGAGTTGGGATGAAGAAGTTATCCCACTTTCAAATCAGGTGATTCCAGTTTCCCAGTTTGGGAATAGGACAGCTTCTTCGTCGTTCCAATCAAACCAGGATGAATCACTTTGTAAGAAGCTTGATTTGGATACATAAAGTGGTGGAGAATCACCAGGAAGTTGAATAAATCTCATAGGAGTTGGGATGAATGAATTATCCCACTTTCAAATCAGGTGACCAGTTTCCCAGTTTGGGAATAGGACAGCTTCTTCGTCGTTCCAATCAAACCAGGATGAATCACTTTGTAAGAAGCTTGATTTGGATACATAAAGTGGTGGAGAATCACCAGGAAGTTGAATAAATCTCATAGGAGTTGGGATGAAGAAGTTATCCCACTTTCAAATCAGGTGATTCCAGTTTCCCAGTTTGGGAATAGGACAGCTTCTTCGTCGTTCCAATCAAACCAGGATGAATCACTTTGTAAGAAGCTTGATTTGGATACATAAAGTGGTGGAGAATCACCAGGGGTTGAATAAATCTCATAGGAGTTGGGATGAAGAAGTTATCCCACTTTCTAATCAGGTGATTCCAGTTTCCCAGTTTGGGAATAGGACAGCTTCTTCGTCGTTCCAATCAAACCAGGATGAATCACTTTGTAAGAAGCTTGATTTGGATACATAAAGTGGTGGAGAATCACCAGGAAGTTGAATAAATCTCATAGGAGTTGGGATGAAGAAGTTATCCCACTTTCAAATCAGGTGATTCCAGTTTCCCAGTTTGGGAATAGGACAGCTTCTTCGTCGTTCCAATCAAACCAGGATGAATCACTTTGTAAGAAGCTTGATTTGGATACATAAAGTGGTGGAGAATCACCAGGGGTTGAATAAATCTCATAGGAGTTGGGATGAAGAAGTTATCCCACTTTCTAATCAGGTGATTCCAGTTTCCCAGTTTGGGAATAGGACAGCTTCTTCGTCGTTCCAATCAAACCAGGATGAATCACTTTGTAAGAAGCTTGATTTGGATACATAAAATGGTGGAGAATCACCAGGAAGTTGAATAAATCTCATAGGAGTTGGGATGAAGAAGTTATCCCACTTTCAAATCAGGTGATTCCAGTTTCCCAGTTTGGGAATAGGACAGCTTCTTCGTCGTTCCAATCAAACCAGGATGAATCACTTTGTAAGAAGCTTGATTTGGATACATAAAGTGGTGGAGAATCACCAGGAAGTTGAATAAATCTCATAGGAGTTGGGATGAAGAAGTTATCCCACTTTCTAATCAGGTGATTCCAGTTTCCCAGTTTGGGAATAGGACAGCTTTTTCGTCGTTCCAATCAAACCAGGATGAATCACTTTGTAAGAAGCTTGATTTGGATACATAAAATGGTGGAGAATCACCAGGAAGTTGAATAAATCTCATAGGAGTTGGGATGAAGAAGTTATCCCACTTTCAAATCAGGTGATTCCAGTTTCCCAGTTTGGGAATAGGACAGCTTCTTCGTCGTTCCAATCAAACCAGGATGAATCACTTTGTAAGAAGCTTGATTTGGATACATAAAGTGGTGGAGAATCACCAGGAAGTTGAATAAATCTCATAGGAGTTGGGATGAAGAATTATCCCACTTTAAATCAGGTGATTCCAGTTTCCCAGTTTGGGAATAGGACAGCTTCTTCGTCGTTCCAATCAAACCAGGATGAATCACTTTGTAAGAAGCTTGATTTGGATACATAAAGTGGTGGAGAATCACCAGGGGGTTGAATAAATCTCATAGGAGTTGGGATGAAGAAGTTATCCCACTTTCTAATCAGGTGATTCCAGTTTCCCAGTTTGGGAATAGGACAGCTTCTTCGTCGTTCCAATCAAACCAGGATGAATCACTTTGTAAGAAGCTTGATTTGGATACATAAAGTGGTGGAGAATCACCAGGAAGTTGAATAAATCTCATAGGAGTTGGGATGAAGAAGTTATCCCACTTTCTAATCAGGTGATTCCAGTTTCCCAGTTTGGGAATAGGACAGCTTCTTCGTCGTTCCAATCAAACCAGGATGAATCACTTTGTAAGAAGCTTGATTTGGATACATAAAGTGGTGGAGAATCACCACGGGGTTGAATAAATCTCATAGGAGTTGGGATGAAGAAGTTATCCCACTTTCTAATAAGGTGATTCCAGTTTCCCAGTTTGGGAATAGGATAGCTTTTCGTCGTTCCAATCAAACCAGGATGAATCACTTTGTAAGAAGCTTGATTTGGATACATAAAATGGTGGAGAATCACCAGGAAGTTGAATAAATCTCATAGGAGTTGGGATGAAGAAGTTATCCCACTTTCAAATCAGGTGATTCCAGTTTCCCAGTTTGGGAATAGGACAGCTTCTTCGTCGTTCCAATCAAACCAGGATGAATCACTTTGTAAGAAGCTTGATTTGGATACATAAAGTGGTGGAGAATCACCAGGAAGTTGAATAAATCTCATAGGAGTTGGGATGAAGAAGTTATCCCACTTTCTAATCAGGTGATTCCAGTTTCCCAGTTTGGGAATAGGACAGCTTCTTCGTCGTTCCAATCAAACCAGGATGAATCACTTTGTAAGAAGCTTGATTTGGATACATAAAGTGGTGGAGAATCACCAGGGGGTTGAATAAATCTCATAGGAGTTGGGATGAAGAAGTTATCCCACTTTCTAATCAGGTGATTCCAGTTTCCCAGTTTGGGAATAGGACAGCTTCTTCGTCGTTCCAATCAAACCAGGATGAATCACTTTGTAAGAAGCTTGATTTGGATACATAAAGAGGTGGAGAATCACCAGGAAGTTGAATAAATCTCATAGGAGTTGGGATGAAGAAGTTATCCCACTTTCAAATCAGGTGATTCCAGTTTCCCAGTTTGGGAATAGGACAGCTTCTTCGTCGTTCCAATCAAACCAGGATGAATCACTTTGTAAGAAGCTTGATTTGGATACATAAAGAGGTGGAGAATCACCACGGGGTTGAATAAATCTCATAGGAGCTGGGATGAAGAAGTTATCCCACTTTCTAATCAGGTGATTCCAGTTTCGCAGTTTGGGAATAGGACAGCTTCCTCGTCGTTCCAATCAAACCAGGATGAATCACTTTGTAAGAAGCTTGATTTGGATACATAAAGTGGTGGAGAATCACCAGGAAGTTGAATAAATCTCATAGGAGTTGGGATGAAGAAGTTATCCCACTTTCTAATCAGGTGATTCCAGTTTCCCAGTTTGGGAATAGGACAGCTTTTTCGTCGTTCCAATCAAACAAGGATGAATCACTTTGTAAGAAGCTTGATTTGGATACATAAAATGGTGGAGAATCACCAGGAAGTTGAATTAATCTCATAGGAGTTGGGATGAAGAAGTTATCCCACTTTCAAATCAGGTGATTCCAGTTTCCCAGTTTGGGAATAGGACAGCTTCTTCGTCGTTCCAATCAAACCAGGATGAATCACTTTGTAAGAAGCTTGATTTGGATACATAAAGTGGTGGAGAATCACCAGGAAGTTGAATAAATCTCATGGGAGTTGGGATGAAGATATTATCCCACTTTAAAATCAGGTGATTCCAGTTTCCCAGTTTGGGAATAGGACAGCTTCTTCGTCGTTCCAATCAAACCAGGATGAATCACTTTGTAAGAAGCTTGATTTGGATACATAAAGTGGTGGAGAATCACCAGGAAGTTGAATAAATCTCATGGGAGTTGGGATGAAGATATTATCCCACTTTAAAATCAGGTGATTCCAGTTTCCCAGTTTGGGAATAGGACAGCTTCTTCGTCGTTCCAATCAAACCAGGATGAATCACTTTGTAAGAAGCTTGATTTGGATACATAAAGTGGTGGAGAATCACCAGGGGGTTGAATAAATCTCATAGGAGTTGGGATGAAGAAGTTATCCCACTTTCTAATCAGGTGATTCCAGTTTCCCAGTTTGGGAATAGGACAGCTTCTTCGTCGTTCCAATCAAACCAGGATGAATCACTTTGTAAGAAGCTTGATTTGGATACATAAAGTGGTGGAGAATCACCAGGAAGTTGAATAAATCTCATAGGAGTTGGGATGAAGAAGTTATCCCACTTTCAAATCAGGTGATTCCAGTTTCCCAGTTTGGGAATAGGACAGCTTTTTCGTGGTCCAATCAAACAAGGATGAATCACTTTGTAAGAAGCATGATTTGGATACATAAAATGGTGGAGAATCACCAGGAAGTTGAATTAATCTCATAGGAGTTGGGATGAAGAAGTTATCCCACTTTCAAATCAGGTGATTCCAGTTTCCCAGTTTGGGAATAGGACAGCTTCTTCGTCGTTCCAATCAAACCAGGATGAATCACTTTGTAAGAAGCTTGATTTGGATACATAAAGTGGTGGAGAATCACCAGGAAGTTGAATAAATCTCATGGGAGTTGGGATGAAGATATTATCCCACTTTAAAATCAGGTGATTCCAGTTTCGCAGTTTGGGAATAGGACAGCTTCTTCGTCGTTCCAATCAAACAGGATGAATCACATTGTAAGAAGCTTGATTTGGATACATAAAGTGGTGGAGAATCACCAGGGGGTTGAATAAATCTCATAGGAGTTGGGATGAAGAAGTTATCCCACTTTCTAATCAGGTGATTCCAGTTTCCCAGTTTGGGAATAGGACAGCTTCTTCGTCGTTCCAATCAAACCAGGATGAATCACGTTGTAGGAACCTTGATTTGGATACATAAAATGGTGGAGAATCAACAGGAAGTTTAATAAATCTCATAGGAGTTGGGATGAAGAAGTTATCCCACTTTTAAATCAGGTGATTCTAGTTTCACAGTTTGGGAATATGACAGCTTCTTCGTCGTTCCAATTAAACCAGGATGAATCACTTTGTAAGAAGCTCTATTTGGATACATAAAGTGTTGGAGAATCACCAGGAAGTTGAATAAATCTCATAGGAGTTGGGATGAAGAAGTTATCCCACTTTAAAATCAGGTGATTCCAGTTTCGCAGTTTGAGAATAGGACAGCTTCTTCGTCGTTCCAATCAAACCATGATGAATCACTTTGTAAGAAGCTTGATTTGGATAAATAAAGTGTTGGAGAATCACCAGGAAGTTGAATAAATCTCATACGGGTTGGGATGACGAAGTTATCCCACTTTCTAATATGGTGATTCCAGTTTCCCAGTTTGGGAATAGGACAGCTTCTTTGTCGTTCCAATCAAACCAGGATGAATCACTTTGTAAGAAGCTTTATTTGGATACATAAAGTGGTGGAGAGTCAGCAGGAAGTTGAATAAATCTCATAGGAGTTGGGATGAAGAAGTTATCCCACTTTCAAATCAGGTGATTCCAGTTTCACAATTTGGGAATAGGACAGCTACTTCGTCGTTCCAATCAAACCAGGATGAATCACTTTGTAAGAAGCTAAGACGGCTAAACCTAATTGAGTCGCAGCTCGAAATAACAAAAATGGAAAGTTGCCTAAATTGCTCTAAGTGCTAAGTTTTCTCTGAAAATTTTTCTCTCCCATGCCACTCGCCTAGGACTCTTTATATACTCGCTCGAAGGTCGGTTTACGCTTTTACTCTTCTGCCCTTAAGCCGTCATAGCATAAAATGAAGATATTCCATTTTTTCCGATCTTCGTAATTATCCTCAAAACGTCGTATTTATCTGCGGAAACTTGACATTTATCCTTCCTTGCGCGCCAAGCGTAAACCGTGCTACGGTTTACGGGCTTTTGGTTAAGAAATCGTAGGGTGGGCCTCGAGTCGTGTTTTAGGTCCCTTTGGGCCGTCTTCCGACTCGAACCGTTTACTGCAATTTCTTTCGATAAAAAACGAACTTTCCGTGGTTTCAATCCGAAAAGTTTGATCGATGATTAGCGGAAAATATGAACCGAGTTCGCTACGGTCATCGGGAGATAGCATCGAAGGTTTGACGAGAATGCATGGACTGGTGCGTATCGAAGCTTTGGCTTGAGCTCGGTCGCTACGTAGCTATGTTGTTTGGGTCTGTTTCCGATGGCTTATATTTGATCTAAATGAAGTTTAAGATGAAATTTTATCTCGAAAAGCTATGTTGCGGAGTGATATACCCTGGATTTGACCCGTTTTCATCCATGGTATATAGGTGTTTTTACTATATATATATCTATGTTTTCTACTCTTCTAGGTATATTTTCAGGTTCAGGTGCATTTCGGAGTAAAGCTATGACTTTGGAGCATTTTGGAGCTTAAAGGACATTTCACCCGAGCTGACCACGTAGAGGTCGACGAGAGGAAGAACAATCGATCGATGCGCATCAGTGCTGACGATCGATACCAGGAGATGCCTCGACAGATGAAGATTTATATCGATCGATGTACACAAGTACCATCGATCAATATCGAGACATCAGACACGCGACATTTTTATTCAGCAGACTTAAAACCCAAGGCCAAGCCAAATTACGAAAATGCCCTGACGAATTTTTAACTTAGTAGATTATATAGTGCCTAAGTGTTTTGACGGCAGAAGAGCGGAGAGAGACCTTTTTTGTTACAAGTTTTACTTTGAGAGAGAAGAGAGTTTTGGAGAGAAGATCACTTGTGATTGGAACTCCTTGTTATCATTTCTTTTCATCTATACTATGAGTTTCTATTTCTTAATTGTTATGAATTGCTTTGCTATGTCTGAGTAGTTCAATTATTAGATCCAGGGTTCAGATAGGTTTGTGGGATTAGCCCCAAACTATAGATCTGCCTTGTTGTGATATTCATGATAGATTTGTATTCATTGCTTGTTTTAGCCTTGCTAACTAGAACTTGATCATAGGATTGCATATTCAAGCACCCTTGTTATCCCATCATGACATCTATCTATCATATTAAGACTGCTAGAGAGGGCTAACCGCCAATTTAGTATCTTAGTAGGGCATATCATACTCGCGCATAGGCCTGGCTAGAACCCGTCGATCGATGTCCTCAACTGACTATCGATCGACGTTGGCAAAGGTGTATCGGTCGACGTCCCAATAGGATCATCGATCGACACTCTTTCATTGTCGACATACTAACCGTTCAGACACGAGATCTAGCCTGTTAACCAGTGAAACATGCGACAGCTGATCACTGAGTTAAGCAGTTAAGCTCTTAAATATCATGCATGCAACAATTAGGCATCTATAGGTATTATAATCTCCAACACCTGAATAGTGGCCATGCATCTAATATCATTTCCAACCAAGTTACATTTACTATTTACTTTGCTTGTTACTATTGTTATTTCATTTAAACATTTACAACTCTCAGAATTAATAAACACTAGATTTTATTGTTCCCTAGCTCCTTGTGGATTCGATCCCTAAGTACTACATCTGAACCTCTTTTGATGAGAGTAACACTCCTTAGGGTAATTTGAGTGGTATCACGGAGAGTCATACTTATTTATTGCAGAGATTGGGACGTTAACTTCGTCGTGACCGTTTTTGACCCCAACAGATAGCCCCCCAGCCTGTTAGAATCGTGGATTTCCAGTGATATTCTAATGCGCGGTATGGCGAGTTCGGATGAGATTGGTGTATTTAGGCGAAGTTCGTGTCCGAAATCTGCAAGTAAATAGTAATTCCTCATGCCTATAAGAAGGGTGGTAACTTCTTCACAATTTTTTCACTTTCTTGTTTTCTCAAAAATTTCCCTTAAGAAAACTTTCCTTCTTTCTCTCTATCCTTTCCTTCCATTTTCCCAAAGAGAAGTATAAAATGTCGAGTAAGAAAAAGATTGCGAGGAAAGGGCGTCCGCAAGTGCTCATGAATAGCTCCTTGTTCCAAAGAGAGAGTTCGTGCCTCACTCGGTAGATCCCGCCGAATGAGGCATGGTGGGTTGCGCATTACGGTTCGATGACTCCTCCCAAAGAGAAGTCGTTCCCAGTCTTGACCCATCGTGCAGTCGAGGAGGGGGCACCAAGCAGGAGTACCGACGAGTTCCTCGAGATCATGCGGTCGTTCTACCGCATTCCGAGCATGGTGGAGTTCCGGGTTCCCCGTCGAGGGGAACGTGCTGATAACCACCCGGAGGGTTATTTTACTTGCTACGAAGCGTTTGTAGTGTGTTGTCGCTTGTGGTTCCCGATTTCCGAAATCGTCGTCCGAGTGTTGGATCGTTTCGAGGTGGCGATAAGCCAGCTGAATCCACTTGCCATTCAGCACCTCATTGGAATCCTGATCTTGAGCTACGAGCATGGTCTCTCCCTTTCCGTTGATCACTCGAAGCGCTTCTGAGGCTACAGCTCGTCAAGGATAAGGACTAGTATAGGCTGGTCCCTCGGAGCTTCATGTCGGTGGTTAAGAGGTTCATCTCCAACTTCAACTCGTAGAAGAAATTTTTCTTCTTTGTTCGTATAGACGCTGCGTCTGTCGAAGAGAGTTGTATCCCACTACTCCGGAGGTTGCCGAATGATCGTCCCCTTATCAACCCGCTGGCCCCGTTCCCCGAGGATATCATTGACGTGAGGGATCTTCTTAGGAATGTTCTGTTTTTCTGGACTTCCTTTACGCCGAAACAAGTTCGGAAGGCGCTAAGGTTTGTGTGTCCCGATCCTGCAGAAACGGGGAATGACTCCGAGCCCGATAATCAGAGTCCCGATGCTACCCCCACTGCTGCGACGGGGTGAAACTCTTCGAAGGGGAAGGATATCTATCTTGGTGACATAGAGTTTTCGATGGATGATTCTATGCTTCCGGGATGGGATCCAGACCTTGCTTATGGCGACGAAAGGGGTTCTAGCGAGGTTCCTATTCCAGACTTGGATGATTTCTTCGCTGGTCTACCCTCGGGCTTCGATGCTCCTCCGCCTACGAATGAATCAGGGAGGCCGAAGGTCGTCGCAGAAGGGTCTAGCATTATCAACGGGGTTAGATTTTTTTGAAAATTTTGGTGATTGCCTAGGTGTTTCTTTTTCTGCTTATATCGTGTTAATCGGTTTCGCAGGGCCTTAACTTGCTTGGCTCGGCCATTGAGGCGAGCCATAGGGAAGCTATGGTCTATCGTTTTAAAGCGGAGAAAGCGGAACGAGATCTCGCTCGCGTGCAAGGCGAGATGTTGGAGCGAGATGTGCAACTTGCTCGCGATCATGCGCGAGCTGTCCGCAAGGCGGAAAGGAAGGGCAAAAGGGAAATCATCGATGTGATGAAGACTCGTGCCTCTCAGTTCCAGGTCGAGTATGGGCAATTTCCGTGAGTGCCGTGGTTCATTCGGAAGTCTTTGGAGGACGCAAGCCGACGACTACGACTTCGAGAAAGAAATGAGCTTGATGAAGAGCGGCATGAACGAACATGCTCACGCTGAGGCGCTCATTCCCTCGATCGACGGGAGGATCCAAGGGTTCTGGGATTCCATCCCGGTTTCCCCTGATACTGAGGAGGTTGCGAACGGGTTTCCCGATGGTGGCGACTAAGTGGATCGTCCTGCGGACACGTTCGGCGATTCGTTGTCCGGGGACTTTTACTTTGGACCATGAGAGGTGGAGTGATCATTGAGAGGGAGGTGCTTGTCTATCCGTCCTGGATTTTGCAATTTCAAAATACTCGATTACAATAATGCATCTTTTTCTATGTGGGAGTATACGAGTATACGCACCCACTCCCCCCCCCCACTTTTTAGAGAGGGGGATAGCTGAACTCGTCTTTCGACGAGCTGCCTACGTACCCCTTTCGAGGATCAAGCCATCTCGTAGTTATGTTTCATGCCGCGAGCGTTTTTTACTCGGCGGTAGTCGCCGTGCTGACCGCCTTGACCGTGATGGTCGTGGCCGGGTCAATGTTATTTTCCGGATGTCCCGGTTGAGTTGTAGCGTCGGCTTCGGACTCGTGTTGAGTTTCGACGTCCGATGCGTTTGCGTCGGCAGACGATGTTAAATCGTTTTTCCTTGGGGCTTTTTTGGCCGGAGATTGATCTATCTTCGTGCATTTGCGATTTGCTGTTGCAGAAGTCGTGATTTCCCTTAACTTGTGCTCTGCGAGGAAGCATAGCCGCAACTGTTTTTGACATCTCCAGATAGCCGCGACTCCGCATGGGGTCGGAAATTTGAGACCCAGGTGGTAGGTTGACAGAACTGCCTGCATGGCGTTGAGCCATGGGGTTCCCATGATCACGTTGTAGATAACGGGATGATCGACTACCACGAATTCGACGATTTTTGTGATCTCCTTGGCCATAACTGGCAACTGGATTGATCCGAGGGTCTTTGATACTTCGCCCGAAAAGCATGTGAGTGGTTTCGGGGTTGGAATTACTTCTCCGAGCTTGATGCTCATCCGATTAAGAGTGTCGCGGAAGATTACATTGACCATGCTTCCCGTGTCGATGAGTACCCTCCCGACTTATAAGTCTCGTATGACGAGATCTATGACGAGCGGATCGCAGTGAGGTTGATCGATGCCGCCAGCTTCCTCCTTTGTGAAGGTGATTGAGCATTTTTGGCCATCTCGAGGAGGAGACCATGTAGGCCAGTTTGCGCTCGACTCTGCCTTCCGCTTGTAAGCCTTGATGGCCGAAACAGTATCGTTGCAGTCTTGCGATCCCCCAATGATCATGTTGACTCTGCAACGATTGTTATCATTCCCCTTATCGTCCGGCCTCCTGCCGCGTTTATCCCCGGGCTGGTTTTGTTGAGGGGATTTCTCAGCGGGTGGATTTCTGTCCGTCTTTGGAGGCGATCGGATTCGAGGATGAGCTCATTGACGCTGGTTACTTCCGAGAGCTCTCCAGCGAGCAGCTTCGCGGCCAGCCTTGTTCCCAAGACTTTGCAGGTTGTCGTGGAGTGTCCTCTGGACTGGTGGAACTCGCAAAAGGTGTTTTCGTCATATCCTTGATTGCGAGTCCACGTATTACCCGTGGTTCGGGCTTGGTCCGAATTGATCGCGTAATTATGCGCTCCTTGGAGATCTTGCCCCTCGTGATGGACATACTTGTCATTACGAGAGTTCTTCTTTTTGTTTTCGGATCTACGTCTTTCGAAGATTGTTGGGGTCAAAAACGGTTACGACGGAATTACCACCCGAAAATCCTCGGAGATCGTATTTTCGAAAGAGATAGTAAAAGGAGAAATGTAATTTTCGTAAAAAATAACCAATACGAAGTTTTTACGAAGAAGTATCCTTTGGGATTCAAACCGAACAAACCAAGCTCGGTCACCGCGCATACACGCCGTCCGATCGCTATGCAGCAACCAAACCTAAGCCAAGCTTGGTCGCTACGTAGCGACCGAGCGCTCGTCCCGCTCGGTCGCTACGTAGCGACCGAGCGATCGTCCCGCTCGGTCGCTACGTAGCGACCGAGCTCGAGCCAAGCTCGGTCGCTACGTAGCGACCGAGCGATCGTCCCGCTCGGTCGCTACGTAGCGACCGAGCTCGAGCCAAAGCTCGGTCGCTACGTAGCGACCGAGCGATCGTCCCGCTCGGTCGCAACGTAGCGACCGAGCACTCGTCTCGCTCGGTCGCTACGTAGCGACCGGGCTCGAGCCAAAGTTCTATCGCTGTGTAGCGATTGAACCTTTTCGAACATCGATACGACATCAGTCCTTGCATTCTCGTCAAACCTTCGAATGCTATCTGCCGAAGAGCGTAGCAAGCTCAGTCCATGTTTCCCGCTATTCTAATTCATCGATCAAACTTCGCGGATTAGAAACCGCGGAAAACTCGTAGTAAACGTGTCGAGTCGGAAGATGGCCCAAAGGGACCTAAAACACGACTCGAGGCCCATCCTACGATTTTTCCTAACCAAAAGCCCGTGAACCACAGCATGGTTCATGCTTGGCCCACGAGGAAGGATAAATGTCAAGTTTCTGCGGATAAATACGGAAGTTTTGAAGATCGGGAAAAATGGAATATCTCCATTTTTATGCTATGACGGCTTAAGGGCAGAAGAGTAAAAGCGTAAACCGACCTTGGAGCTAGTATATAAGGAGTCCTAGGCGAGGAGCAGAGGGAAGAACTTTTTCAGAGCAAACTTAGCACTTAGAGCAATTTAGGCAATTTTCCGTTTTTGTTATTTCGAGCTGCGACTCAATTAGGTTTAGCCGTCTTAGGGTTGCTAGAACTAGGAATCTCGCCGACAGCTCTCGAGCCCAGGCTTATACCTTGTTGTAAACGCTCATACGCAGATTCGGAATAAGATCTTCTTTGCTCTCTTTTCGATTTCTTATTTTTATCGTTGTTATTCTCGTGTTCTGATTGCTTGACGTGTGGTAATTAACAGATATCCGGGTCCTCTGGGAAATTAGGGTTTTCCTAGTTTCCTTATTTAAACAGAAATCGACAGTGCGAATTTCGGTTCCCACAGTTTGGCGCTAGAAGGAGGGGGACTTACGGATCAATCTAAACCGCAAAAGCCACACACAGTCAGACATGTCAACCAACGACGTGGATAACGTGCAAACTCCTCTTAACGGAGGCAGCGGCACCGATCTCCACACTCCAGTAGCGGACGTATCCGCGGCCAACGCGCAAGCCAACGCCGCGATGCTCGAGGAGTTCAAAAAGATGTTCGCCACCTATGAGAAAAGGTCGGAAGAACAGGATAAGCTCGTGAATACCTTGACCAAACAGGTTGAAACCTTAACGGCAAGGACCCAAGCAATCCGTCCCCGCGGAACCACCAAAATCCGCGGGAAGAGGCTCGACTTCGCCACCCCACTCGATAGAACAGGAGTCGCGCGGAACGACCTTCCGGTCAAAACCCTAGCGAGAAATCTCCCATCGAAAAGGGAAACTCTGAAAGTCTTCCGCCCCCTGCAAAGGACTCGGAGGATAACGAAGCCGAACACATTGACCTGGATCCTAGCGATGTCTCCAACGACACCGACGAGGATGTCGACAGACATCCAAGAAGGACCAGAAGCCGATCTGCTCGGGAAGGCTCCCCGTTCGAAAAACCAATGACGGAAGAAGAAGAGATCGCCTATTGGAACGAACAGGAGGAGCTGGCTGAAAGGCAAACCGAGCTCACTCGCAGTAAACGCCGACAGGCTCGGAAATCTACTGACGAGACATCGGATATCCGCGATCTTCGCGACTACATCACCAAGACTGCGGCAGAAGTGAGAGCCGTAAAGTCTCAAATCCATCATGCTACTAGTGCTGCCCCCGAGATCGATCGACTGCTGGAAGGAGCTCGAAAGACCCCCTTTACCAGTCGCATTTCGGACATGAGGGTGTCCGATCCGGGAAAGATCAAAGTACCGAAGTACGATGGTACGGCCGATCCAAAAGCGCACCTTCAGGCTTTCCACATCGCGATGGGAAGAGCAAGACTGAAGGACGGCGAAAAAGATGCCGGCTATTGCCGCCTGTTCGTCGAAAATCTTGAAGGAGCAGCGCTCGAATGGTTCGCACGCCTTCGTCGCAACACCATCGGGAGTTTTCGACAGCTCGCATCGGAATTTCTCAAACAGTACTCTGTATTCATAGACAGAGAAACCTCCGATGTTGACCTCTGGAGTCTCTCCCAGAGGGAAGACGAACCCCTCCGCGAGTTTATCAGTCGGTTCAAGCTGATAATGTCCAGGGTCAGCGGGATAAGCGACAAAGTGGCCATCGACGCGCTGAGAAAGACGCTCTGGTACAAGTCGAAATTCAGAAAATGGATAACTCTCGACAAACCGCGAACGATCCAGGACGCCCTCCACAAAGCAACGGACTACATCATAGTCGAGGAAGAAACTAAAGTCTTATCGCAAAAACATAAGCCGGCAAGACCATCCTCGAAAGACGCAGATCCGAAGGGGAAAAAGAAGAACTCTCGTAACGACAAGTACGTCCATCACGAGGGGGAAGATCTCCAAGGGGCGCATAACTATGCGATCAATTCGGATCAAGGCCGGACCACGGGCAACACATGGACTCGCAATCAAGGGTATGACGAAAACACCTTCTGCGAGTTCCACCAATCCCGAGGACACTCCACGACCAACTGCAAAGTCTTGGGAGCAAGACTGGCCGCGAAGCTACTCGCTGGAGAGCTTTCGGAAGTAACTAGCGTCAAGGATCTCATCCTCGATTCTGATCGGCCTCCAAAGACGGATAGAAATCCGCCCGCTGAAAAATCCCCTCAACGAAACCAACCTGGGGATAAACGCGGTAGGAGGCCGGATGACAAAGGGAACGATAACAATCGTCGCAGAGTCAATATGATCATCGGAGGATCACAATACTGCGGCGATACCGTGTCGGCCATCAAGGCTTACCAACGGAAGGCAGAGTCAAGTGCAAATTGGCCTACATGGTCTCCTCCTCGAGACGGCCAAAGTTGCTCGATCACCTTCACAGAGGAAGAAGCCGGCGGTATCGACCAACCTCACTGCGACCCGCTCGTCATAGATCTCGTCATACGAGATTTAGAAGTCGGAAGGGTACTCGTCGACACGGGAAGCACGGTCAACGTAATCTTCCGCGACACTCTCAAGCGGATGAGTATCAAACTCGGAGAAGTAATTCCGACGCCAAAACCGCTCACGGGTTTTTCAGGCGAAGTGTCGATGACTCTCGGATCAATCCAATTGCCAGTCATGGCCAAGGAGATCACGAAAATCGTCGAGTTCGCGGTAGTCGATCATCCCGCTATCTACAACGTGATCATGGGAACCCCATGGCTCAACGCCATGCAGGCAGTTCCGTCAACCTACCACCTGGGTCTCAAGTTCCCAACGCCGAGCGGAGTCGCGGCCATCTGGGGATGCCAAAAACAGTCGCGACTATGCTTCCTCGCGGAGCATAAGTTAAGGCAAATCACGGCTTCTGCAACTGCAAACGGCAAACGCGCGAAGATAGATCGATCTTCAGCCAAAAGCGCCCCGGGAGAAGACGAAGTAAAATCGTCTATCGACGCAAACGCATCGGACGTCGAAGCTCGACATAAATCCGAAGCCCACGCGACAACTCAACCGGAACATCCGGAAAATAGCGTCGACCCAGCCACGATCGACACGGTCAAGGCGGACATCGCGACATCTACCGCCGAGTAAGAACACTCGCGGCATGAAACAGAACTACGAGATGGCTTGATCCTCGAAAGGGGTACGTAGGCAGCTCGTCAAAAGACGAGTTCAGCTATCCCCCTCTCTAAAAAGGGGGGGGAATGGGTGCGTATACTCGTATACTCCCACTTAGAAAAATCTTCATTATTGTAATCGAGTTTTTAGAAACTTCAAAAACTTTTACTACAATATACGTTGTCCTTTTTATCGAAAACGTTTACGCTTCAGTAAAACACAAAAGAAACTTTCAGGACACGCCTGAAAACGTTAAGACTCTTGTCTGCGGCCCCTTCCGGCCCAAAAATCGTAAAGATTATCATCTTTCAAACACGCAAAAATACACGTATAATCCTCGAAATAACTGCGAGACGTCGCAAAAGTTAAAATTCGAGGACAATGCTAACAAATTGTCCGAACGCGACCACCAAAAACCTTACACCCCGTTCGTCGATTGGCCCCGACGAACACGCCAGCCGTCTTAAACAAACGCAATTCGATCACTCTTTTGATCTTTAAAAACGTCCAGCACAAGGACAAAAGCGCGCTACAACAAAAATCCGAAATTTTGGTTTAGCACTTCCAGTTGATTCTGAGAAGATGCTCGATTCGTACCATACAAGTCATATAAGCCGAGAACATATCGCGGACTTTAAATCGATGCGAATCAGGAAGAAATCGCAACAGGAAAAACGATAGCCGGCTAGTCACCGCACAAACCTTAACCGAAAGTAAACCTAGGTCTTGCCCTAAACCCAACGCTCTGGTCTCAAACATCTCAAGGCATGATATCTAAAAGATACGAGATCCTAAACCATGTCTCTCCGTTCGTATCTCAATGTTCTCGAAAATCGTAAAGATAAGTAAATTTTTACGAAAATCACGAACGAACCAACAGATTGAACGTCTAATCAGAACTAAATACGAGACGACAACTCATATTTACTTCAACCCTACTTAGGAAAACTCGAAACAAAACATTCGTCATATAAATAAACCGCGTAAAGCGGCAAGGGATTCAAAGCCACCAACGGCCAGTCCCGGTAAATACAAATACGGCCATCTAGGCCTAAACAAAATCCAAATTCAAAGGGCCACACTCGGCCGAAAACAGATAAAAGGATAACTGATCCATCCCTCATAATCCAAAGTCAAAGTCCCCAGACAACGAAGCACCGAACGCATCCGCGGGACGATCCACTTCCTCGCCACCATCGGGAAACCCGGTCGGAACCTCCTCGGTATCAGGGGAAACCGGGATGGAATCCCAGAACCCTTGAATCCGCTCGTCGATCGGAGGGATAAGCGCCTCGGCATGGGCACGTTCGTTCATCCCACTCTTCATCAAGCTCATTTCCTCTTCAAACACATAGTCATCGGCTCGCGTCCTCCAAAGACTTCCGACCGAACCGCGGCACTCGCGAAAGTCACCCACCGAGGTAAAGGCATTCTTGAGGTTCCCATACTCAACCTGGAATTGAGAGGCACGAGTCTTCATCACCTCGACGATTTCCCTTTTGCCTTTCCTTTCCGCTTTGCGGATTGCCCGTGCATGATCACGAGTAAGTTGCGCTTCTCGCTCCAACATCTCGCCTTGCACACGAGCGAGATCCCGCTCCGCTTTCTCCGCTTTGAAGCGGTAGACCATGGCTTCTCTATGGCCCGCCTCAATGGCCGAGCCCAGCAAGCTCAGGCCCTGCAAAATCGATTGACATGTTATAAATATATACATAGGACAATCACCAAAAAAATTCTCAAAAAACTAACCCCATTGATGATGCGAGATCCTTCCACAACGACTCTCGGCCTCGCCGATTCTTTCGTAGAAGGAGTAGCATCGAAACCCGGTGGCAGACCAGCGAAGAAATCGTCGAAATCTGGAATAGGGGCCTTGCTCGAACCACTCCCATCGCCGTAAGCAAGGTTCGGATCCCATCCTGGAAGCATAGAGTCATCCATCGAAAACTCTATGTCGCCAAGATCGACATCTTTTCCCTTCCAAGAGCTCGACTCCGGCATAGCTGTTGGAGCTTCGACGGGATTCTGGTCGTCAGGTTCGGAGTCGCTTCCCGTGTCCGCAGCCAAAGCAGGACCGGGTTGCACGAATCTCAATGCCTTCCGAACCCTCTTCGGCGTAAAAGAAGTCCAGAAAAAAGGACCGTTCTTGAGAACATCCCTCACCGCAATGATGTCCTCGGGGAACGGAGCAAGAGGGTTGATGAAGGGACGATCATTCGGCAACCTCCGGAACAGTGGAATGCAACTCTCTTCGACGGACGCAGCGTCTACACGAACAAAGAAAAAGAACTTCTTCCACGAGTTGAAGTTCGAAATGAACTTCTTAACCACTGACATAAATTTCCGAGGGGCCAGCCTATGCTTATCCGTATCTGTGACAAGTTGAAGTCTCAAAAGCGCTTCATAATGATCGACGGAAAGGGAAAGGCCATGCTCGTAGCTTAGGATCAGGATCCCGATAAGATGCTGAATGGCAAGGGGAGTCAACTGACTTATCGCAACTTCGAAACGATCCAACACTCGGACGAGAATTTTGGGTATTGGGAACCATAGGCGACAACGCACTACGAACGCCTCGTAGCAAGTAAAGTAACCCTCTAGGGGGCTGTTAGCACATTCCCCGCGGCGGGGAACCCGGAATTCCACAGCATCCGGGATATGGTAGAAAGATCGCATGATCGCGAGAAACTCGTCGGTACTCCTGCTTGCATCCCCTTCCTCGACTCCACGATGGACCAGGACAGGGAACGGCTTCTCCTTGGGAGGGGTCAACGAGCCATAATGAGCAACCCACCATGCCTCGTTCTCGGCAGGATGCACCGAGTGAGGCACGAACTCCATCTTCGGAACGATGAGCTCTTCATAAGGACTCGCGGACGAAGACCCTTTTTTCGCAATCTTTTTCTTGCTCGACATCTTTACACTTCTCCTGAGAGAATAGAGGAAAAGGGTGGAGAGAAAGATAGAAAGTTTCTCTTAAGAAAGATCTTAGAGAAAGACAAGAATGTGAAAAAATTATGGAACAAGTTACCTCCCTTCTTATAGGCATGAGGATTTACTATTCAAGCTCGGACTTTTGGATATTAATTCCATCCATCACGCCTAACTTGCCAAACATGCCTAACCGCACGCTAGGATCCTACGATGCATGATCCTAACGGGCTGGAGGGCTAACTGTTGGGGTCAAAAACGGTTACGACGGAATTACCACCCGAAAATCCTCGGAGATCGTATTTCCGAAAGAGATAGTAACAGGAGAAATGTAATTTTCGTAAAAAATAACCAATACGAAGTTTTTACGAAGAAGTATCCTTTGGGATTCAAACCAAACAAACCAAGCTCGGTCACCGCGCATACACGCCGTCCGATCGCTATGCAGCAACCAAACCTGAGCCAAGCTCGGTCGCTACGTAGCGACCGAGCGCTCATCCCGCTCGGTCGCTACGTAGCGACAGAGCGATCGTCCCGCTCGGTCGCTACGTAGCGACCGAGCTCGAGCCAAAGCTCGGTCGCTACGTAGCGACCGAGTGATCGTTCCGCTCGGTCGCTACGTAGCGACCGAGCTCGAGCCAAAGCTCGGTCGCTATGTAGCAATCGTCCCGCTCGGTCGCTACGTAGCGACCGAGCTCGAGCCAAAGCTCGGTCGCTACGTAGCGACCGAGCGATCGTCCCGCTTGGTCGTTACGTAGCGACCGAGCTCGGCCAAGCTCGGTCGCTACGTAGCGACCGAGCGATCGTCCCGCTCGGTCGCTACGTAGTGACCAAGCTCGAGCCAAAGATCGGTCGCTACGTAGCGACCGAGCGATCGTTCCGCTCGGTCGCTACGTAGCGACCGAGCTCGGCCAAGCTCGGTCGCTACGTAGCGACCGAGCGATCGTCCCGCTCGGTCGCTACGTAGCGACCGAGCACTCGTCTCGCTCGGTTGCTACATAGCGACCGGGCTCGAGCCAAAGTTCAGTCGCTGTGTAGCGATTGAACCTTTCCGAACATCGATACGACATCAGTCCTTGCATTCTCGTCAAACCTTCGAATGCTATCTCCCGAAGACCGTAGCAAGCTCAGTCCATGTTTCCCGCTATTCTAATTCATCGATCAAACTTCGCGGATTAGAAACCGCGGAAAACTCGTAGTAAACGTGTCGAGTCGGAAGACGGCCCAAAGGGACCTAAAACACGACTCGAGGCCCATCCTACGATTTTTCCTAACCAAAAGCCCGTGAACCACAGCATGGTTCATTCTTGGCCCACGAGGAAGGATAAATGTCAAGTTTATGCTATGACGGCTTAAGGGCAGAAGAGTAAAAGCGTAAACCGACCTTGGAGCTAGTATATAAGGAGTCCTAGGCGAGGAGCAGAGGGAAGAACTTTTTCAGAGCAAACTTAGCACTTAGAGCAATTTAGGCAATTTTCCGTTTTTGTTATTTCGAGCTGCGACTCAATTAGGTTTAGCCGTCTTAGGGTTGCTAGAACTAGGAATCTCGCCGACAGCTCTCGAGCCCATGCTTATACCTTGTTGTAAACGCTCATACGCAAATTCGGAATGAGATCTACTTTGCTCTCTTTTCGATTTCTTATACTTTATCGTTGTTATTCTCGTGTTCTGATTGCTTGACGTGTGGTAATTAGCACATATCTGGGTCCTCTGGGAAATTAGGGTTTTCCTAGTTTCCCTATTTAAACGGAAATCGACAATGCGAAGTTCGGTTCCCACAGTTTGGCGCTAGAAGGAGAGGGGGTACGGATCAATCTAACCTGCAAAAGCTACATCACGCTCAATCAGACATGTCAACTAACAACGCGGATAACGTGCAGACTCCTCTTAACGGAGGCAGCGGAACCGATCTCCACACTCCATCAGCGGACGTATCCGCGGCCAACGCACCAGCCAACGCCGCCGCGCTCGAGGAGTTTAAATAGATGTTCGCCACCTATGAAAAAAGGTCAGAAGAACAGGACAAGCTCATGAGCACCTTAACCAAACAGGTTGAAACCTTAATGGCAAGGACTCGAACAATCCGTCCCCGCGGAACCACTAAAATCCGCGGGAAAAGATTCGACTTCGCTACCCCACTCAATAGATCTGGAGTTGCGCGGGAACGACCTTCAGGACAAAACCCTAGCGAGAAATCTCCCGTCGAAAAGGGGAACCTCGAAAGTCCTCCGCCTCCCGCAAAGGATTCGGAGGATAACGAAGCCGAACGCATTGACCTGGATCCTAGCGATGTCTCCAACGACACCGATGAGGACGTCGACAAACATCCAAGAAGGACCAGAAGCCAATCTGCTCGGGAAAGCTCTCCGTTCCACAAACCAATGACGGAAGAGGAGGATATCATCTATTGGAACGAACAAGAAGAGCTGGCTAAACCTAATTGAGTCGCAGCTTATACCTTGTTGTAAACGCTCATATGCAAATTCGGAATAAGATCTACTTTGATCTCTTTTCGATTTCTTATAATTTATCGTTGTTATTCTCGTGTTCTGATTCGGAATAAGATCTACAGTGCTGAATCACGTTCTACAGCCACGCCCCCGATCCACAGCTCTTTTCGCATCTGATCACGCTCTTTGGCTCGGTGGTCTTATCTCCATATCTTCGTATGGGGTCATCCTACAGAGCGCATTCTAGCCACATGGCGGACATAAATGGCTAAAGTATCCTTTACGAGGATGACGATGCGCGGATCATACTGACGGATCAGTATGATACACTGGTCGCTAGCGAGTTTTGATTATCGCTAATTGGGAAGGTGCTCAACCCAAAGAAACAAAACGTTGAGAAGCTACTTCAAAAGATGCTATCACAATGGGGTATGGAGGATCGTATTACAACCAATGACTTGGGCAATCGGAAGTTTCTTCTCAATTTTACTTTGGAAGAGGATCTCAGCTCTGTCCTTCGAGGGTCCTTTTCATTTCAATTTCTGTATGTTTCTGCTGGTGCATTGGGAACCCATTGTTCATGACGATTACCCGTGGATTGTCCCTTTTAAGCTTCAAGTGATTGGTCTCCCTTTGCATCTTTGGACGGATAAAAATCTAAGAAACATTCGTGCAAGATTACGCCATATTCATGTTGAGTCTTTGGATGTGGCTGGGGGCAGTATGCTCGTTGATGTGGATTATCGAAAACCTCTCAAATTCTCAAGGAAAGTGGAGTCGAAGGATGGAGATGACGTTACTATCGAGATCAAGTCCGAGAAGCTATTTAAACACTGCTCTACATGTGGTATGCTTTCCCATGAGAAGGATCATTGTCCTTCTTCGGATGTGCGGTCGCGACTTCAGGTTCAAACAGATCGTCCGGGATCTTTACAAGGATGCAAGCCCCACAGGATATGACACAGCGCCATAGCTTTCACAGCGACCAGCGGCAAAATGTACTTGAGCGCCAGCCTTACGTGCAACGTATGGAGTCTGCCAGACACGCTCCTCCTTCTAGGCACGGTGAGGACGATAGGAAGCATACGTTCTACGCATTAAGATCGGATCAAGCAAACTCAGTTCATTTTTTCCGCCATTCCAAATCATCGATCAAACTTTGCGGTAAAAACCGCGGAAAGACCGTTCTTTATCGAAAGAAGTCGCAATAAACGTTTCGAGTCGGAACACGGCCCAAAGGGGCCTAAGACACGACTCGAGGCCCATCTTACGATTTCTTAACCAAAAGCCCGTAAACCGTAGGATGGTTTACGCTTGGTTCGCAAGGGAAGATAAATGTCAAGTTTCCGCGGATAAATACGGAATTTTGAAGATAATTACGAAGATCGGAAAAAAATAGAATATCTCTATTTTATGCTATGACGGCTTAAGGGCAGAAGAGTAAAAGCGTAAACCGGCCTTGGAGCGAGTATATAAGGAGTCCTAGGCGAGAGGCTTAAAGACAACTTTTTAGACTCGGAATTTCTGCACTTACAAATTTTAGGCTTTATTCTCGACAAGTTCGGTTTCTATGACTGGCACTCAATTACTAGACGAACTCGCCCAGGCAGTTCGATCTCTTGTCCAGCTCTATCAATTGAACTGCGTTCGGCTAGATCCTCGAAAGGGGTACGTAGGCAGCCTTTAACAAGGTTCAGTCCGAAATCAATCAAAAACCTTTTCTGTATCTATTTCGTCTTTTGTTATCGAGCTACGACTCAACTAGGTTTGAGCTATTAGGCCGCTAGAACTAAGTAACTCGCTGACGGCCTTTGCGGCCAAAGCTTTCATGATCTCTTGTAATGATCGCAACGCTCTAACGCGGACTCGAAATAAGATCTACTGTTTTCTCTAAACTCGTTTGTTATCTTTTCATGATTTTTGCATATATTTGGTCACTTGTCGTTGGCTCTCGCAGAGATCCGGGACCTCTGGGAAATTAGGGTTTTCCTAGTTTCCCAATTTAAACAGAAATCGACAGTGCGAATTTCGGTTCCCACAGTTTGGCGCTAGAGAGAGGGGAGGTTACGGATTACTCAAAACAATGTCTGGAAATACGAAAGACAAAATCGCAGTTTGCAATAACTCTGGTAAGACAACTCCAGCCGCCACGGCGCCTATGGCCAACGCCTACGCAAACGCCACAGTTCTTGAGAAAATCGAAAACCTTGCTGCGAATTTTCGCCACTGGAAGTGCAATGAAACAAGCTCGCGATTTCACTTTCAGAACATAAAGGGAAACGATAAATCTTATCAAACTCCGTAAGTTTGGCTCATTACCGATCAAAAGAAATCTCGATGCGTAAGGGTTTTACCAAAACACGTTTTCCGAAAACATTTCGGAAGGGTAAAACTTGTTTTCCGAAAAACCGCTGAAAACCCCTAGGTTAATCACGGAAAAAGGAAACACAACAAAACGATTGGACAGCATGCTCGCTACGTAGCGACCGAGCACGCACACACTGCTCGGTCGCTACGTAGCGACCAAGACCGCACACGCTGCTCGGTCCCTACATAGCGACCAAACACGCACACGGCTCGGTCACTACGTAGCGACCGAGCACAAACACTGCTCGGTCGCTACGTAGCGACTGAGCACGCACATGCTGCTTGGTCGCTAGGTAGCGACCGAGCACGCACACTGCTCGGTCGCTACGTAGCGACCGAGCACGCACACGCTGCTCGGTCGCTAAGTAGCGACCGAGCACGCACACGACTCGGTCGCTACGTACCGACTGATCGCGCACACTGCTCAGTCGCTACGTAGCGACCGAGCACACACACGCTGCTCGGTAGCGACCGAGCACACACACGTAGCGACCGAGCACGCACACTGCTTGGTCGCTACGTAGCGACCGAGCTCAAGCCAACTCTCCACTCGCTACATAACGACCTGTCAGGCCTCAGAAAGGTCCTCCTTTGAGTTCTCTTTTGAATCCTCATCGAAACGCTTTTCGTTTCGTCTCAATCGGAGTTTCCGTTGAGATTTTACGACGAAAACAAGTAGGACTCTTCTTGGCTTGCTTCCACTCGCTACGTAGCGACCTGTCAGACTTTCAGTCGCTACGTAGCGACCTGTAAAGCCTCAGAAAGGTCCTCCTTTGGGTTCTCTTTTGAATCCTCATCAAAACGCTTATCGTTTCGTCTCATTCAGAGTTTCCGTTGAGATTTTACGACCAAAACAAGTAGGACTCTTCTTGGCTTGCTTCCACTCGCTACGTAGCGACCTGTCAGACCTTCAGTCGCTACGTAGCGACCTGTAAGGCCTCAGAAAGGTCCTCCTTTGGGTTCTCTTTTTAATCCTCATTGAACGCTTATCGTTTCGCCTCAATCGAAATCTCCATTGAGATTTTACGACGAAAACAAGTAGGACTCTTCCTGGCTTGCTTCCACCCGCTACGTAGCGACCTGTCAGACCTTCAGTCGCTACGTAGCAACCTGTAAGGCCTCAGAAAGGTCCTCCTTTGGGTTCTCTTTTGAATCTTCGTCGAAACGCTTTTCGTTTCGTCTCAATCGGAGTTTCCATTGAGATTTTACGATGAAAACAAGTAGGACTCTTCCTGGCTTGCTTCCACCCGCTACGTAGCGACCTGTCAGACCTCCAGCTTGCTACATTGCGACCTTTCAGGCTTCAAAAAACTCCTCCTTTGTGTTCTCTTTTGAATCCCGATCGAAACGCTTTTCGTTTTGTCTCAATCGGAGTTTCCGTCGAGATTTTATGACAAAAACAAATAAGACTCGTCTAAACTCCTTCGCTTGCTCCTACTCGCCCTTACCTCCAGCTTTGTGTTCTCCTTCAAATCTCTATCGAAACGTCTCTTGTTTCTATCGGGGTTTCCATTGAAACTTAACGATAAAAAAAACCGCAAAGACTTGTTTTCTCGCTTGGATTCAGATTAATCGTATAAAACGGCAACGGTTAACTTAACACCTTAGCCGCCTTAACTATACGATTACGTTGAACCTTTTTACAAAAATCGACGTCGTATCTAAGGAGAAGATAACAATCAAGTTCGGAAGATAAATGTCAGGTTTCAAAGGATAAACACCAATATCGGAAATGGCGAATATACACGAGATGAGCAAGCAAAACCGAGAAGAGACAAAACTTCATCTTCGAGAGAACCAAGGTATTTCCGACTTGAAATTTTTGAAATCAGACTTGGAATTTTCGTAGGAAATTACTTTGAGGCTGCCATAGAACTATAGTGAACGTAAAACCTAGGCGGATAGTCTTGCAAACTAAGTCTTAAGCGATTTTTCCTGTCTCGATATATTTTTCCATAATTGTTCATCCAGATCTTGCAAACCGATCTAAACTCTCTGAAAATCGAGAAACGATCGCCACGCATATCAAGCTCGCTTCCTAAAGAGAGAAAAAACTAGAGACATGAACGTCGTCTTAAAACCGATTCGTTTCTGGCAATTTTCTCGGAACCGACATATTCCAAGTCGTCAACGTGGAAACAACCAAATCACAGTCCAAGCGTCGTCTATAAATCGTCCGGAATTATCGATCATTCCAAACCTAGAAGAAACGTACACAACCCTTCAAAATATCGGTTCAACCGTTTTCTTTCGTAAAAAAAAAGGGGGAGTAGGTACGTATACTATACTCGTATACTCCCAAACATCAAAAACTTCTGCAAATCGTCAAGAATAGGCAAACGACAATCTAATATTCGTCCAAACGCTAGCAACATATCCAGATGATCATGAACATAAATCTCAAAGACTATACATCATTTCTTGTCGCAATCATGCGTACAGAAAACCTGTACCAATATCAAACTGAAACTCGACGATTAGCCAAAGTATTGAAGCCCTTTCCAGCTTTAGAACACCAGTTTCGTTTAAAAATTTCTACGAGAAAATCACCAAAGCATTTCTTTCAGTTCCCATTGAACCAAGCAAGTCACGGAAAAGCATCGAAAACATTTGCGACGAAGAAAACTCGAGAATAGATGCAGCATCGTGCACATTAAAAGCAGCACTTCCCTCCCGATGGTTAGCTAGATCCACCTCTGGTTGACCAATTCGTTCAAGAAACGAATGTGTCATGAGAATCCTCTTAAAAAACCTATGAAAAATGTTCTGCGACTAGATCGTATTGAAAAAAACTTCGGTAACACTCCATGAGAAACTCCAAGCAACTTTCGCCTAAGATCAAAATCACAGAAGAAACGTTTCTCGTAAAACCCGCAGAAACAACGCTACTTTGACATATGTATACATATCACTGATTTACAACCTTCGTAAAACCGGTTATATGATATGATAAATTATCGTATAGCCCACAGTCGGAAAGCATATGATAAATTCTTCGTAACGAAACTAAGTCCTAACAATCAAACGGTTAACGGAAAATCTAAACTTTTCGACAATCGACCAAGTTCGATACATTCCACAATTCACTTTAAGCCCGCTATGTTTTACCCATAATACGCGGCATGTATGGAAAAATTCGTAAGAAACCTTCTAGAGCTATACGAAACATCCTCAAAACTGCACGAAATAGATCTCGGAAGGCCAACACTTCACAAAGCACTATGAAGGAAATTGCTTCTTCCCATAGACAAATTTACGCGAGACCTCAATCCTAATTCCTCGATCAAAAAATCAAATTATTAGCATCCAAACAGGAACAACAATTTTTGCTGTGAACATCCGTACTCAAAACAGAACGTTTCTCAAACGCAGGGCTAAGACTAAACCCTTGCAATATCGCGAAACATCTTCAAGCCCGCGAACATTTCAAGCACGAAACGCGGCATACGAAAGAATAACAAATCTTCAGCATCGCGAGACGTCGCAGACGCCTGAAGATTCGTTCTTCGACAAAATTTCCGTCCTCGATAAAAACATTTTCTTGGAAGACCAGACAGTCATACGCACTAACATCTTCTCAAAACATATTCTTCTCTAAACAGACTTACCATCTCGTAGAGATGACTCTCATACATCCGACACAAGGATAATAGCGCTATAAAAGAAACCCAAATTTTTTGGTCAGCACTTCCAAGAGGCTTAAAAATTGTCCTTGGAGAGATGCTCGGTTCCAACCATACAAGTCGTATAAGCCGAGAACCTATCGCGGACTTTAAATCGGTATGGAATCAGGATGAAACTGAAACGGGATACGTAAGTCGAATTAGTCATCGCACCCTCTAAAACCAGGAGTAAACCTAGGTCTTGCCCTAAACCCAACGCACTGGTCTCTAACATCTCTAGGCATAGTATCAAACACCCTGATACGAGATCCCAAAATTTGTCTCTTTGCCAATATTCGAACGTCTTCAGAAAATCCCGCAAGTTTACAAACTGCGGAAAACTCTCGAAACAGATTACGGATATAGCAGTTCACACAGAGTTAGATTACGAGATGACAACTCGTAGTCTTCCTTCTAGACCCATACAAAATGCCATCGGCAGCAACACTCCTGATAACCGCTACATAAAAACTAGACCGTAAAGGTCTCGCTGGAAAACTAGTCATAAGAACCTTAACTCCAAGACGAACTACGAAAGGCTTGATCCCTTCAACAAGGGTACGTAGGCAGCCGTCATAAGGCGCAGCCCCAATCTTATCGCGTTCTACTTTTAGAAGAGCGAGAAGACCACTTTTCACTGACCATTTCAACCATTAATTCCGCCTAACTCACCTTACTTGCCTAACTTGCCAAGCCACTCGTTAGAACCTCACGCTAGAAGCTCATGGTTCTAACGAGCTGGGGGGCTAACTGTTGGGGTCAAAATCGGTCACGACGAAATCAATGTCTGAAAGTCCGAAAAAATCAGCATGAACATTTTTACGAAATGTAATCCTCGTAAAGATATCTTTACGAAGAGCCTTGCGGTAAAATCTTGTTCAAATCTCAATCGAACCACTAAATACGATTGTCCGAAGGCAACGGACATGTATCCAAATCGGCCGCGGACAAGCTCGAGTATGGCGATCGGACCGCAGACAAGCCAAGCTCGATCGATACGCGGTGACTGTGGGAACCGAAATTCGCACTGTCGATTTCCGTTTAAATAAGGAAACTAAGAAAACCCTAGTTTCCCAGAGGACCCGGATATCTGTTAATTACCACACGTCAAGCAATCAGAACACGAGAATAACAACGATAAAAATAAGAAATCGAAAAGAGAGCAAAATAGATCTTATTCCGAATCTGCGTATGAGCGTTACAACAAGGTATAAGCCTGGGCTCGAGAGCTGTCGGCGAGATTCCTAGTTCTAGCAACCCTAAGACGGCTAAACCTAATTGAGTCGCAGCTCGAAATAACAAAAACGGAAAGTTGCCTAAATCGCTCTAAGTGCTAAGTTTGCTCTGAAAAAGTTCTTCCTCCCCTGCTCCTCGCCTAGGACTCCTTATATACTAGCTCCAAGGTCGGTTTACGCTTTTACTCTTCTGCCCTTAAGCCGTCATAGCATAAAAATGGAGATATTCCATTTTTCCCGATCTTCACAATTATCTTCAAAACTTCCGTATTTATCCGCGGAAACTTGACATTTATCCTTCCTCGCGGGCCAAGCGCGAACCATGCTGTGGTTCACGGGCTTTTGGTTAGGAAAAATCGTAGGATGGGCCTCGAGTCGTGTTTTAGGTCCCTTTGGGCCGTCTTCCGACTCGACACGTTTACTACGAGTTTTCCGCGGTTTCTAATCCGCGAAGTTTGATCGATGAATTAGAATAGCGGGAAACATAGACTGAGCTTGCTACGGTCTTCGGGAGATAGCATTCGAAGGTTTGACGAGAATGCAAGGACTGGTGTCGTATCGATGTTCGGAAAGGTTCAATCGCTATACAGCGACCGATCTTTGGCTCGAGCCCGGTCGCTATGTAGCGACCGAGCTCGGTCGCTACGTAGCGACCGAGCGGAACGATCGCTCGGTCGCTACGTAGCGACCGAGCTTTGGCCCGAGCTCGGTCGCTACGTAGCGACCGAGCGGGACGATCGCTCGGTCGCTACGTAGCGACCGAGCTTGGCTGAGCTCGGTCGCTACGTAGCGACCGAGCGGGACGATCGCTCGGTCGCTACGTAGCGACCGAGCTTTGGCTCGAGCTCGGTCGCTACGTAGCGACCGAGCGGGACGATCGCTCGGTCGCTACGTAGCGACCGAGCTTGGCTGAGCTCGGTCGCTACGTAGCGACCGAGCGGGACGATCGCTCGGTCGCTACGTAGCGACCGAGCTTGGCTGAGCTCGGTCGCTACGTAGCGACCGAGCGGGACGATCGCTCGGTCGCTACGTAGCGACCGAGCTTTGGCTCGAGCTCGGTCGCTACGTAGCGACCGAGCTTTGGCTCGAGCTCGGTCGCTACGTAGCGACCGAGCGGGACGATCGCTCGGTCGCTACGTAGCGACCGAGCTTTGGCTCGAGCTCGGTCGCTACGTAGCGACCGAGCGGGACGATCGCTCGGTCGCTACGTAGCGACCGAGCTTGGCTGAGCTCGGTCGCTACGTAGCGACCGAGCGGGACGATCGCTCGGTCGCTACGTAGCGACCGAGCTTTGGCTCGAGCTCGGTCGCTACGTAGCGACCGAGCGGGACGATCGCTCGGTCGCTACGTAGCGACCGAGCTTGGCTGAGCTCGGTCGCTACGTAGCGACCGAGCGGGACGATCGCTCGGTCGCTACGTAGCGACCGAGCTTTGGCTCGAGCTCGGTCGCTACGTAGCGACCGAGCGGGACGATCGTTTGGTTTGAATCCCAAAGAATACTTCTTCGTAGAAATAACCTCGTATAGGTTATTTTTACGAAAATTACATCCCTTCTTTTACTAACTCTTTCGGAAATACGATCTCTGAGGATTTTCGGGTGGTAATTCCGTCGTAACCGTTTTTGACCCCAACAGTTAGCCCCCCAGCCCGTTAGGATCATGCATGGGGGGATCCTAGCGTGCGGTTAGGCATGTTTGGCAAGTTAGGCGTGATGGATGGAATTAATATGCGAAAGTCCGAGCTTGAATAGTAAATCCTCATGTCTTATAAGAAGAGAGGTAACTTGTTCCATAATTTTTTCACTTTCTTGTTTTTCTCTAAGATCTTTCAAAAACTTTCTATCTTTCTCTCCACCCTTTTCCTCTATTCTCTTAAGAGAAGTGTAAAGATGTCGAGCAAGAAAAAGATTGCGAAAAAAGGGTCTTCGTCCGCGAGTCCTTACGAAGAGCTCGTCGTTCCGAAGACGGAGTTCGTGCCTCACTCGGTGCATCCTGCCGAGAACGAGGCATGGTGGGTTGCTCATTACGGCTCGTTGATCCCTCCCAAGGAGAAGCCATTCCCGGTCCTGGTCCATCGTGGAGTCGAGGGAAAGGACGCAAGTAGGACCACTGACGAGTTTCTCGCGACGATGCGGTCGTTCTACCGCATCCCGGATGTTGTGGAGTTCCGGGTTCCCTGCCGCGGGGAATGTGCTAACAACCCCCCGGAGGGTTACTTTACTTGTTATGAGGTGTTCATAGTGCGTTGTCGCCTCTGGTTCCCCATACCCGAAATTCTCGTCCGAGTGTTGGACCGTTTTGAAGTCGCGATAAGTCAGTTGACACCCCTTGCCATTCAGCACCTTATTGGGATCTTGATCCTAAGCTATGAGCATGGCCTTTCCCTTTCCGTCGATCATTATGAAGCGCTTTTGAGGCTTCAACTTGTCAAGGATACGGATAAGCATAGGTTTGTCCCTCGGAAATTTATGTCGGTGGTTAAGAAGTTCATTTCGAACTTCAACTCGTGGAAGAAGTTCTTTTTCTTTGTTCGTTTGGACGCTGCGTCCGTCGAAGAGAGTTGCATTCCACTGTTCCGGAGGTTGCCGAACAATCGTCCCTTCATCAATCCTCTTGCTCCGTTCCCTGAGGATATTATCGCGGTGAGGGATCTTCTCAGGAATGGTCCCTTCTTCTGGACTTCTTTCACGCCGAGAAGGGTTCGGAAGGCGCTGAAATTTGTGCAACCTGGTCCAGCTTTGGACGCGGATACGGGAAGCGACTCCGAACCCGACGGCCAGAGTCCCGTTGAAGCTCCGACAGCCGCGCCGGAGTCGAGCTCTTGGAAGGGAAAAGACGTCGATCTCGGCGACATAGAGTTTTCGATGGATGACTCTATGCTTCCAGGATGGGATCCGAACCTTGCTTACGGCGACGGAAGCGGTTCGAGCGAAGCCCCCATTCCGGACTTCGATGATTTCTTTGCTGGGCTGCCATCGGGTTTCGATGCTCCTCCTCCTACGAAAGAATCGGCGAGGCCGAGAGTCGTTGCGGAAGGATCTCGCATCATCAATGGGGTTAGTTTTTTCTTGGGAATTTTTAAGTGATTGTCCTATGTATGGATTTGTAACACGCCTATTGATTTTGCAGGGCCTGAGCTTGCTGGGCTCGGCCATCGAGGCGGGTCATAGAGAAGCCATGGTCTACCGCTTCAAGGCGGAGAAAGCGGAGCGGGATCTCGCCCGCGTGCAAGGCGAGATGCTGGAGCGAGAGGCACAGCTTACTCGTGATCATGCGCGGGCTGTTCGCAGATCGGAGAGGAAAGGCAAAAGAGAGATCGTCGAGGTGATGAAGACTCGCGCATCTCAGTTCCAGGTTGAGTACGGGAATCTTAAGAATGCCTTTACCTCGGTGGGCGACTTTCGCGAGTGCCGTGGTTCGGTCGGAAGTCTTTGGAGGACGCAAGCCGACGACTATGTGTTTGAAGAAGAAATGAGCTTGATGAAGAGTGGGATGAGTGACCGTGCCCACGCTGAGGCGCTTATCCCTCCGATCGACGAGAGGATTCAAGGGTTCTGGGATTCCATCCCGGTTTCTCCTGATACCGAGGAGGTCCCGATCGATTTTCACGGCGGTGGCGAGGAAGTGGATCGTCCTGCGGATGCGTTTGGTGCTTCGTTGTCCGGGGACTTCGACTTTGGATTATGAGGGATGGATCAGTTATCCTTGTTTTCGGTCGAATGTGGCCCTTTGAATTTGGATTTCGTTTAGGCCACGATGGCCGTATTTGTATTTCCGGGACTGGCCGTTGGTGGCTTTGAATCCCTTGCCGCTTTACGCGGTTTATTTATATGATAAATGTTTCGTTTCGAGTTTTTCCTGAGTAGGGTTGAAGTAAATACGAGTTGTCGTCTCGTATGTAGTTCTAATTAGACGTTCAATCTGTTGGTTCGTTCGTGATTTTCGTAAAAATTTATCTGTCTTTACGATTTTCGAGAACATTGAGATACGAACGGAGAGGCATGGTTTATGATCTCGTATCTTTTAGATATCATGCCTTGAGATGTTTGAGACCAGAGCGTTGGGTTTAGGGCAAGACCTAGGTTTACTTTCGGTTAAGGTTTGTGCGGTGACTAGCCGGCTATCGTTTTTCCTGTTGCGATTTCTTCCTGACTCGCACCGGTTTAAAGTCCGCGATATGTTCTCGGCTTATATGACTTGTATGGTACGAATCGAGCATCTTCTCAGAATCTGGAAGTGCTAAACCAAAATTTCGGATTTTTGTTGTAGCGCGCTTTTGTCCTTGTGCTGGACGTTTTTAAAGATCAAAAGAGTGATCGGATTGCGTTTGTTTAAGACGGCTGGCGTGTTCGTCGGGGCCAATCGACGAACGGGGTGTAAGGTTTTTGTGGTCGCGTTCGGACAATTTGTTTAGCATTGTCCTCGAATTTTAACTTTTTGCGACGTCTCGCAGTTATTTTCGAGGATTATGCGTGTTTGAAAGGTGATAATCTTTACGATTTTTGGGCCGGATGAGGCCGCAGACGAGCGTAAACTGAAGCGTAAGCGTTTTCGATAAAAAGACAGTGTATATTGTAAAAATTTTTATGTTTCTAAAAACTCGATTACAATAATGGCGATTGTGGGAGTATACGAGTATACGCACCCACTCCCCCCCCCTTTTTAGAGAGGGGGATAGCTGAACTCGTCTTTTGACAAGCTGCCTACGTACCCCTTTCGAGGATCAAGCCATCTCGTAGTTCTGTTTCATGCCGCGAGTGTTCTTACTCGGCGGTTGGTGTCGCGATGTCCGCCTTGACCGTGTCGATCGTGGCTGGGTCGACGCTATTTTCCGGATGTTCCGGTTGAGTTGTCGCGTGGGCTTCGGATTTATGTCGAGCTTCGACGTCCGATGCGTTTGCGTTGACAGACGATTTTACTTCGTCCTTGTGCGGGGTGCTTTTGGCCGAAGATCGATCTATCTTCGCGCGTTTGCCGTTTGCAGAAGCCGTGATTTGCCTTAACTTATGCTCCGCGAGGAAGCATAGTCGCGACTGTTTTTGGCATCCCCAGATGGCCGCGACTCCGCTCGGCGTTGGGAACTTGAGACCCAGGTGGTAAGTTGACGGAACTGCCTGCATGGCGTTGAGCCATGGGGTTCCCATGATCACGTTGTAGATAGCGGGATGGTCGACTACCGCGAATTCGACGATTTTCGTGATCTCCTTGGCCATGACTGGCAATTGGATTGACCCGAGAGTCATCGACACTTCGCCTGAAAAACCCGTGAGTGGTTTTGGCGTCGGAATTACCTCTCCGAGTTCGATACTCATCCGATTGAGAGTGTCGCGGAAGATTACGTTGACCGTGCTTCCCGTATCGACGAGTACCCTTCCGACTTCTAAATCTCGTATGACGAGATCTATGACGAGCGGGTCGCAGTGAGGTTGGTCGATACCGCCGGCTTCTTCCTCCGTGAAGGTGATCGAGCAATTTTGGCCGTCTCGAGGAGGAGACCATGTAGGCCATTTTGCGCTTGATTCTGCCTTCCGTTGGTAAGCCTTGATGGCTGACACGGTATCGCCGCAGTATTGAGATCCTCCGATGATCATATTGACTCTGCGACGATTGTTATCGTTCCCTTTGTCATCCGGCCTCCTACCGCGTTTATCCCCAGGTTGGTTTCGTTGAGGAGATTTTTCGGCGGGCGGATTTCTGTCCGTCTTTGGAGGCCGATCAGAATCGAGGATGAGATCCTTGACGCTAGTTACTTCCGAAAGCTCTCCAGCGAGCAGCTTCGCGGCCAGTCTTGCTCCTAAGACTTTGCAATTAGTCGTGGAGTGTCCTCGGGATTGGTGGAACTCGCAGAAGGTGTTCTCGTCATACCCTTGATTGCGAGTCCATGTGTTGCCCGTGGTCCGGCCTTGATCCGAACTGATCGCATAGTTATGCGCCCCTTGGAGATCTTCCCCCTCGTGATGGACGTACTTGTCGTTACGAGAGTTCTTCTTTTTCCCCTTCGGATCTGCGTCTTTCGAGGATGGTCTTGCCGGCTTATGTTTTTGCGATAAGACTTTAGTTTCTTCCTCCACTATGATATAGTCCGTTGCTTTGTGGAGGGCGTCCTGGATCGTTCGCGGTTTGTCGAGAGTTATCCATTTTCTGAATTTCGACTTGTACCAGAGCGTCTTTCTCAGCGCGTCGATGGCCACTTTGTCGCTTATCCCGCTGACCCTGGACATTATCAGTTTGAACCGACTGATAAACTCGCGGAGGGGTTCGTCTTCCCTCTGGGAGAGACTCCAGAGATCAACATCGGAGGTTTCCCTGTCTATGAATACAGAGTACTGTTTGAGGAATTCCGATGCGAGCTGTCGAAAACTCCCGATGGTGTTGCGACGAAGGCGTGCGAACCATTCGAGCGCTGCTCCTTCAAGATTTTCGACGAACAGGCGGCAATAGCCGGCATCCTTTTCGCCGTCCTTCAGTCTTGCTCTTCCCATCGCGATGTGGAAAGCCTGAAGGTGCGCTTTCGGATCGGCCGTACCATCGTACTTCGGTACTTTGATCTTTCCCGGATCGGACACCCTCATGTCCGAAATGCGACTGGTAAAGGGGGTCTTTCGAGCTCCTTCCAGCAGTCGATCGATCTCGGGGGCAGCACTAGTAGCATGATGGATTTGAGACTTTACGGCTCTCACTTCTGCCGCAGTCTTGGTGATGTAGTCGCGAAGATCGCGGATATCCGATGTCTCGTCAGAGGATTTCCGAGCCTGTCGGCGCTTACTGCGAGTGAGCTCGGTTTGCCTTTCGGCCAGCTCCTCTTGTTCGTTCCAATAGGCGACTTCTTCTTCTTCCGTCATTGGTTTTTCGAACGGGGAGCCTTCCCGAGCGGATCGGCTTCTGGTCCTTCTTGGATGTCTGTCGACATCCTCGTCGCTGTCGTTGGAGACATCGCTAGGATCCAGGTCAATGTGTTCGGCTTCGTTATCCTCCGAGTCCTTTGCAGGGAGCGGAAGACTTTCAGAGTTCCCCTTCTCGATGGGAGACTTCTCGCTGGGGTTTTGACCGGAAGGTCGTTCCCGCGCGACTCCTGCTCTATCGAGTGGGGTGGCGAAATCGAGCCTCTTCCCGCGGATTTTGGTGGTTCCGCGGGGACGGATAGCTTGGGTCCTTGCCGTTAAGGTTTCAACCTGTTTGGTCAAGGTATTCACGAGCTTATCCTGTTCTTCCGACCTTTTTTCATAGGTGGCGAACATCTTTTTAAACTCCTCGAGAGTCGCGGCGTTGGCTTGCGCGTTGGCCGCAGATACGTCCGCTACCGGAGTGTGGAGATCGGTGCCGCTGCCTCCGTTAAGGGGAGTTTGCACGTTATCCGCGTCGTTGGTTGACATGTCTGACTGTGTGTGGCTTTTGCGGGTTAGATTGATCCGTAAGTCCCCCTCCTTCTAGCGCCAAACTGTGGGAACCGAAATTCGCACTGTCGATTTCCGTTTAAATAAGGAAACTAAGAAAACCCTAGTTTCCCAGAGGACCCGGATATCTGTTAATTACCACACGTCAAGCAATCAGAACACGAGAATAACAACGATAAAAATAAGAAATCGAAAAGAGAGCAAAGTAGATCTTATTCCGAATCTGCGTATGAGCGTTACAACAAGGTATAAGCCTGGGCTCGAGAGCTGTCGGCGAGATTCCTAGTTCTAGCAACCCTAAGACGGCTAAACCTAATTGAGTCGCAGCTCGAAATAACAAAAACGGAAAGTTGCCTAAATCGCTCTAAGTGCTAAGTTTGCTCTGAAAAAGTTCTTCCTCTGCTCCTCGCCTAGGACTCCTTATATACTAGCTCCAAGGTCGGTTTACGCTTTTACTCTTCTGCCCTTAAGCCGTCATAGCATAAAAATGGAGATATTCCATTTTTCCCGATCTTCACAATTATCTTCAAAACTTCCGTATTTATCCGCGGAAACTTGACATTTATCCTTCCTCGCGGGCCAAGCGCGAACCATGCTGTGGTTCACGGGCTTTTGGTTAGGAAAAATCGTAGGATGGGCCTCGAGTCGTGTTTTAGGTCCCTTTGGGCCGTCTTCCGACTCGACACGTTTACTACGAGTTTTCCGCGGTTTCTAATCCGCGAAGTTTGATCGATGAATTAGAATAGCGGGAAACATAGACTGAGCTTGCTACGGTCTTCGGGAGATAGCATTCGAAGGTTTGACGAGAATGCAAGGACTGGTGTCGTATCGATGTTCGGAAAGGTTCAATCGCTACACAGCGACCGAACTTTGGCTCGAGCCCGGTCGCTATGTAGCGACCGAGCGAAACGAGTGCTCGGTCGCTACGTAGCGACCGAGCTTCGGCTTGAGCTCGGTCGCTACGTAGCGACCGAGCGGGACGATCGCTCGGTCGCTACGTAGCGACCGAGCTTTGGCTCGAGCTCGGTCGCTACGTAGCGACCGAGCGGGACGATCGCTCGGTCGCTACGTAGCGACCGAGCTTGGCTGAGCTCGGTCGCTACGTAGCGACCGAGCGGGACGATCGCTCGGTCGCTACGTAGCGACCGAGCGGGACGATCGCTCGGTCGCTACGTAGCGACCGAGCTTTGGCTCGAGCTCGGTCGCTACGTAGCGACCGAGCGGGACGATCGCTCGGTCGCTACGTAGCGACCGAGCTTTGGCTCGAGCTCGGTCGCTACGTAGCGACCGAGCGGGACGATCGCTCGGTCGCTACGTAGCGACCGAGCTTGGCTGAGCTCGGTCGCTACGTAGCGACCGAGCGGGACGATCGCTCGGTCGCTACGTAGCGACCGAGCTTTGGCTCGAGCTCGGTCGCTACGTAGCGACCGAGCGGGACGATCGCTCGGTCGCTACGTAGCGACCGAGCTTTGGCTCGAGCTCGGTCGCTACGTAGCGACCGAGCGGGACGATCGTTTGGTTTGAATCCCAAAGAATACTTCTTCGTAGAAATAACCTCGTATAGGTTATTTTTACGAAAATTATATCCCTTCTTTTACTAACTCTTTCGGAAATACGATCTCTGAGGATTTTCGGGTGGTAATTCCGTCGTAACCGTTTTTGACCCCAACAGTGACCAAGCATGCACACAGCTCGGTCGCCATCCCGCTCGGTCGCTACGTAGCGACCGAGCGTCTCGGTCGCTATGTAGCGACTGAGCGTCCGTCCCGCTTGGCCGCTACGTAGTGACCGAGCTCTTCCGAAACGTCGATACGACACCAGTCCATGCATTCTCATCTATCCTTCAATGCTATCTCCCGAAGACCGTAGCGAACTCAGTTCATGTTTTCTGCCATTCCAAATCATCGATCAAACTTTGCGGTAAAAACCGCAGAAAGACCGTTCTTTATCGAAAGAAGTCGCAATAAACGTTTCGAGTCGGAATACGGCCCAAAGGGGCCTAAGACACGACTCGAGGCCTGAAGGACCCTAAGATCGGCTCACTCGAATGGATCAGATTTGGATATGAACTCCGGATGGAGAACTGGATGGATTGAAGGGTCGCACGAAGGTTGCGGAAAGGCCTTCGATATTCCCGACTCCAAATGGTGCTTGATATGACTCACAAGACCACCAAGTGAAGGATCTCTCGTCGTTGCTTGATATGACTCACAAGACCAACGATTTGAGGAAGTGTTTACTTGGATATGACTCACCAAAAAACTAAGAACAAGTTCTAAACGAAGAACAAAGAGTTTAACTCAAACTTTAGACAAACGATTTCTCATTATTAAAATGAAAGAGTTTCATACTTATAGAGTTTTGTAGATCTAGGAATTAAATGAAAAGTAGATCTAGATCTAGATCTAGTTATTAAACGAAAATAAAGACAATTAATTAATGTGACTGATCGGCTTCCATCAAGATGCATCTGGACCGGCTAAGTCCAAGGCGGTAAGGACAGTCACATAAGCGGGACGATCAGCAAGGGCCGCGGGACGTTCTGCTAAGGCCGCGGGGCGTTCTGATCGGATAAGTTGCGTTCCAACAAAACCCAAGTCTTCTGATAGCTTAAGGATCCTTGCCTTAGAGAAATTTCCAAAGGAAAAATCCATGATCGGATCGAACAAGGTAGAGAGATCATCAGCACGGTCGTCGGTACATGCGGTACGAGCGAATCGAGCAATAAGAGAGAAGTCTCGATCATTTTGTGAAACCTCATGATTCAAGTCAAGTCTGGCATGATCTTTCTCAAGTCTGGCATGATGCAAGTCAAGTCTGGAATGATCCTCGTCAAGTCTGGAATGATCCTCGTCAAGTCTGGCATGATCCACATCAAGTCTGGCATGATCCAAGTCAAGTCTGGTACGGTGAAAAACATGAACGTCGGTTGAAATGTTCAGAACGTCCTGAACTCCATGCTGAGCTGCTTCCATGTATTGATCCGTGGACTGCGGCACATCATTCCCTTCCTCTTCAAAAGGATTTGTCCTCAAATCCATTGTACATGTATCAAAAGGGAATAAATCAGATACAAAGGATTTAAAATGCATGGAAAATTCAATGAAGGAAGATTTTGGACAGAAACTTCCTTGGAGGTTTGAACTCGTTTCCCTCAAGTATGTCCGGTACCATGTTCCAAAAACACAAGTCTTTAGGCATTCACCAGTGCTTTCTCTTCTTGGAAACTGATCATGCTTATCCTTTGGTTCGTTGAGGATCGGTTTTGGCTCAGGCCGCTTCTTTTTTGGACCTGAATCTCTTTTAGAAGTCTGGTACTCGCGGATAGACGGACTGGAGAACCTCCGGTTTGGAAAATTGATAACTCCTTCCTCCGTGAAGATTTTCAAGTGATTCCAAGCCTCCGTGAATCCTTTGTGAGTCGGCTTTCCAGGGAAATTGGATTCATGACAAAAGACCTTCTGAATGTTGAGATATCCATTTTGTCCTGAACCCCTGTCGCTGGCATCTCCAAGGTAGCCGGTTTGGACAACAAAGCTTCTCCAAATCTCAGGCTGTTGGGCACGATCAATGCTTTCATTTCTCAGAGGCTGAACCTGTCTTTCCTGGATACTCAAAACAAACACTAAAAGACCAGGATCATATGTGCAAGACAAGTACTTGTTCAATTCAAAAATCAAGATCTCTTTTCCAAGAACAAGTAGCACACATTTCAGCCTTTCAAGATGCACATCAAAGTAAACATTGCAGACCAGAATTTTATCCAGATATACAACAATAGTATTCATTTTCAAGACGTGCATATCCTGCTCAACATCTGAACACACAAACTTAAGTTCAGAATGAGAATCAACTATCAAAGACTCAAGATGTTTTTCAAAGAAAGTGTGGTAAACCACAATATCATCAAGGCTCAAAACAACACAATTATCAAGAATTGATCTCAGAGAATGCCATGTTTTATCAGTTTCAGAACTCAAGAGATCAAGCTGCAAAACATAATCACAAAAATCAATTTCAGTTTCAAGTGATTTCTGTTCCAGCATCTTTTTAATCAAGAAATCGTCCAATGCACAAGAGGACGCAATCAAATTATGAGTGATCATTGCATGTTTAGAAGAACTCAGATCAAAGCTATTCTTTTTGAAAACAAACGAATCAAAAGATTTTCTAGCACAAAAATCAGTTTGTTTCAAATCAAGCTCAAGAGATTTTTCAAAACGATCAAAGCCTTTGCTATGCTTTAAGAACTGATCAAAACTCAAAATAAATTCAGACTTGATGTCATTGCCTTTTTGAAAATATTTTTGATCAAGAAGTTTCTCAGGTTTAAACAATTTAAAAGAATTAATCATGTTTTCAAAAACAGATTTTGAAACATAAAAATCTTTCACCTTTTCAAGACCAAAACGAATCACATCAAGAGAACTGACCTTAACAAACATATCAGGCTGAGAATTAAGCAAATCAGATTGCTCACAGTGCGCTTGAAGTTCAAAAGACAAAGGGGCAGGAGTAGTGCCGGGATCAAAGCAAAGATGGCTCTCCATAGCAATGGATGTGATGTTTGTTTCTTCTTCATCAAAGACTGGACCAGGTTCGTCCTCCTCATCAAAGATAGGATCTTGATCTTCATCAAAAGATATCCTAGTGTCAAGACATGGTCCTTGATGTGGTAAATCTAGTGGCTCTTCCTCCAAAACCTGTGGAGAGAAAACAAGACTACTCGGATGCTCCGGTTGCAAAATGGTTAGTTCTACAATAGCATCTTCAATATCTGTTACAAACTCAGGTTCAAAAAAAGGAAGATCATAATTTTTCTCACAAATCATCAAGCTTTCAATTGGTTCTTCATCATATTCATCATAGATGGGTAAATAATCTGAAAAATCTTTCAACTCCTCAACATGGGTTTCAGATTTACTATTGGATTTCTTGCTGATGAATAAGGATGGCTCAGCTACAGGTGCACGTGTGGATGTGCTTTTCTTATGGGTCTGGTTGACGTCCTTGAGGGTTTTAACCACTTCCTCCACAAAGTTATCACAAAACTCTTGGACATCAAACTGAAGCAAACACATCTTTGGATCAGCTTCACCTTGGGACGACTTGAAAGGTTCATTGCACCTCCTGTTTGGCCTATCTTGCACACTAACAAACTCATCAAAATTATTCAAAGAATATTTAAATGAAGATTGAGAGATAGTTTGTTGTGGGAATTTCTCCTTGCTACTTTTCCTTTGAAGACCAAACATCAAAACCTGAAAATCTCAACACAGAAGTTAGGAAATAAAACCTCACACTCTCAAGTGTTTAATCTCACCCACTCAAGTGTCTCTCTCAGATTTAGGTGATCACACACAAGTTTTCACTCAAAGTTCTAAGAAGAACAAATCAAAGAAACTCAATGGACAAAATCCAAGCCAACACAAGGGAATTTTAAAAGAAAGAAAGATAAGAGATTTTTTGTTTTGGGAATCCTTTTTAACCACCTCAAAGGCTGGATTTCTCCTCAGCCAGCAGGCTTTCTCTTCCACCACCAATCCACAAATCAAACTTTTCGAATTCTTTTTTTTTTTTTATAGATAGATCTTTCTTTTCTTTTCTTTTTTTTTTTATAGATAGAGGATGGTAATGAGGAGCCCGGATTCAAGATAGATAGAAGAAGAAGTGTTTATGATTTAGAAATGGAAGATGAGAAAGATAAATGATTTAGAAGATACCAAACGAGTGGCTCTGATACCACTTGAAGGACCCTAAGATCGGCTCACTCGAATGGATCAGATTTGGATATGAACTCCGGATGGAGAACTGGATGGATTGAAGGGTCGCACGAAGGTTGCGGAAAGGCCTTCGATATTCCCGACTCCAAATGGTGCTTGATATGACTCACAAGACCACCAAGTGAAGGATCTCTCGTCGTTGCTTGATATGACTCACAAGACCAACGATTTGAGGAAGTGTTTACTTGGATATGACTCACCAAAAAACTAAGAACAAGTTCTAAACGAAGAACAAAGAGTTTAACTCAAACTTTAGACAAACGATTTCTCATTATTAAAATGAAAGAGTTTCATACTTATAGAGTTTTGTAGATCTAGGAATTAAATGAAAAGTAGATCTAGATCTAGATCTAGTTATTAAACGAAAATAAAGACAATTAATTAATGTGACTGATCGGCTTCCATCAAGATGCATCTGGACCGGCTAAGTCCAAGGCGGTAAGGACAGTCACATAAGCGGGACGATCAGCAAGGGCCGCGGGACGTTCTGCTAAGGCCGCGGGGCGTTCTGATCGGATAAGTTGCGTTCCAACAAAACCCAAGTCTTCTGATAGCTTAAGGATCCTTGCCTTAGAGAAATTTCCAAAGGAAAAATCCATGATCGGATCGAACAAGGTAGAGAGATCATCAGCACGGTCGTCGGTACATGCGGTACGAGCGAATCGAGCAATAAGAGAGAAGTCTCGATCATTTTGTGAAACCTCATGATTCAAGTCAAGTCTGGCATGATCTTTCTCAAGTCTGGCATGATGCAAGTCAAGTCTGGAATGATCCTCGTCAAGTCTGGAATGATCCTCGTCAAGTCTGGCATGATCCACATCAAGTCTGGCATGATCCAAGTCAAGTCTGGTACGGTGAAAAACATGAACGTCGGTTGAAATGTTCAGAACGTCCTGAACTCCATGCTGAGCTGCTTCCATGTATTGATCCGTGGACTGCGGCACATCAAGGCCCATCTTAAGATTTCTTAACCAAAAGCCCGTAAACCGTAGGATGGTTTACGCTTGGTTCGCAAGGGAAGATAAATGTCAAGTTTCTGCGGATAAATACGGAATTTTGAAGATAATTACGAAGATCGGAAAAAATGGAATATCTCCATTTTATGCGATGACGGCTTAAGCACAGAAGAGTAAAAGCGTAAACCAACCTTGGAGCGAGTATATAAGGAGTCCTGGGCGAGAGGCATGGAGACAACTTTTTAGACTCGGAATTCTCTGCAGTTAGAAACTTTAGGCTTTATTCTCGACAAGTTCGGTTTCTATGACTGGAAATCAATTACTAGACGAACTCGCCCAGGCAGTTCGATCTCTTGTCCAGCTCTATCAATTGAACTACGTTCGGCTTGATCCTCGAAAGGGGTACGTAGGCAGCCTTTAACAAGGTTCAGTCCGAAATCAATCAAAAACCTTTTATGTATCTATTTCGTCTTTTGTTATCGAGCTATGACTCAACTAGGTTTGAGCTATTAGCCGCTAGAACTAAGTAACTCGCTGACAGCCTTTGCGGCCAAAGCTTTCATGATCTCTTGTAATGATCGCAACGCTCTTACGCGGACTCGAAATAAGATCTACTGTTTTCTCTAAACTCGTTTGTTATCTTTTCATGATTTCCGCATATATTTGGTCACTTGTCGTTGGCTCTCGTAGAGATCCGGGACCTCTCGGAAATTAGAGTTTTCCTAGTTTCCCAATTTAAACGGAAATCGACAGTGCGAATTTTGGTTCCCACAAGCAGTGGGGAATGAGGATTAGCATGAAAAGTTTCCCCATTCAGCAGTCAGGTATCTTAGGCTTTAAGGCTCGGATCCTCATCCGTTTCTAGCAGATATTCTAACAAAGCCAGTGAGGAGGAAAAAGAAATTTAAATTTGACAAACGCTGGCTGGATAACGAGGAACTCAGGCAAGTCATCCTCGAAGGATGGAAGTCGGAGGATTTTCCTCCTGAGGCGAATATAATGGAACACATAGCTAGTTGTAGGATAGCATTAAGTCAATGGAGGAGACAGAACAATGTGAATTCCGAAAAGTTAGTAGAAGAGCTTAAAGAGAAGGTGGAGGACCTATATTCGAATGATGATGCTACCTCTGAGGAAATAGCAGATGCTCTGAAGGAATTATCTACTGCTCTTAAGGCAGAAGAGATGTTTTGGAGACAGAAAAGTAGGGTTCTCTGGCTAAGAGAAGGAGATAGGAACTCAAAATATTTCCATGCATTGGTGAAGCAGAGAAGAGCCAGGAATAGGATAACACAACTCTTAGATGACAATGGGAACGTGGTGGAGGATGAGGAAGGGTTAGTAGCCATTGCTACTAGTTACTTCCGACAAATTTTTGAGTCCTCCAACCCTGAGGATATAGCTGATGCGCTATCAGAGATCTCACCCACGATTACTGGGTAATAAATGAGGACCAGACTGCCCCAGTAACTGAATGGAAGGTCAAATTAGCATTGTTTGCTATGCACCCAGAGAAAGCTCCAGGACCGGATGGAATGACAGCTCTCTTCTACCAGAAGTTTTGGAATATTGTCAAAGATGACTTAACTCGTATGGTTAATCAGTTTCTTTTTCAGGGAACAGTGGCTCAGGGCCTGAATGACACGAACATTTGCTTAATTCCTAAGACAACGAAGCCAAATGAGATGACAAAGTTTAGACCTATCGGTCTATGCAATGTCAGCTATAAGATAATATCAAAGGTCTTATGCCAGAGACCCAGTCTGCCTTCGTTGCTGGTAAACAGATTACAGATAATATCATGATAGCCCAGGAGATGTTTCATGCTTTGCGAACTAAACCGGGAGGACGGGTTAAACGAATGGCCATAAAAACTGATATGAGTAAAGCATACGATAGAATGGAGTGGTCATTCATTGAGGCAGTCATGCGAAAGATGGGCTTTTCCGAGATATGGATTGAATGGATTATGCGATGCATCACCTCGGTCAAGTATAAAGTTCTCATGAATGGAGAACCAAGGGGAAACATTGTCCCTGGAAGAGGTTTACGACAAGGAGATCCTTTGTCTCCTTTCATATTTATTATATGCACCAAAGCGCTCTTTAGCCTTCTTAATCAAGCAGAGAATCAAGGGAAGATAACGGGAATGCGAGCCGCTCGCGCTTGCTGTTGGGGTCAAAATCGGTCACGACAGAATCAATGCCTGAAAGTCCGTAAATGTCAGCATGAACGTTTTTACGAAAAAGTAATCTTCGTTAAGATATCTTTACAAAGAGCCTTGCGGTAAAATCTTGTTCAAACCTCAATCAAATCTCAATACCGATTGTACGAAGGAAGCATACATGTATCCAATTCGGCCGCGGACAAGCTCGAGTACGGCAATCGGACCACGGACAAGCCAAGCTCGATCGATACGCGGCGACCAAGCATGCACACAGCTCGGTCGCTACGTAGTGACCGAGCGTCCGTCCCGCTCGGTCGCTACATAGCGACCGAGCTCGAGCCAAGCTCGGTCGCTAAGCTTGGTCGCTACGTAGCGACCGAGCTCGAGCCAAGCTCGGTCGCTAAGCTCGGTCGCTACGTAGCGACCGAGCTCGAGCCAAGCTCGGTCGCTACGTAGCGACCGAGCGTGAGTGCTGTTCGGTCGTTACGTAGCGACCAAACTCTTCCGAAACGTCGATACGACACCAATTCATGCATTCTCGTCTATCCTACGATGCTATCTCCCGAAGACCGTAGCGAACTCAGTTCATGTCTTCCGACCATTCTAAGACATCAATTAAACTTGGCGGTAAAAACCGCAGAAAGTTCGTTCTTTATCGAAAGAAGTCGTAGTAAACGTTTCGAGTCGGAAGACGGCCCAAAGGGACCTAAGACACGACTCGAGGCCCAACTTACGATTTCTTAACCAAAAGCCCATAAACCGTATGACGGTTTACGCTTGGCGCGCAAGGAAGGATAAATGTCAAGTTTCCGCGGATAAATACGAAATTTTGAGGATAAATACGAAGATCGGAAAAAATGGAATATCTCCATTTTATGCTATGACGGCTTAAGGGCAGAAGAGTAAAAGCGTAAACCGACCTTGGACCTAGTATATAAGGAGTCTTAGGCGAGAGGCATGGGGAAAACTTTTTAGACTCGGAATTCTCTGCACTTAGAAACTTTAGGCTTTATTCTCGACAAGTTCGGTTTCTATGACTGGCACTCAATTACTAGACGAACTCGCCCAGGCAGTTTGATCTCTTGTCCAGCTCTATCAATTGAACTACGTTCGGCTTGTCCAGCTCTATCAATTGAACTACGTAGCGACCGAGCACGCACACTGCTCGGTCGCTACGTTGCGACCGAGCACACACACGGCTCGGTCGCTACGTAGCGACCGAGCATGCACACGGCTCGGTCGCTACGTAGCGACCGAGCAAACACACTGCTCGGTCGCTACGTAGCGACCGAGCACGCACACGCTGCTCGGTCGCTACGTAGCGACCAAGCACGCACACTGCTCGGTCGCTACGTAGCGACCGAGCACGCACACGCTGCTCGGTCGCTACGTAGCGACCGAGCACACACACTGCTCGGTCGCTACGTAGTGACCGAGCTCAAGCCAACTCTCCACTCGCTACATAGCGACCTGTAAGGCCACAGAAAGGTCCTCCTTTGGGTTCTCATTTGAATCCTCGTTGAAACGCTTTTCGTTTCGTCTCAATCGGAGTTTCCGTTGAGATTTTATGACGAAAACAAGTAGGACTCTTCTCGGCTTGCTTCCACTCGCTACGTAGCGACCTGTCAGACTGTCAGTCGCTACGTAGCGACCTGTAAGGCCTCAGAAAGGTCCTCCTTTGGGTTCTCTTTTGAATCCTCGTTGAAACGCTTTTCGTTTCGTCTCAATCGGAGTTTCCGTTGAGATTTTACGACGAAAACAAGTAGGACTCTTCTCGGCTTGCTTCCACTCGCTACGTAGCGACCTGTCAGACTGTCAGTCGCTACGTAGCGACCTGTAAGGCCTCAGAAAGGTCCTCCTTTGGGTTCTTTTTTGAATCCTCGTCGAAACGCTTTTCGTTTCGTCTCAATCGAAGTTTCCGTTGAGATTTTACGACGAAAACAAGTAGGACTCTTCTCGGCTTGCTTCCACTCGCTACGTAGCGACCTGTCAGACTGTCAGTCGCTACGTAGCGACCTGTAAGGCCTCAGAAAGGTCCTCCTTTGGGTTTTCTTTTGAATCCTCGTCGAAACGCTTTTCGTTTCGTCTCAATCGGAGTTTCCGTTGAGATTTTACGACGAAAACAAGTAGGACTCTTCTCGGCTTGCTTCCACTCGCTACGTAGCGACCTGTCAGACTGTCAGTCGCTACGTAGCGACCTGTAAGGCCTCAGAAAGGTCCTCCTTTGGGTTTTCTTTTGAATCCTCATCGAAACACTTTTCGTTTCATCTCAATCGGAGTTTCCGTTGAGATTTTACGACGAAAACAAGTAGGACTCTTCTCGGCTTGCTTCCACTCGCTACATAGCGACCTGTCAGACTGTCAGTCGCTACGTAGCGACCTGTATGGCCTCAAAAAGCTCCTCTTTTAGGTTGTCTTTTGAATCCTCGTCGAAACGCTTTTCGTTTCGTCTCAATCGGAGTTTCTGTTGAGATTTTACGACGAAAACAAGTAGGACTCTTCTCGGCTTGCTTCCACTCGCTACATAGCGACCTGTCAGACTGTCAGTCGCTACGTAGCGACCTGTATGGCCTCAAAAATCTCCTCCTTTGTGTTTTCCTTCGAATCACGATCAAAACGCTTTTCGTTTCGTCTCAATCGGAGTTTCCATCGAGATTTTACGACAAAAACAAATAAGACTCGTACTCATACGCTTGCTCCTACTCGCCCTTACCTCCAGCTTTGTATTTTCCTTCAAATCTCGATCGAAACGTCTCTTGTTTCTATCGGAGTTACCATTGAAACTTTACGATAAAAAAAAAATCGCAAAGACTTGTTTTCTCGCATGGATTCAGATTAATCGTATAAAACGGCAACGGTTAACTCAACATCTTAGCCGCCTTAACTATACGATTACGTTGAACATTTTTACAAAAATCGACGTCTTATCTAAGGAGAAGGTAACAGTCAAGATCGGAAGATAAATATCAAGTTTCAAAGGGTAAACACCAATATCAGAAATGGCGGACATACACGAGAAGAGGAAAGGGAAATGAGAAGGCAAAACTGAGAAGAAACAAAACTGCATCTTCGAGAGAACTAAGATCTTGCAAACCGATCTAAACTCTCCGAAAGTCGAGAAACGATCTCCACGCATATGAAGCTCGCTTCCTAAAGAGAGAGACATGAACGTCATCTTAAAACCGATTCATTTCTGGCAATTTTCTCGGAACCGACATATCCCAAGTCGTCAACTTGGAAACAACCAAATCACAGTCCAAGCGTCGTCTATAAATCGTCCCGAATTATCGATCATTCCAAACATCAGAAGAAGAAACGTACACAACCCTTCAAAGTATCGGTTCAACCGTTTTCTTTCGTAAAAAAAGGGGGGAGTAGGTATGTATACTATACTCGTATACTCCCAAACTTCAAAAACATCTGCAAATCATCAAGAATAGGCAAACGACAATCTTAATATTCGTCTAAACGCTAGCAACATATCGAGACGATCATGAACATAATCTCAAAAACTATACATCATTTCTTGTCGCAATCATGCGTACAGAAAACTTGTACCAATATCAAACTGAAACTCGACGATTAGCCAAAGTATTGAAGCCTTTTCCGGCTTCAGAAAGCTAGTTTCGTTTTAAAAAATTTTTACGAGAAATCTTCAATCACCAAAGCATTTCTTTCAGTTTCCGTTGTACCAAGTAAGTCACGGAAAAGCATCGAAAACATTTGCGACGAAGAAAACTCGAGAATAGATGTAGCATCGTGCACGTTAAAAGGAGCACTTTCCTCCCGATGGTTAGCTAGATCCACCTCTGGATGACCAATTCATTCAAGAAACGAATGTGTCATGAGAATCCTCTCAAAAAACCAATGAAAAACGTTCTGCGACTAGATCGTATTGAAATAAACTTCGGTAACACTCCATGAGTAAACTCCAAGCAACTTTCACCTAAGATCAAAATCACAGCAGGAACGTTTCTTGTAAAACCCGCAGAAACAACGCTACTTTGACATATGTATACATATCAATGATTTACAACCTTCGTAAAACCGGTTATATGATATGATAAATTATCGTATAGCCCACAGTCGGAAATCATATGATAAATTTTCCGTAACGAAACTAAGTCCTAACAACCAAACGGTTAACAGAAAATCTAAACTTTTCGAAAATTGACCAAGTTCAATACGCTCCTTCAAGCCCGCAACGTTTTAACCGTAATACGCGGCATGTAAGGAAAAATTCATAACAAAGCTCCTAGAGCTATACGAAACATCCTAAAGAATCCACGAAATAGATCTCGGAAGGCCAACACTTCACAAAACCCTATGAAGGAAAACGCCTGTTCCCATGGACAAATTTACATGACACCTCAGTCATAATTCCTCGATCGCAAATAAAACTATTAGCATCCAAACAGGAACAACAATTTTGGCTGCGAACATTCGTAGTCAAACCAGAATGTTTCTCAAACGCAGGGCTAAGACTAAACCCTTGCAGCATCGCGAAACATCTACAAACCCGCGAACATTTCAAGCCCGAAAAGCGGCATACGAAAGAATAACAAATCTTCAGCATCGCGAGACGTCGCAGACACCTGAAGATTCGTTCTTCGACGAAATTTCCTTCCTCGATAAAAATATTTTCTTGGAAGACCAGACAGTCATACGCACTAACAACTTCTCAAAACATATCCTTCGCGAAGACTCGAAACGGTATTTTTTACCATTAAGTTTGTTGCTGATCACAACAAACTCTCAACGTCCTAAACAGACTTAGCCATCTCGTAGAGATGACTCTCGTACATCCGACACAAGGATAATAACGCTATAAAAGAAATCCGAAATTTTGGTCCAGCACTTCCGATCTCCGGAGAGATGCTCGATTCCAACCATACAAGTCGTATAAGCCGAGAACCTATCGCGGACTTTAAATCGGTATGGAATCAGGATGAAACTGAAACGGGATACGTAAGTCGAATTAGTCATCGCACCCTCTAAAACCAGGAGTAAACCTAGGTATTGCCCTAAACCCAGCGCACTGGTCTCTAACATATCTAGGCATAGTATCAAACACCCTGATACGAGATCCCAAAATTTGTCTCTTTGCCAATATTCGAGAATCTTCAGAAATCCCGCAAGTTTACACACTGCAGAAAACTCTCGAAACAGATTACGGATATAGCAATTCACACAGAGTTAGATTACGAGATGACAACTCGTAGTTTTCCTTCTACATCCATACAAAATGCCATCGGCAGCAACACGCCTTATAACCGCTACATAAAAACTAGACCATAAAGGTCTCACTAGAAAACTAGTCATAAGATCCTTAACTCCAAGACGAACTACGAAAGGCTTGATCCCTTCAACAAGGGTACGTAGGCAGCCGTCATAAGGCGCAGCCCCAATCTTATCGCATTCTACTTTTAGAAGAGCAAGAAGACCACTTACCAAAGACCTTTTGATGTTAGGAGTTTTCAAGGCTCCTAAGACAAATGATGTAGTATAAAAGATTGTTGAACCAATTCTAAGGGATTTCAAAGCACTGAGAATGCAAGTACTCACTTAATCTAAGTGTAACCGATGATTTTAAAATGTTTCTAAGCTAATGATTAATGCTAATGAAGTTTCAGAACAATAAAAGCAATAAATGAAATGACTTTCTTTCTAAGGGAAAAGAGAACTCATGGACATAGGGATTAGACAAGGGTACGTAGGCAGCCGTCATAAGGCGCAGCCCCAATCTTATCGCGTTCTATTTTTAGAAGAGCGAGAAAACCATTTACCACTGACCTTTTCAACCATTAATTCCGCCTAAGTCACCTTACTTGCCTAACTTGCCAGGCCACTCGCTAGAACCTCACGCTGTAAGCTCATGGTTCTAACGAGCTGGGGGGCTAACTGTTGGGGTCAAAATCGGTCACGACGGAATCAATGCCTGAAAGTCCGTAAAAGTCAGCATGAACGTTTTTACGAAAAAGTAATCTTCGTTAAGATATCTTTACAAAGAGCCTTGCGGTAAAATCTTGTTCAAACCTCAATCAAATCTCAATACCGATTGTACGAAGGAAACAGACATGTATCCAATTCGGCCGCGGACAAGCTCGAGTACGGCAATCGGCCTACGGACAAGCCAAGCTCGATCGATACGCGGCGACCAAGCATGCACACAGCTCGGTCGCTACGTAGCGATCGAGCGTCCGTCCCGCTCGGTCGCTACATAGCGACTGAGCTCGAGCCAAGCTTGGTCGCTACATAGCGACCGAGCTCGAGCCAAGCTTGGTCGCTACGTAGCGACCGAGCAGGAGGGACGCTCGGTCGCTACGTAGCGACCGAGCGTCCGTCCTGACCAGTCGCTACGTAGCGACCGAGCTCGAGCCAAGCTCGGTCGCTACGTAGCGACCGAACGTCCGTCCCGCTCGGTCGCTACGTAGCGACCGAGCTCGAGCCAAGCTTGGTCGCTACGTAGCGACCGAGCGTCCGTCCCGCTAGGTCGCTACGTAGCGACCGAGCGTGCGTGCTGTTCGGTCGTTACGTAGCGACCAAACTCTTCTGAAACGTCAATACGACACCAATTCATGCATTCTCGTCTATCCTACGATGCTATCTCCCGAAGACCGTAGCGAACTCAGTTCATGTCTTCCGACCATTCTAAGACATCAATCAAACTTTGCGGTAAAAACCGCAGGAAGTTCGTTCTTTATCGAAAGAAGTCGTAATAAACGTTTCGAGTCGGAAGACGGCCCAAAGGGACCTAAGACACGACTCGAGGCCCAACTTACGATTTCTTAACCAAAAGCCCATAAACCGTATGACGGTTTACGCTTGGCGCGCAAGGAAGGATAAATGTCAAGTTTCCGCGGATAAATACGAAATTTTGAGGATAAATACAAAGATCGGAAAAAATGGAATATCTCCATTTTATGCTATGACGGCTTAAGGGCAGAAGAGTAAAAGCGTAAACCGACCTTGGACCTAGTATATAAGGAGTCCTAGGCGAGAGGCATGGGGAAAACTTTTTAGACTCGGAATTCTCTGCACTTAGAAACTTTAGGCTTTATTCTCGACAAGTTCGGTTTCTATGACTGGCACTCAATTACTAGACGAACTCGCCAAGGCAGTTCGATCTCTTGTCCAGCTCTATCAATTGAACTACGTTCGGCTTGATCCTCGAAAGGGGTACGTAGGCAGCCTTTAACAAGGTTCAGTCCGAAATCAATCAAAAACCTTTTATTTATCTTTTTCGTCTTTTGTTATCGAGCTGCGACTCAAATAGGTTTGAGCTTTTAGGCTGCTAGAACTAAGTAACTCGCTGACAGCCTTTGTGGCCAAAGATTTTATGATCCCTTGTAATGATCGCAACGCTCTTACGCGGACTCGAAATAAGATCTACTGTTTTCTCTACACTCGTTTGTTATCTTTTCATGATTTCCGCATATATTCGATCACTTGTCGTTGGCTCTCGCAGAGATCCGGGACCTCTGGGAAATTAGGGTTTTCCTAGTTTCCTTATTTAAACGGAAATCGACAGTGCGAATTTCGGTTCCCACACTTGCCCCTCAGTTTCTCACCTTCTCTTTGCTGATGATAGCATTTTCTTCTGTAAGGCGGAGCCCAGTGAATGTGAAGAAGTTATGAAAGTAGTAAGGAAATATGAGAAAGTATCAGGTCAACGTATTAACTTTGACAAATCCTCATAACTCTTTGGTAAAAGGGTGCCAGCGAATGATAGGCAGCAGATCAAGGATACTCTTGGTATACAAAATGAAGGAGGGATGGGCTCATATTTAGGAATCCCAGAGGATGTCAGTAAATCAAAGTGTAAATTATTTGCTTTCTTAAAGGAGAAGCTTCTACATAGAGGGAATGGCTGGACTGGTAGATGGTTATCGAAGGGAGGAAAGGAGGTTTTGATTAAATCGATATTGTTAGCTCTTCCGACCTATGTCATGTCCAGCTTTCTGCTTCCTTTGGAGATATGTGAGAACCTAGCAAGTGCCATTGCACAGTTCTACTGGAGTTCGAACCCTCCGAAAAGAGGAGTCCATTGGGTGAAAAGGGAAAAGATGTGTGCACCTAGAGAGGAGGGAGGAATTGGTTTCAGTATGATCCATGAATTTAACCTAGCTCTTCTAGCTAAGCAGCTTTGGCGCCATGTCCAGTTTCCGGATTCATTAATAGCGAGAGTTCTTCGGGGAAGATATTACCGTCTCAGTTCGCCGTTGCGAATGGGCACTGCAGATACCACATCCTATGTATGGACAAGTATAACTGCCGCGAGGAAGCTATTACTTTTGGGCATCAGAAGCAAAGTGCATACTGAGTATGAAATTGATGTATGGGAGGATCTTTGGATCCCTTCGACGCCAGCTAGACCGGCACGTGCCCGGGCTCCAGCAGTGAACCCAAAGATGCTCGTAAGCAGTCTTATCAATTATGTTTCAAAGGAGTGGGATGTTCGACTACTGGAGAAATATGTAGCCCAAGAGGATATTCCGATGATTCTGAGTTTGGCCATAAGCCCTACCCATCGACGTGATTCATTTTGCAGGAGTTACACAAAGAACGGACAATATACTGTCAAGTCGGGATATTGTGTAGCTACAAACTTGATGAGAGATGAAGTGGATCTAGAAGTTCTACAGCCCAGCATTACAAAACTCCAAGCCTTCGCTTGGAAGGTGAATGCGCCACAAAAGATCTGTCATCTTATATGGTAATAAATATCAGGACAGGTAGCGGTAACAAGAAATCTGGTACGCCGTAATATGCGCTGTGACAATTATTGCCCAAGATGTGGAGCGCCAGAAGAGACCGTTACTCATGCTATCTTTGAGTGTCCACCGGCCTTACAAGCATGGGAATTATCATCAACACCGTCGAGCTCTGAAATCTTCCATGTACCAAGTATTTATGCTAATATGGGCACTATCTACTTTGGAGAAAGAATGGTATTATGGAGCCAAAAAATGATAGAGATCTTTATCCTTGGATAATATAGTACATCTGGAAAGCTAGGAATGATAAGTTGTTTAGAGGCACAGACAGAGATCCACTGGAACTTGTCAGGTATGCAGAGAGTGAGTGCCATGCTTGGTACAGTGCAAGAGACATTGTACCGGTTCCGCCACAGGTAAAGACTAATGAAGAAACACAAGCCTTAAGCTAGGGTAACATTTACATGGTGGATGGTTCATGGACCTCTACAGCTCAGTTTAGTGGAATTGGATGGGTGTGGAAGGATACAATGGGGAAGATTCAACTCATGGGGTCTAGGAACCTGCAGAGGAGGGAAACAGCGTTACACTCGGAACTGGAAGCGCTACAATGGGCAATGGAGAGTATGATACAACACTCGACCTGTCAGAGGTTTGGGACGGACTGCAAGGATCTGATTGCGATGATAGAACAGCCATAAGATTGGCCCAACTTCTCAACTGAGCTGAAAATAATTCAAACTCTTCGGTTGTGCTTTTTAGACTTCAATATCAGCTACTTTCCAAGGACGCAGAACGAGATTGCGGATTAATTAGCTAGGAATGCACGTTCTTTTCATAGATCATTATGTTTTATTGGTTACTAGGTGACCGGCCCGCACCCTGTGCGGGCATAAAAACATGATCGGTCTGCACCCTGTGTTCTCTCTCGGCCCGTACCTCACGAGATTGAACACAGTAACGTTAGTATGAAGAGGAAGATATTGTATGTATGTATAATTGCAACGTCACAAAATATTTTGTGTGTTTACGAAGATACTTTCATTCAAAAAATAGAATAAATAATGTATAGTTTTAGAAGTAACAAATTTTATATTATCATTAATTAGAATTGTATTGTATATGTTTCGTAATTCTTTATTTTAGGTGAATAATATTATTTTTCCATAAATAATAAACAAACATTTATATAGACATATTAAAAAAATATATAATAAAAATCAAAATATTATCCATAAATAATATAAATTATGAAGTACATTTCTCGATAAAGAAAGCAAATTCAATTAGAAACTTGCAAAAAATTAAATAAATTTTGTAAGCAATTTGACGGGTTAACATTATTTGATAGATTTATAAATTTCTAAATTTTATTGAACATGAAATAATATTAAATTGACATACCGTCATCTGTCTCCTAACTCATCACAACCCATCTAGCAAATACAAAAAATAAATAATTGCAACAGTTTATTCATTTTAAAATTTGTATTTGAAAAAAAAAGTAGATTAAAATTACGTACCGTAACTACGAAATATTCTGAAAAACTTGTTTGTAGACAACATTTAATATTTTTGATAAACATTTTTAGATTTTGTAATATTTAAAATAGTTATTATATAATTATATTCGAAAATAATTCATCAAGTAGAGGATAAAACGATTATAATTATCTTATATAAAATTTCGTTCATTGTATTTTATAGTTTATAAATATTAAAAGTATGAGTTTAAATAATGAAATCGTTTAAAGAAATATATTAAATGTGTATTGTCAAAAAATGATTTGCATATGATATGATTTTAACTTGTGCAAATAATCCATATTAGAAAGGTAAGTTATTAAAAACAAACAACCTAATTAGAAACATTAAAATATTTTGTACGCAATGTAATAAATATGATATCAACATGCGCGAGTTACCGTTTGAATAATAAGGAAAGTTTTTAATATCTGTCTTAATTCTAAATCTTGCCCAAGGGTAAACTAAATCGATAATATTTAATTATTTCAACTTGCGCAAGTAATCCATATTGTGAATAGGTGATTTGCATATTTAATGATTTCAACTTGCGCAAGTAATCCATATTAGAAAGGTAAGTTATTAAAAACAAATTTTGTCAATAAGTTATTTGCATATTTAATGATTTCAACTTGTGCAAGTAATCCATATTAGAAAGGTAAGTTATTAAAAACAAACAACCTAATTAGTAGGGATGGGCACTTTACCCGATATCCGAAGTGGCACCCAAACCCGATCCGAAAATGCATGTCAAGTTTTTTATTTAAAAAATTAACAAAAAATTACATCCAAAACTTTTTTTTAAAATAACTAAATTAATGTCTTTTTAGTTTTAAATTTTTATGTCTAAATCTATTAACCATTCAATCTATTAAAAATAAAAAATTAGTTAACTGAAAGTTATATTTTTAAATATAAGAAACTTGAGAAATGAAAATTTTAATTTTTTTTTTTCAAAATCTAAATATCCGAACCCGATCTGAAATAACCGAATCCGAACTAAAAATACCCGAACCCGACCCGAAGTACAGAAATACCCGAACGGGTTCTACACCTCTATACCGAAATACTCAAAAATCCAAAATACCCGACCCGAACATGAACGGGTACCCGAACGCCCACCCCTACTAATTAGAAACATTATAATATTTTCTAAACAAATGTAATTAATATGATATCAACATGCGCAAGTTTACTGTTTGAATAATAAGAAAAGTTTTTAATATTTGTCTTAGTTCTAAATCTTGCCCAATGCTAAACTAAATCGATAATTATTATCCCCTAGCTATATATGGGCTTAACGAAATCGACAATAGTTTTGGGCTTGTCCACATAAGCGATTGATTAAAATAAATGAAAAATAAAATTCAAAAAAATCGACCAATAGAATTATAATATCTTTTCTGAGAAGCTCTATATTAATGTCATGTCACCAGAAATCACTAAAGTGACTTCTCTTTTAATGTATAGGAGGATTGTATATGTGTCGTAATTCTTTATTTAGGTGAATAATATTATTTTTTTCATAAATAATAAAAAACATTTATGTAGACATATTAAAAGAAAATATAAAAAAATAAAATATTATCCATAAATAATATAAATTCAATTAGAAACCTGCAAAAAATTAAATAAATTTTGTAAGCAATTTGACGGGTTAACATTATTTGATAGATTTATAAATTTCTAAATTTTATTGAACATGAAATAATATTAAATTGACATACCGTCATCGGTCTCCTAACTCATCACAACCCATCTGGCAAATACAAAAAATAAATAATTGTAACAGTTTATATATTTTAAAATTTGTATTTGAAAAAAGTAGATTAAAATTACGTACCGTGACTACGGAGTATTCTGAAAAATTTGTTTGTAGACAACATTCAATGTTTTTGTCTTCGGCTTACTTTCTTTACCAGTTATTAGGATTTTTAATCCAGATCCCGACTTAACTCTTGAAAGTGCAACTTTGCCTTGCATTTTGTAAGCATTTTATAAATTATTTTAAAATTATGATAAATTTTTTCTTTAAACAACGATAAATAATTTAAAAATAATATTAATAAACATTTTTGGATTTTGTAATATTTAAAATAGTTATTATATAATTATATTCGAACACAGTTCATCAAGTAGAGGATAAAACTATTATAATTATCTTATATAAAATTTCGTTCATTTTATTTTATAGGTTATAAATAATAAAAGTAATAAATAAAACATTATTAGTCTTTCAATAATTTCGAGAATAGTTTCCATAATTGTTATTTGTAATATTCGTTAGATTATATGGCAAGTGATGTTAAACGTCAATAAGTTAAACAATTCTTCCATATATAACAATGACAAATTAAATGGTAGAGTATGTAAACACCTGTTTTCTACCAGCGTGAGTTAGAACACCGCCGTATTTAAGAATCATAAGGGTCTCTACAGGTCTTTATTCTTCGCCTTCATCATCCCACTTTAGCGGCTTCAGTTGAACCTTTCTGTATATCCCTGAGAAATTTCCTCCCTGCGCCATTCCAAATGGTTCTCTACTGTGAGAAAATGACCTCATGAATTAAATAAAAAATGCATAATGCTAACTTACTTATAAGATAGTATATTCAACAAAAAAAAATGATATAAGATAGTATTACTAAATGATACTATGTAATACTTTCCCGGACAATATTCAACAAAGAGAGAGAAAGTACTAAAGAATCTCTTGAAGTACTGCTTTAACTTGGCGAAGCTTCTCAGCATGTTCAATCAAGGTTTTCTGGATCACTATCACTCTCACGACCTCGTCTACATATAAAAAAAGAAAGACCATATTGTCGTTACCAGTATTCAACACATGGAAAAGATAGACCAGACATGCTTTTTGGAGACAAGACACAAAGAGTTGAGTTCAGGGTTCTAAAAATGAGGAGCATTTGCGTCTAAACACATTTTTCTTAGCACACAAGCATCGTTGTCGTAATACCTTAATAGTATGAGATGAGAGATTTGTGAATAATACTTTAAAGAATGAAAAGAGAATGTTTGTATTTTAAGACCTTGGGTGTCTCCTATATATATACAGTCGATTTATTCTCATATTAATGATTTTAATATTTTGCACAATAAATAATAAAATCGTTTAAAGAATGATATTAAATGTGTATTGTCAAAAAATGATTTGCATATGATATGATTTTAACTTGCGCAAGTAATCCATATTAGAAAGGTAAGTTATTAAAAACAAATAACCTAATTAGAAACATTAAAATATTTTGTAAGTAATATAATAAATATGATATCAACATGCGCAAGTTTACCGTTTGAATAATAAGGAAAGTTTTTAATATTTGTCTTAATTCTAAATCTTGCCCAAGGATAAACTAAATCGATAAAATTTAATGATTTCAACTTGCGCAAGTAATCCATATTGTGAATAAGTGATTTGCATATTTAATGATTTCAACTTGCGCAAGTAATCTATATTAGAAAGGTAAGTTATTAAAAACAAATTTTGTCAATAAGTTATTTGCATATTTAATGATTTCAATTTGCGCAAGTAATCCATATTAGAAAGGTAAGTTATTAAAAACAAAAAACCTAATTAATAGGGGTGGGCACTTTACCCGATATCCGAAGTGGCACCCGAACCCAATCCGAAAAACCCGAACTGAAATCCGAACCGAAGTAGCAAAATACCCGAACGGGTATTGAATAAGGAGATATTGGATACCCGAACCCGAACGGATAATACCCGAACCCGAATGGATATCCGAAGATAACCGAACATATGTATAATTAACCTTATATTTTCAGTTTACATCTCTCATTTTATATAAAATATTTATATTGATACTACACATACTTTAAGTTCATATGATATACATACAATTACGAAAAAATGATTTGTTACTCACTTAAAATGCATGTCAAGTTTTTTATTTAAAAAATTAACAAAAAGTTACATCCGAAATTTAAAAAAAAAACTAAATTAATGTCTTTTTAGTTTTAAAATGTTATGTCCAAATCTATTAATTATTCAATCCATTAAAAATAAAAAATTAGTTGACTGAAAGTTATATTTTTAAATATAAGAAACTTGAGAAATGAAAATTTTAATTTTTTTTTTCAAAATCTAAATATCCGAACCAGATCCGAAATAACCGAATCCAAACTATTAATACCCGAACCCGACCCGAAGTACAGAAATTCCAGAACGGGTTCTACACCTCTATACCGAAATACCCGAAAATCTGAAATACCCGATCCGAACCCGAACGGGTACCCAAGGCTAAACTAAATCGATAATTATTATTCCCTAGCTATATATGGGCTTAACGAAATGGACAATAGTTTTGGGCTTGTCTACATAAGCGATTGATTAAAATAAATGAAAAAGAAAAATTCAAAAAAAACAGCCAATAGAATTATAACGTTTTTCCTGAGAAACTCTATATGAGTGCCACCTCAGCAAAAATCACTAAAGTGACTTCTCTTTTAATGTATAGGGGGATTCTATTCCGGTCTGCCTTCCCAGACCACATCAAGTTTGAGTAATAGAACAGCCGTTTACCGTAATAATAATTGTAGTTAGTGTGGAAACTTACAGTTTTTTTTTCTTGTAAAATTACCAAAGCGAACATGGTCTAGTAGGTTGTGGTTAAGTTTTTTTCTTCTTGCGCTCATTTTTTTTTCAGAGTTTTGTGTTACCACTTCTAGTGAGAATAAGTAGACTAATTGAGCAATTTTATGTTTATCACTTTCATGCTTTCTTCATTAAGGGCTAAAAGACTTTTATATCCTTGTTCTTTATATATATAATAAATAAATATTAAAATAAATAAAAAAAATTAGAAAATAAAAGAGATTTTTTTAATTTTTTCGAATTATACAATTTCGAAATTCAAACTCCAAACCCTAAAACTCAACTCTAAACCCTACACCATCAATCCTAAACCCTATTTTCTCTCTGAAATACGAACCCTAAACCCTGAAACATCAACTCTAAACCCTAAACCGAAACATCAACTATAAACCCTAAACCCTAATCCTTCAACTATAAACCCTAAAACATGAACTCTAAACCCTAAACCATAAATTCCAACTCTAAACCCTAACCATCAACACTAAACCCTAAACTATCAACACTAAAACCTAAACCCTAACAAGTAAACCCTAAACCCTAAACCTTCAAATCTAAACCCTAAAACATCAACTCTAAACCCTAAACCTTCAACTCTAAACCCTAATCTCTAAACCCTAAACCTTTAACTCTAACCCTAAACTATAAACCCTAAACCTAAACCCTAAAACCCTAGAATTGATGTTTTAGGGTTTAGATTTGAAGGTTTATTGCTTTAGGGTTTGAATTTCAGAAAAATATAAGTTTTATGGTTTAGGGTTTAGAGTTGATGTTTTAGGATTTAGATTTGAAGGTTTAGGGTTTAGGACTTAGAGTTGATGTTTCTGGGTTTAGGGTTTAGAGTTGTTGTTTTGTGGTTTAGGGTTTAGAGTTAATGATTTAGGGTTTAGAGTTGATGTTTTAAGTTTAGATTTAGGGTTTTGGGTTTAGGGTTTACGTTTATAGTTTAGATTTGATATTTTAGGGTTTAGATTTGAAGGTTTAGGGTTTAGAAATTGATGTTTCAGAGTTTATGGTTTAAAGTTTAGAGTTGATAATTTATGGTTTAGAGCTGATGTTTTAAGTTTAAATTAGTTAACCATATGTTTTTTTTTGTCAAAGTTAATCTAAGGGTTATAAATGTCTTTTACTATTCATTAAAGATGATGGTAAAAGTGGTTAGTGTAAACTTAAAAAGTGCTACTTTGAAAATGGTATTTTTGGCAATTTCCATAGACTTATACGGAACACCCAAAGTCGTTATAGTGTTTTATTCCTCTGTCTCATCTCTTTATTCAATAAATAAAGCTTTTATGGTCTTTCTTTATTAGCCAATTCAACTTGATTCAATTATATGCATCAATAAACTACTTCCTCTCTTTTTCTTGTTCAAAAAACTACTTCCTCTGTTTGATATATTATAAGTATAGTTTAGGCAATTTTTTTTTTGTTTCAAAATATAAATAGTTTTCATATTTCAATGAAATTTTTTACTTATTGGATATTGATACCACTCAAATTGCCCTAAAGAGTGAATTACTCTCTCAAATAAGAGGTTCAGTTGCAGTATTTAGGTATCGAATCCACAAGGAGCTAGGGAACCTATTAAATCTAGTAAAGTTATTAATTCTAGGTGTTTGTTGTTTTATGAGTTTAAAAGTAAATAGCAATCCTAATTGAACAAGTCTATTGCTCGACTAACAAGATGATTGGGGGTGTAACTTTATTGGAAGATATTAGATGCAGGTTTCTATTCAGGTGTTTGAGATTATAATTCTATAGATGCCTAATAGTTGCATGCATGATATATTAGAGCTCAACTCCTTAATCACAGTGATCAGCGATGGCAATGTTTCACTGGTTAATTAACTAGATCTTGGATCTCAACTGTCGGCTTTTGATCACAAGAAAGTGTCGATCGATGATCCTATATGGATATCGATCGATACACTTTTCGCAAATATCGATAGATTGTCAGAAGACAATATCGATCGATGTTTCTAGCTAAGCCCTAGGCGCGGGTTGATAATGCTCACTAGTCTCCTAGATCAGCGGTTAGCATCTCTCTAGCAGTCCTAGCATGACATATTAGATTCAGGACATGATGATCAAGGATGCTTGACACATGCAAATTCCTAGGTTCATGTTCTAGTTAGCAAGGCTAAAACAAGCATTAAAGACAATCAATCAATGAATATTACAACTCAGCAAATCTATAGTTGGGGCTAATCCCTCTAACCTATTTGAACCCTGAATCTAACAAGTAAACTACTCAGACATAGCTAAGCAATTTATGACATAAAATATATATAAAAACTGCATAGAATAGAATATATGAATCAATGGAGTTCCAATCACAAATCTCTCTATGATCTTCTCTCCTAAAACTCTCTGTAAAACTCTAAAAACTCTGTGTAAAAACTGTTGTAAAAACTGACTCTGGTAACTCTCTTTCCTCCTAACACTTAGGCAATTATATAGCTATTAGGTTAAAAACTCGTCAGGGTTAATCTTGTAATTTGGTGAAGCCTTGGGTTTAAAGTCGGCTGGAACCAAATTGCGCATCTCGCGTCTCGACATCGATCAATGGTACAGGATGTACATCGATCGATCATAATCTTCAATCGTCGAGGCTTCTCTTCTGTATCGATCGACGGCACTGGATGTGCATCAAACGATTGCTTCTTCTTCGTATCGACCTCTAATGGTCAGCTCGGATGAAATCTCTTTTAAGCTCCTAAATGCTCCATATTCATCACTTTACTACAAAATACTCCTGAACCTGAAAACATACCTAATATGATAGAATATATAATATATAGATAGTAAAATACTCATATACCATGGATGAAAATAGGTCAAATCCATGGTATATCAACTCCTCCAAACTTACCCTTTTGCTTGTCCTCAAGCAAAATAAACAAGCAGTCTCTCTGAAAGAGGTTTGAAAACAGCAGGGACTCACAAATTTAAAACATAGAAATCATCATCTCTACAATATTGCAATCCACATCTAAAAAGTCCTAATCACACAAGCACATTATGCAATATCCTAGCTTAGCAACCAAATTCAACTAGTCTACAACTCAGAAAATCCTATCTGACATTCCCCTCTACTAACCTCATTTCTTAGCATAAATATAAAAGTGCATGCTTTACCTTGGGAGTATCGATCAATGGACACATGGACTCTTATTCTAGTAGGTATCTGAGTAAACATGTAGTCTTATTCTACTTCCTTTTCTCCTTATATATCTCTTCTCTGAATCTCATTAGTTTCAATTTCAATGAATGTTGATGCTGATGTAGCCATCTTGTTCATCTTATTGACTTTTCTATTTTTGTAGCTCTTTTTGACAAAGTGTAGCAAATAATGGGGTCACAGGAGACACTCTTACCCCTCGTTTCCACAATGTGTGATTATTCCCTTCAGACTTAGAATAATGGGGTCATAGGAGACACTCCTACCCCTCTGCCTCTTCCAGGAAATAATTTCAATCTTTTATTATAATTTTTTATTTATCTTGAGATGCCAAAGAGAGGAGAGAAAGAAACCAAAAATTTACAGACTTGTACCTTTCAGACCTGAAAGAGGAATCCGATCCAATGTATACCAAGCCCCAAGACAAGCAATTATGTCAAGTTTAGTGTTGGAGGTCAGCTTTGGTTCCTTCAAACAATCAAGGCAAGTGTGTATAGTTGACATGTTGATCCACTTTAGCATCTTTAGTACTATCTTCAATCAGTAAATCTAGAATGGTGCTAAAGAGTGGTTAGACATTCAAGTATAAATCATAAGATCATAGTCCCTTTCGCATAGCTAAGCATAATTTTATTAAAATCATTTTAAAATACTTTTAAAATCAAAATAAATAATGTCAGTAAACCTCCACCTAGACTTAAATTACACTGTCACAGTGTAATACAGTCGGAGTTATGGTGGAAATAAATTATAAGTACTCAATGTAACAAGTTAGGAAGATAAACATGACCGTAGTGGAAATCGATTGATGTGCATCGGTATGCATCGATCGTCTTGTGTGATTGTAGGTCGATCGATGTCGACGTCTCGGCCACGGTTGATATGTTGGTAATCATCCTACTTGGGTCTTTGCAAAAAAAATCTGAAAGAATGACACTACAAGAAAACAACGTAATTCTGACAGACATTCTGACGGAAAATGAGATCCTCGGAATATTCCGACGAATTTCCGAGGAAATATTTGGGTTTCCTCGGAATTTCCTCGGAATATACCGATGAAATACCGAGGAAATCATATTCCTCGGAAAACACCGACGAATATCCGAGGATATATTATAGCCGTTAGAGAGCCGTTGGGGATTTTAAAAATTCCGAGGAAATTCTGAGGAAAGAGCCGTTGCCGTCGGGATTCCGTCGGAATTTCCTCGGTACTGTCGGCAACATGTCATCTATAAATACCCGCACCCCCCATCCTCTTCATTCACTCCATTTCTTCATCCTCTCTCACATACTATATTTACACACGAATTTGATTGACAAAAGCATGTCTTCTTCAAATTATTATCGTTCTTGGATCGATCAACCTCATTTGGATCCGAACACGAGATTGCTTACGGAAGAATACCTACGAGGTATAACCGAATTCATGGGGTTAGTTGAGCGACAACCGGAAGCAAAAACGGGTATGTTAAGATGTCCTTGCTCTAATTGTAAAAATAGAAAGATTATTAAAGAGTGGGATGTTTAAACTCATCTATATTTGAATGGGTTTACACGAAGTTACAAAATTTGGTTTCATCATGGAGAAACTGATTATGAATATGGTAGTACTAGCAAACCTCAGCCTGCGGTTAGGTTAGAAGAATTAATTAGAATGGATGTAGATTATGGTGTAGGTACTGAGCAGATGGTAAATGATCATTTTAGAGGGGAAAATTTACCCAATGCCGAAGCTATGAGATTTATGATATGTTGGATGCTGGAAAGCAACCCTTGTACGAAGGTTGCAGAGATGGTCATTCAGCTTTATCATCTGCAACAAGACTGATGGGCATTAAAACAGATTATAATTTGGCTGAAGACTGTGTGGATGCGATTGCTGATTTTGTAAAAAGTATTCTACCTGAGGATAATGTAGCCCCTGGTTCATACTACGAGGTTCAGAAACTGGTAGCTGGTCTTAGTTTATCGTATCAGGTAATAGATGTATGCAGCGATAACTGCATAATTTATTGGAGTGCGGATGAACAGCGGGTTGCATGCAAATTTTGTGGAAAGGCTTGTTATAAAGATACGAGTGGAAGAGTTCTAGTACCATTTAAAAGGATGTGGTATTTGCCTTTGACGGAAAGTTTGCAGAGGTTGTATCATTTTTGAACGCACAGCGCAACCAATGAGATGGCATGCGGAGCATTCAACAAATGGTGAGATTAGACATCCTTCAGATGCAAAAGCGTGGAAACATTTCCAATCAACATATCCCGACTTTGCGTATAAGAGAAGAAATATCTACCTTGGATTATGTACTGATGGTTTCAGCCCGTTTGGCAAGAGTGGAAGAAAGTATTCTCTATGGCCAGTCATTCTTACACCATACAACTTACCGCCAAACTTGTGTTTGCGACGAGAGTTTTTGTTTCTCTCCATTCTCGTTCGCGGACCAGAGCATCCTAAGAGATCACTTGATGTGTTTCTTCAGCCACTAATATATGAGTTGCTACAACTATGGGCTCAAGGTGCTGAAACTTACGATGTTTCATGTAAAGAAAACTTTCAAATGCGGGCAGTACTTATGTGGACAATATGTGATTTTTCCGCATATGGTATGTTATCTGGATGGACAGCGCATGGAAGGCTATCATGTCCATATTGTCAAGAAAACACTGATGCTTTCCAACTAAAACACGGAAGGAAAACGTGTTGGTTTGACTGTCACAGGAGATTCCTACCACCTTTTCATCCATATTGTAGGAGTAGAAATTTGTTTACGAAGAACAAGAGGGTGTTTGACAGTCCTCCTCCGTAAATTAGTGGGGCAGCTTTGTCGACACAACTAAGAGATTTTGGTGCAGAAAGGACGCCAGACTAAGGTGCACATGTGCATTATCCGGTAGATGCTGTTGGAGAACTACATAACTGGCACAAAAAGAGTATTTTCTGGGATCTGCCATACTGGAATGATCATCTGCTGAGACATAATTTAGATGTCATGCATATTGAGAAGAACTTTTTTGACAATCTCATGAACACGATCCTTAACGTTCAAGGTAAAACAAAGGATAATTTGAAGTCAAGACTGGATTTAGTCGATATATGTGCTCGTTCAGAACTTCATGTTGATGAGAATGAAAGGGCTCCTTTTCCCATATACCGACTCGATGCAGAGGGAAAATATGCGTTCTTTGATTGGATTTCAAACGATGTGGAATTTCCAGACGGTTACGCATCTAATTTGCGTAACTGTGTCGACATAAATGAAGGAAAGTTTATCGGCTTGAAGAGTCACGATTGCCATGTAATGATGCAGTGCCTCCTTCCGTTTGCCTTCAAGGAACTATTACCACAGAATGTTCATGAAGCAATTGCAGGGATTAGTGCTTTCTTCCGCGATTTATGCACGAGATCAGTGACTCTTGAAGGTATTGAAAATTTGAAGACTAACATTGTGACACCCCCGATCGTAGTTGACCAGAAATGACACGGTTGATGTTCCTCGATGGTCGATCCGAGCTTCTCAGAATACTTCTGATCGCCTTAGACCAACAACCAAAAAACACCAACGCTCCTATCAGATATAACTATAGGCTTTTCAACCCGAAAAGCAATACCCGATAGTTAGTTCGTCCGGACAAGGACTAATATCATATGGAACCCGTACTTAAAAAAAAACATTCGTTATATAACATTCAAAAGCATGTTACAAAATTTGTTATAAATTAATCTCGAGGTTTTCGGTCAATAAATCTTATAAATAAGAAATATCAAAACGCCTTTGCAAGGATAATAAAACTACCGCTGGCTAATGATGTTCCTTCCTTTCCTAGAGTAAGGTCTCCCGTCTACTGATTACCTGCATCACAAATGAGTCATGAGTAACTAGTTTACTCAGTGAGCCTAGTCCCGCACCCCAACATATATTAATAATATGTAAAGCAATCAACTTCATTTGTATGCAGTGGAAATATATTCCATAACTGAATATTTATATATAAGGGCTATCATTTCATCATTGTGAATCTAATCATATACCTCACTTCCTATTCCTGTCTCTCATATCATTCATATAATCATATCTATATATATATATATATATACCAGACCCGAGAAACCACAAAGGCTAAACAAGTCTAGAGAGTTAGCATCACGATCATCGCCATCAGATATTCAAAAATTGAACATCTAATGATGCATGCAGTTACACGGCCTCCAGGGTGCGCCCCATCATCGTGTGTTCGTGACCTTGTTCCATATCGCAGGACCAATTCATACGAGAATATTTTGGAAAGCAGGTTTATAATAAGACTTCACATGATTAATACTTCCATACTTGATTATATTATATATTAGTACTTGAGAACAAGTACTATAGCTCGGGAGTAAACCTCTATGAATATTCATGAATATTTAATAAGCGTTTACCCTAAGTAAACACCTCACCAATTCAATATTGATCAAGAGACAAAGCCTATCAATCATCTACAATCAGTACGTTCAATCAAGAAATATTCATTCACTACTCATCAATCATCTATCTAGACTCACCTTTGATTCCATGAGATTGGCTAGGGAAGACTAAACTCGAGCTCAAGCTAATCACACTCGACTTCTGGAATATTCTCGATTTAAAACCCCCACAAACATCCGGCTGATCTGAACACTAGCCTTGACCATCTGTACCAATAACAGAACGGTTGGAAAAAAGGTTAATCAGTCCGGTTCAACCCCACAGTTCAAGATTCAGGACAGATACTAAGGCAAGTTCAAGGCAGCTTCAGTTCGATTCAAACATAAATCGTTTCAGCTAAGTTGTCTAGATGCTAGGGGACCATGAACTGAACTAATATAAATCCACACAAGGGATTAAGAAATTAATCCAGAGAGGAAGAACAACAACTCAGCCAGCTGGTTACAATCTAAACTGATCAGGATCAAAAGGCAAAACAGTTTACCGGTTCAAATCAAACACTGTATGAACTCAACTGATACTCCACTTTAAAATGAAGCCACGCCAAACCTAATCAGTACCACATCAATAAAAGGTCGGACTCAATCAGAACAAAGCTGAACCGCAGTCAATCCAACAGAATTGCTCACATAAAACTGATCCACACAACAACTTACATCTTTACCGATTAAAATCAAAGGCTGAAGAACATGGATGACTCTCAACTTCAGGACACCAAATCTCCAACTCTTTACCACACAAATACTCACTGATTAAACTCACAAGATGGTGGGAAAGGGTTGTCCATGCTCACTCCTCTTCTCTGAATTTTTTTCTGAATTTTTCATGAATTTTTCTGTCACTTTTCTCTCTTCTCTCTCCCTGATTTTTCTGTGTTTCTCACAGGTTTATGCACGACCAAACTGGTGGAGAAAGAGTTAAATATGTTAGGAAGTTACTTCAGGTGAGGGTTTCAAAACACACAAGGCAAGGCTGAGGGGAGACAGGTGGTGAGCTGTTTCATTACTTCCAGCCGCAAGCAGCTGACCTTTCCCTCCCATGAAGAAACTTCAAGCAGGTGTGCCTTGCACATGACTGATCATTCAACAAGAAGGCAGGCAAGAAGGTGCATGGCACATGACTGGTCCAGCCAGAAAGAAAGCACACAAGCTGGTGCAACTCACATGACGGATTTAAATTAACAAGCAGCTCAAACTATTCCTAGCCAGTTCTTGACCAAACGTTTTCTCGTCCATCGAATCTTGTCTTGCTTTTATAGAAAATCTTCCAGCTTGAATAAAACTTGACCATAATAATTAAAACTAGACCAGAACTATCAAGAGTAAGTATTTTGGCCACGAAACAGTCCCGTCGAGAATAATTCACCAGGTCGATTTTTATTTTTAATTCTGATCGACCAATCGTCAAACTCATCTTAAAGAATTTTTTCGACCAAAATTCTACCTGCTCGTGAGGGTTATTACATTCTTCCCCCCTCCAAAGAATTCGTCCCCGAATTCTGAAAACATAGATATACACACTTTAATAGTCTCTGAAAGGAGTTCTGGATATTAGCTCTGACTTTATCTTAATCTGCCTATGTTTACACAACTGATTTTCGGTTCCTCAACTCTTACAATCAATCATTTCTTTTCTGAGCGAACAGCTCGAAGAAGAAACAAATTTATTACTACTGCACAACTTTTGTCAACTGCGGTCTTGATACTTTTTCTAACAATCACGAGTCTCTGAAGACTATCACTTCTCAAACTTTTCTATTTGGCTTTCCCTCATAACAACAACATGAAAATGTGGAACATTAGGTGATGTGCCATACGTGAAGGTAACATCTCGACTCTGGTGAATGTTAACCTGATTAACCGTGCAACAATCAAACAAGAACATGCATAATCAATCACGCTAACATGAATCAGACCAAGGGTGCTACTCTCAAATACACACACTCACCCATTCCAAGAATAATTTCACTTACAGTATTCTTTACACTTCTGATATATCTGAGACCCTCTTCATAATCTTCTAACTACTACTAGAACTCGGCAAGAACCACTTGGTGAGATCCCTAGGCCTTTGCAGCGAATCTATGTTCAACAAGAATACTAAACATGTTACTTTTAGATGTCGACCATCCTTTCAATGCCTTAACCACATCTACATCTTTCCTGATTATCAGAATGTCTTCAACTATGCTCATTTTCATCTTCTACTTTCTAAACGATCAAGTTACTAGATTACACTTCTTCACCGTTTTCCCAAAAGGTTTTCAACTTGCCAAACTGATATGAGCGATGCTCAAACACTTGGTAGAGTACCATTGTAAGCCAACAGTGACGGGTCTTCTTCGTTATACTTATTTCCTCGACATCTTAATTGAGCTCAGTAACTAGATAGCCAATCTCACTCTAGATAAACACATACTGCCCTAACGGAAGTACTAAGGAATGGGGAAGGCATACCATTAATTTAACTGGCAGCCCATACTTCCAAGAATAAGAACGGATACTTGAATTCACCAAAGTGAATCCTTTCTAATACTATGACAGTGCTAGGGAACTACAACTATGTGTTGTTCCCGAATAAAACACGATATGAGCGGAAAATTCCATCCATAGGTAAGGTCTCTTACGACACCTTGATCACAATTCACATTATATATATATATATATATATATATATTTATTTATTTCAATCATTCATAAAATTTTAAAAATGCACACAACACACGATGGGATAAGAAGCAAAAATGTGATTGGACCTTTCAGGGGTTTTGACGGTCCAGACAACCATAAAGTGTAGGCTCTACCCAAATAGCCTAACACTTGGATGTGGACTAACAGTAAAGAAACGTGAACAAGTTCAACAAGTGTTATCCTAGGTATAGGTAAGGTAGATCGGGTAACTTCATGAGGAAGGGTAACCTAAAATCCTAACTCTTCACAAGAACCACCAAAGGGCGAATGATGCAAATGTTCCAGGATTTCCCAAACTTTGAAATCACGACCATTATGTCCTTGTTAGTCACAACCATAACGGCTCAAGGTCCTCGATATTGATCTGATGAAATGTACACCCAAAATCATCCCCAGCAACTTACTTAACTCACTTCTTGAAACTGACATTTGATCTGCAGTGGTTGGAAAAAAAACCCGGTATGCATGACTTGGTTAACTTCTTCAGCAATAATAGCGTCTTTAACATTCACGTCATACTCTAACATCTCCTCGAAGCTTTGAAACTCCATGGTCTTTTATCTACTCCAAAATTCTTGGCTAAGTTCCCAAAGATTTTATGTGTGATCTTTGGCTTATTCTCCAAACCATAATCGATGAATGAATTTCACTCGACCACATATCTCTGCTGAAATTGTTGTATATGATTAACTCGATCTGAACCTCCTGGCGGAAACATCCAACTCCGTAAACTGAATCTTCAATCGGTTCCATATCTTGTGTAGAAAATTCTACTTCTTGAACTCTTGAGATCTGTCCAACTCGATCTCACCTCTCTGAAGTAATTCTTGACTATCGACTAACAACTCATCGCGTTCATCTCCAAATAACTTGCTACCAAATCCTTCTGTAATTCTCTAAACATTGGCCACGTAAATGTTTTGCTCTGGGTGTTTCATCCCAAATATGCCTCAAGCCAAAGTATAGTTCGAACGGTTTAGTCCTTCTTCAGTATCTTATGGTCCCAACTTCTTCTTCTTTGCATCATAAGCTTCATGATGTTTCATTGCAAACAAAATGCTTCTGTGCTTCTACCATCTTGTAATAAAGTCGAGCTATCAATTCTAAGCTTAAAACAAATGATGAACAATTCAGGATTGTACGGCTCTGGTCCTGGTACGGCTCATCATAAACTGGATCAACATGAGCAGAAGGTAGAACAAGTGCACCTGAGTGATCATGTGTAGTCGAATCTCTCTGAATCAGATCACAATCAACACCCACCTTGACATCGATAACACACGAGTCTGGAGATGTATTCGATGTATCAATTATGTCCCATATATCTCTCTAAAGAATTGGCATCCCCACTAGAACTCAAAAGAACAGCAGGAAGGCATGACGTTAATGACTCCTAAAAGAACGGTAGTGAACCCGGCCATGAGAGTAGAAAACTCGAGCATGATGATAGCAACATCGATAAGTACGGTTCACCCATTCAAGCTTGTCTTGGTGCTTCTGCTATGAAAGATCAGGTTAGGTAACTACCCTTGACTATCTATTCTAAAATGAAGGAACCAGCCAGCATATCCTAGTTATCCTTGCGACTCATTTTGACTCGAAAAACATTTGAAACAACTCCCATTCTAGCATCGTATAACCATGCTCTGAAACCACCTCTGTGACACCCCTGATCGTAGTGGACCGGAAATGACACGGTTGATGTTCCTCGATGGTCGATCCGAGGTTCTCAGAATACTTCTGATCACCTTAGACCAACAACCAAAGAACACCAACGCTCCTATCAGATGTCACTCTAGGCTTTTCAACCCGAAAAGCAATACCCGATAGTTAGTTCGTCCGGACAAGGACTAATATCATATGGAACCCGTACTTAAAAAAAACATTCTTTATATAACATTCAAAAGCATGTTACAAAATTTGTTATAAATTAACCTCGAGGTTTTCGGTCAATAAATCTTATAAATAAGAAATATCAAAACGCCTTTGCAAGGATAATAAAACTACCGCTGGCTAATGATGTTCCTCCCCTTCCTAGATTAAGGTCTCCCGTCTACTGATTACCTGCATCACAAATGAGTCATGAGTAACTAGTTTACTCAGTGAGTCTAGTCCCGCACCCCAACATATATTAATAATATCTCAAGCAATCAACTTCATTTGTATGCAGTGGAAATATATTCCATAACTGAATATTTACATATAAGGCCTATTCTTTCATCATTGTGAATCTAATCATATACCTCACTTCCTATTCCCGTCTCTCATATCATTCATATAATCATATATATATATATATATATATATATACCATACCCGAGAAACCACAAAGGCTAAACAAGTCTAGCGAGTTAGCATCACGATCATCGCCATCAGATATTCAAAATTGAACATCTAATGATGCATGCAGTTACACGGCCTCCAGGGTGCGATCCCATCATCGTGTGTTCGTGACCTTGTTCCATATCGCAGGACCAATTCACGGTAATCATCATTCATACGGGAATATTTTGGAAAACATGTTTATAATAAGACTTCACATGATTAATAGTTCCATACTTGATTATATTTTATATTAGTACTTGAGAACAAGTACTATAGCTCGGGAGTAAACCTCTATGAACATTCATGAATATATTTAATAAGCGTTTAACCTAAGTAAACACCTCACCAATTCAATATTGATCAAGAGACAAAGCCTATCAATCATCTACAATCAGTACGTTCAATCAAGAAATATTCATTCACTACTCATCAATCATCTATCTAGACTCACCTTTGATTCCATGAGATTGGCTAGGGAAGACTAAACTCGAGCTCAAGCTAATCACACTCGACTTCTGGAATATTCTCGATTTAAAACCCCCACAAGCATCCGGCTGATCCGAACACTAGCCTTGACCATCTATACCAATAACAGAACGGTTGGAAAAAAGGTTAATCAGTCCGGTTCAACCCCACAGTTCAAGATTCAGGACAGATACTAAGGCAAGTTCAAGGCATCTTCAGTTCGATTCAAACATAAATAGTTTCAGCTAAGTTGTCTAGATGCTAGGGGACGATGAACTGAGATAATATAAATCTACACAAGGGATTAAGAAATTAAACCAGAGAGGAAGAACAACAACTCAGCCAGCTGGTTACAATCTAAACTGATCAGGATCAAAAGGCAAAACAGTTTACCGGTTCAAATCAAACACTGTCTGAACTCAACTGATACTCCACTTTAAAATGAAGCCACGCCAAACCTAATCAGTACCACATCAAGAAAAGGTCGGACTCAATCAGAACAAAGCTGAACCGCAGTCAATCCAACAGAATTGCTCACATAAAACTGATCCACACAACAACTTACATCTTTACCGATTAAAATCAAAGGCTGAAGAACATGGGTGATTCTCAACTTCAGTACACCAAATCTCCAACTCTTTACCACACAAATACTCACTGATTAAAGTCACAAGATGGTGGGAAAGGGTTGTCCATGCTCACTCCTCTTCTCTGAATTTTTTTCTGAATGTTTCATGAATTTTCTTTGAATTTTTCTGTCACTTTTCTCTCTTCTCTCTCCCTGATTTTTCTGTGTTTCTCACAGGTTTATGCACGACCAAACTGGTGGAAAAAGAGTTAAATATGTTAGGAAGTTACTTCAGGTGAGGGTTTCACAAAACACAAGGCAAGGCTGAGGGGAGACAGGTGGTGAGCTGTTTCATTACTTCCAGCAGAAAGCAGCTGACCTTTCCCTCCCATGAAGAAACTTCAAGCAGGTGTGCCTTGCACATGACTGATCATTCAACAAGAAGGCAGGCAAGAAGGTGCATGGCACATGACTGGTCCAGCCAGAAAGAAAGCACACAAGCTGGTGCAACTCACATGACTGATTTAAATTAACAAGCAGCTCAAACTATTCCTAGCCAGTTCTCGACCAAACGTTTTCTCGTCCATCGAATCTTGTCTTGCTTTTATAGAAAATCTTCCAGCTTGAATAAAATTTGACCATAATAATTAAAACTCGACCAGAACTATTAAGAGTAGGTATTTTGGCCACGAAACAGTCCCGTCGAGAATAATTCACCAGGTCGATTTTTATTTTTAATTCTGATCGACCAATCGTCAAACTCATCTTAAAGAATTTTCTCGACCAAAATTCTATCTGCTCGTGAGGGTTATTACAAACATAGCCGTGATTCAGTGCAACCTTGAGAAGATATTTCCTCCATCATTTTTTGATGTTATGGAGCATCTTGTTACTCACCTGGCAAGAGAATTGGAACTTGGTGGTCCTGTGCAGTATAGATGGATGTATTTGTATGAGCGGTATATGTACCATTTGAAGAAGATGGTGAAAAATTATAGTAGGGTGGAAGGTTCTATAATCGCACAGATGATAAATTTAGAAACTTCAAACTTTGCCGAGTTCTACTTTCCAGCAGAAGTGCAGACCAAAAACAGAAGACCTGCTCGGCATGATGATAGAGGCGAACGGGCAACATATCATGTTACGGTTCCAGACATCATCACAGATGTTGGACGACTTAGCGGAAAACCAAAGGACCGTCGACTTACTGAGCAGGAGCGCAGTCATTTGCAAACATATTTGCTCACCAACTGCGAATATGTTCTTCAATATGAGAGGTAAATAAATTAACTTACAAATTTTTATTTTAACAAGTTGAAATTTAAATCTTAATTAATTATATTATTGTCAACATATGTACAGGATTTTCATGGCAGAAAAGCGGTTCGAACATAGATACGCCACAGAGGAGGAACTTGAAGAACTGAAGTAGAGAGAATTTTCTGGATGGATGCTTACTTATGTGAATGTTTTAACAAAATTAAAAATATTATTTATCACATATTTATACTAATTCACATATATTAATATAACTCGTATATGTGCTATTAATAGGTGTCTGCTAGTATGACCAGAGGTGAAACATTTGACGATTGGATACGCGAGATGGTGCGTGGACCAGAGTATATTGTGAAGTCATATCCGAGATTTTGTACTCGAGGATATGCATTCACAACTCAAAAGAGGAGACGTTCGAGTACGACTTATGATGATGGCGTTTGTTCTGCATCTGGAGATGATGTATACTACGGAAACATATGGGATATTATGGAAATCAAGTATCCGGGCATGGTTGGATTGCGCTGTACTGTTTTCTATTGTGATTGGTATGACAACACTCCAGATCGAGGTGTGAGAACAGATGCATTTGGTGTTACATCAGTACATTCGAGGCAAAAGTTGCAATATTATGATCCTTTCATTCTTGCTTCTCAGGCCGATCAGGTAATTAAATATACATATATCAGTTATTCATAATGATTCATCATCATGTGTATTAATAACACTTATTTACAAATTAAATAATTTTTAAAATGTTACAGGTTTGTTATATCAAGTACCCCCGGGTTAGGAACAGAGATGATCTGGGTCACTGTTACATCACTCAACCCGAGAGGCCGAGTTCAGGGAAGTTCTGAGCTGGAAGACCCACTACAACCAAGCACATCCGGCAACTTAAGTGCAGCAGAAGATTCATCTGCAAATGGCCTTGTAGTCGATTTAACCGACTTTGGAGAGGAAGCCGTCGTTCACGTAGAGAATAAACCAGATATTGGAGAGCTTCACCAAGATACAGATTCAGATTCATCTGGTGATGATGACTCGGAAACAGAGTAGCATCGCCTTTTTTTTTAATATAAGAATACCGAGGAAATTCCGAGGGATAATAGAATTTTGGGATTTCCTCGGAATAGTCCGAGACTTTTCCGACGATTCAGGGCTTGCTTGTACTGTTTCTGTTTCCTCGGAAAAGCCTCGGAATATTCCGAGGAAATTCCAAGGAATGTCAAGTGTTCCTCGGAATTTCTTCAGAATATTCCGAGGAAATTCCGAGGAATTAGGGTTTTAAAACCGAAAACAGCGTTTTGCGGTTTGAATAACACTTATATAACCCTTATTAAGTATCTTAGACTGATTATCAAGTGAAAAATTTGTTCTTACCCTATAATAAACACTTTTCCGATTGTATGAACGAAATCCCCACAACATAAGAGAAACACTTATACACTATAATGAACAGTAAAGGGAATACTTACAATTCGTTTTGATAATGAACGGTAAAGGGAATATTTCATGGTTTATAATCATCTATACAAAGATTCCTCAATGATATGCATTGCATTTGTATAAGAAATGATATAGGGCTAAAAAAATTGATGTTTTGAAACCCCAAACATGTGTTCCTCAGAATTTCCTCGGAATATTCCGAGGAAATTCCGAGAAAAAATATAAATTAATAGAATTACATGCACATGATATTCTTTTTCCTCGAATTAATGAACATACCGAGGAAATTCCGACGGATACTTAAGTTGCCGTCAGAATTTCCTCGGAATATTTTCATTTAACTGGGCAAACTAGCCGCCAAATATTTCACAAAAATTGAAATTAAAGATACTGACGAAATGCCGACGGAAAATATCTGTCGGACCATACGTTTTATAAACACGAAACACTTCTTCTTCCCCATTTCTCTCTTCTGCCTCCGGCGATCTCTCTCTTCTTCCGGCGTTCTCCACCTTCTCTTGCGGCGATCTCTCCGGCGAATCCTCTCTATTCCTACACAAATCAAGTAAGGACCCTATCCCACTCTCTTAGGTCCTATTTGTTAGGTTTTTAAGTACATTTGATGATTTTAGAAGTTTTTTGATAGATTTTTGTTAGGGTGATTGGGTAGGATTGTGATTTGTTTGTGTAATAGGTTTAGAATTGTGATTTGGTTGTGTTGAATTGATTTAGAACTTTTTTATAAATTTTTTATTATTTTTGTATTTAATAAATCGATTTTGGATTTTACAAAACATTTTTTGTATATAAATTCGATTTTTAGATTTATAAAAGATGATTTCATATTTATAAAAATATTTATATTTATTAAAACTAATTTTGTATTTATAAAACAATTTTTAGATTTATAAACACTATTTTATTATTTTCTGTATTTATAAAAACTATTTTTAAATATACAAAACGTTTTTTGTATATAAATTCGATTTTTGGATTTATAAAAGATGATTTCATATTTATAAAAATATTAATTTTTATTAAAACTAATTTTGTATTTATAAAACCATTTTTTATTTATAAACACCATTTTATTAATTTTTGTATTTATAAAAATTATTTTTTAAATATACAAAACGTTTTTTTGTATATAAATTCGATTTTTGGATTTATAAAAGATGATTTCATATTTATAAAAATAATTATTTTTATTAAAATTAATTTTGTATTTATAAAATATTTTTTTGATTTATAAACACTATTTTAATATTTTTGTATTTATAAAAACTATTTTTAATATGTTTTTCAATTAATATTTATTAAAACTATTGTTAATTTTTTTTTTTTAGTTTATATATTTATTAAAACTAATTTTAAAAAAAATTTCAATTAATATTTATTAAAACTATTTTTAAATATGTTTTTTTAATTTACAGGGATACTGGTGATCAGACCCGGTCTCGACCTCGTCGTGCCTCACCACGAGGTCGTAGTGGTACGGGAGCCACTCTCAGGGTTCGTCCAGCCACTCTCGGGGTTCGTCCAGCCACTCTCGGGAGTCGAGCAGCCACTATCGGGATTCTTCATTTCCCGCTGCCACTGCTGCACCTCTCCCGGTGCTGCACCCCCTCCCGCTGCTGCACCCCCTCCCGCTCCTCCAGTTGTTCCGGGAGTGATGACGGTTGCCCAGTTGGTTCAACAGCCCGGTCGTGAGCATCTTCCATATCTCACTCCGTGTCTAAGGGGACACGGTTAAACATCGTAATTAAAAGTCTTTTTTTTTCCCTTCATTAAAATTTGATTCATTATTAATAATTTGTTTCTTATATTAGGTTCAACCGATCCGGGAACGGGATCAGCGCATGGATCAACCGTATGATGTACTCGAACCTCAGCAAGGGACATCCGACTTTCACTAACTTCCCTCGCGAGAACCAGGAGACGTGGTTTCGTCAGTTTGCGGTAAGTATTCTAATTTTTTTACTTATATTTTTAATCTTTAATATAAAATTTCTACTAATTGTGTTTTTTTTCCAGCAAGAGTTCAACATGGAATTCCGATCACACTGAGTTTATCCGTGAGCACTTCGTCCGTAAAGTTATGGACAACTATGGAAAGCAGATTTACGACTGGAAGCAGAAGTGGCTCATGGACAAGGTTTTTTTAATTTATTAAATAATTTTTTGAATTTATTAAACTATTTTTGGATTTATTAAACTATTTTATATTTTTTTTTTATTAAACGGTCCCGAAGTCGATCAACTAGACGGTGTGGGAGGTGTTGTGTGTGCATTGGGATAAGGACGAGACGAAAGAAACCTCCGTGACCAATTCCGCCAACCGCAAGAGCGATCGTGGCGGGAAGGGCATGTACAAGCACAATTTGGGTGCCCAGACTATTGGCACTCTGGGGATCGCTTGGTAAGTTCAATCTCTTTTTTTTTAATTATTTAAGTATTTTTATTTTATTTTTTATGCATTTCTTCTAATTTTTAATGTTTATTTAACTTTTGTTTTTTTCAAGGCGGATGAAAATGATGGCGAGCCGGTTGATGATTTCGTCCTAATGAAGATGGCGCATACCAACAAGAAGACCGGGGAGATTGATGATGGTGTTGTGAAGGATGTGCTCAGCCTGATCGAAACTCAGAAGGAAGACGAAGAAACCCGTCTATCTCAGTTTCAAACCGACCCGGACGCCACTTCGACGGCTTCGACCAGCTTGTCCCGGATTCGAATCAACGAAATCGTTGAATCGGTATGTTCTTTATAAAAAAGTTCAATTCATTTATTTCTTTATTTTCATTTTATCAACGTTTCTATTATTTAAATTTGTTTATTTTCTATTTCAGTCGGTTCCAAAAAAGAAAGGACGTTTGGTCGGTTTGGGTCGTCGAGCCCGGTCGGTTCCTCCTTCTCCACCACAGCCCTATGTTGATCCAGAAGGGCTTATGGACCAGTTGAAGGACAAAGATGACCGCATAGCTGCGTTGGAGCCAAAGATTGCGGATCAAGAGGCGGGATGGGAGGCAACGAGGAAGCAGAACGAGCAAATGATGGAGATGATGAGGAGGATGTACCAGAACGAGCATTTCCCGTAGTTTTTTTTTTTTTTTCAAAAACTCTGAATGTTTTATTTTGGTTTGTACAACTTTGAATATTATCTAATATGTTTTCTATTTCAATTTTAATTTTATATTTTTGAATTTCAAATAAAATTTTTTTTTTTAAACTTTGTTAAAAAAATTAGTTTTGGGAATATTCCGAGGAAGTGTATCCCTCGGGATATTCCGACGACTGCTTCCTCGGATATTTCGAGGGACGCAAGTCCTCGGAATTTCCTGACGGATAAAGTTCCTCGGAATATTCCGACGGCTTTGGTTTCTCGGAAAATTCCGACGGCCGTTGTTCGTCGGAATTTTCCGATACCTCTTTTCTCTCGGAATGTTTCCGAGGACCGTTCCATCGGAAAACACCGAGGAGATACCGACGAAGAGTCCTAGGAAACGTTTCTTCGGAATGTCCTCGAAATCTTGTGTTCTCGGTATTCCCTCAGAATTTTCCGAGGAAATTCCGAGGAAATTGTACTTTCCGACGAAAAGTTTCCGACGACTGTTTTCGTCGGTATGTCCTCGGAATAACGGTATTCCGAGGACATACCGACGATATTAGCCGTCGGAATCCCGGTGTTTTCTTGTAGTGTGAAAACAAAAGTAAATACTAGTAACTAATAAAACCAATTAAAATTACCTAATAGTGGGTTGCCTCCCACTCAGCGCTTTGTTATAGTCATTAAGCTTGAATGTGGAGGTGTGTGGCTAGTTGGTGGAGAAACAGCTACTTGTTGGGAAACAAGCATCCACCTCATCTCTGCACATTCTGGACCAAGCTGCAATGAAACTTTTTGTGGCCTCATCACTTCTGGTCCATCTCTCATCCATCTCTCATCCATCTCTCATCCATCTTCTGTGTTGCATTTGAGATGTACTGTAGCATTTCTTGGATGTTTTCAATGCTGAACTGATGCCATCCTATCTTGTCGTAAGCATATGCTGATAGCTCGTTCACATCCTCATGCATTTACTCCATTTTGTTTTGTATCAGCTACTCGTCGTCTGGTGTAGACGTGGTATCGATCGATGCGACCATATGTCTATCGATCGTTGCTGGTGCAGTACTGTCGATCAATTTGGAGTGTGCTCTGTCGATCGATGCTGCTATCTGGTGTTGAGATGCGAGTTGCCTCTGAATGGCGTTGACTTCCTTCTGTAGCCACTCTGCTTGGCTATCCAGTCCAGCGAGTCTGGCGTCGAATGGAAAGTAGATGTCATCACACCGCTTCACAAGTCATTCCTCCATGGTGTCCATAGATGTGTAAAGCTTTGATGTGATCTGATCAACTTCTGCTGCTCTGTAGGGAAGATGTTCTGTAGGTTTCTTGCCGTCGAGCGATGCCCTGCGGAACCTATCGATCGATGTTGAACCTTTTTCCTGAAAATTATGTTGATCATTAAGCTTGCCAATGTCCCCCTGGACATTCATCATCTATGTAGACAAGGTGTCCAAATCTTGTTGTAGCAGATCAATTCTCGTGCTTAACCAGTCCACGTTGTTGTTGAGAGGGTTGTATACGTCGCCAATCCTCGTGTTGATTTATGCGATCTCCCATTCATCCTTCTTCTCTGCCAAACTTTTCGGTTCTGCAGGGATCTGGGATGTCTGTTGCTTGACGTCGATCGATGTAGCTTTGCTGGCGTTGATCGATGGTGATGTCGTAGCTTCTTTCTCAAGCTTGTGCTGCATACTCTCAATCTCTGTCCTCATCTCTGCCATACTTCTGAAAAGCTCATTGTAACCTCTGTCCAAAGGCTGATAAGTGTCATCTACCAATGTCTTGAGTTCATCTCCTAGCTTTTCCTGAGCTCCACAAATACCAGTCACCATCTCATTAATCTCATCCTTGGTGTAGATCTCTGGTGCCAGTTTTGTAGGTGTGAAAGAAGTGGCATGTTCTGGGAGACACATGTGACTCTCTTCAAATAGGGATGCTCTCTCCAGAACCTTTCTGATGTTGTCCTTGGTAATAGGGATCATCTCACCAGCTACGCTCCTTGCATATCAAGACTCATCTCTGTAGACACCATATTCGTCCTTCTGTTCCCATCTGAACTTTCTGGCTCCATAGATGTCATAAGCGCGATGTCCAAATTCTTAACGTATGTCAATCGAATGGTGAAGGTGGCTTGTCGAGCCACATTGGTGTTTCCCTGTCGAACGATGTAGGAGCAACCTTGTCGATCGATGCCTGGCTAACTGGTCGGCACGATTTGTGTGAACCAATTTCTGTTGTGTTGGCCTTTGGATATTCGTCTGGAACAGCTGGTATGTTGTTTGGAATGCTGCGTTGCTGCTTAAACAAGTTGTCTGGTCCATTGGCCAGCTGAAGAATGTCTGCTATATCCTCTCTGGATACTTGTAGAATCCTTCCATCCATAGCTCTTGCATTGCCATCTGGGTCCCTGAAGATACCAAATTCATCAGGAATTAAAAAGTCGTAATCAATACTCATATTCTTCTTAGTAAATAAAGAAAGTTGAGGTTTAGAATGAGGATCGATCGATGTTGATACTGGAGTATCGATCGATGATAGACGTTTGTCTGCTGAATTATGGTTTTTGGATTGAATGCTCCTTCTGGATGTCTCTTCTGATTGGTTTGTGAGAGCATTTTACTTATCTGCTTTGGTGTCGTGAGAAGTAATCTGGGGTGCAAAACTCCTTATATAGGTATTGGTAAACCTACTTGGAATTGGAATATTCCATGTTTCCTTTTCAATGGCAGCGTCTTTAATATCGATCGAAGTACCAGGTGTGGTATCGATCGATGCATAAGATCGTTTTGCTGGATGAGGGTGGGTATAGACCGATGTTGAGTAGACTCTGTCGATTGATGGTGGACACGTGTTGTTGAAGGAATGGCGTGAATATCTGCGTCATGCATAGCAGTCTCTATAGCTCTTTCCTTCCAGTAATCCTCATCATACTCCTCTGTAGGATCCTCATTGGATGAAGGAATTAATTACAGTATCCACTACAAGACTTTCATGGAATCTACTTTCTGCCCAACTGCCTATTGAATAGTCATCTCGTCCTCTGTTGTTGGGTTGTTGAAAGGCAAAGTCTGGATAACACTGATCTGGTAATGTGAAGTAGTCTACCAGATGCTTCCCGTCGAGCGACGTGGGATAGTGTTCATCGGTCGTCGGTGACTCATTTGAATCGATCGATGATGCAGTCTGAGTGTCGATCGATTCCGAGTACTCTGCTGCGTACTCTGCTCCACAATGGCATGCTGCAATGTAGCCAAGATCATTTCCAAGCTCAACAAGGTTGATCTGTTGTCTCACAACTCGAAATGGGTCATAGTGGACGTCTGGATCTATCAGTGTGATAGACCATATATTTTACCCATTTTTAATCATGGTCTATAAATGTTTTAAAGTGTTTTAAGATGTAATTATTATGTTTTGGAGTCTATTTAGAGTATTGACAGGTTCAGAGACGTTTAGGAGAAATATGGTGATTTTGGAGTCTTTTGGAGCCTTTGGAGGTGCAGAGTTGCACAGAAGCGTCAGATGTTTAGCTATGGATGGAGACTTTCCGACCGTTAGATTGAGCTCACAAGATAGAGATTTGCGTTAGCTTTCCAATGCCACCGGTCTTACGTCAATCAATATCCTGTAGCAGAAGTTATGCCCGTTTTACTGAAGAGTGGTCAGTCTTCCTCGCGAGAGGAAGCTGCCGAGAAGAGGAAGCCACGTCGATCGTTGCAGCACTCTGTACGTCGATCGATGCAGCACTCTGTACGTCGATCGATGGAGATCCCAGATCGTGGGCCTTGTATATTTTATGACTGCGTGAAGCCTAGAAGCCACAAATTACCAGAATGACCATGGACAACCAGAAACCCTATTTATGTTATTTCTAAGCCATTGTTGACGGCTACACATTTCTAGACTTCTTTACGCTTTCATTTCATTGTTTCTCTGAGAGGAGAGAAGGGAGGAACTCCTATCAGAGTCCTTCTGGAACTCCATTGGTTTTCTTATCTATTCTATTTCAGTTTTATATCTATTCATCTATGATTTCTGTTTTCATGTCTGAGTAGATCCACCTGTTAGATCCAGGGTTCAGATAGGTTTGTGGGAGTAGCCCCAAACTATAGATCTGCCTTGTTGTGATATTCATGATAGATCTATATTCATTGCTTGTTTTAGAGTAATTAACTATAAGTTGATCATATGATTGCATACTCAAGCACCCTTGTTATCCCATCCTGACATCTATCTATCATATTAGGACTGCTAGAGAGGGCTAACCGCCAATTTAGTATCTTAATAGGGCATATTATACTCGCGCATAGGCCTGGTTAGAACCCGTCGATCCATGTCCTCAACTGACTATCGGTCGATGTAGGTAAAGGTGTATCGGTCGATGTCCCAATAGGACCATCGGTCGACACTCTTTCGTTGTCAACATACTAACCGTTGAAACACGAGATCTAGCTTGTTAACCAGTGAAACATGCGACAGCTGATCACTGAGTTAAGCAGTTGAGCTCTAACATATCATGCATGCAACAAATAGGTACCTATAGGAATTATAATCTCCAACACCTGAATAGAAACCCTAGATCTAGCAACCATCCTTCCATCGAACAACCCTTGCCAAGCTGAACAATCGACTTGTTCAACTTGTTTACTGCTTTGTTTATTTAATTGCTATTTTACTGCTTTATAATCTATTAGCCTAGTTTATTATAAATTGTTTAGATCTAATCGGTTCCCTAGCTCCTTGTGGATTCGATCCCTAAGTACTATAACTCGACCTCTTTTGATGAGAGTAACACTCTTTAGGGTAATTTGAGTGATATCAAATTTGGCGGCGTTGCCGGGGAGCTTTGATCGCCATTAGATCTTTTTAGTTAGATTTAGTTTAAGTTTTATTATTATTCGAAAAAAAAAACTCATAAATTTTTTTCTTCTATTTCAGGTACATACATATCAGTACCAGAGCAATGAAGAGAGGATTTCTAGGTCCTTCAAGGAAGGAGCCTGCTGGTTTATGCAAGATCCGCAAGTCTAAGAGGGAAGTATCGATCGACACCCTCCAAGCAGCATCGATCGACAGCATACACCATCAATCGATCGACACCATTCATCCAATGTCGATCGACAAACGACAAGCAGCGGTGATCAACAGAGCCAACAAATCGTCAAACAACACTGTTAACCGAGGTACTATTCAACAAGGTACTGTTCATCCACGTACTGTTCATCATAATACTATTCATCCTAGTACTGTTCATCGTGATACTATTCATCGTGACACTATTCATATCCCGTTGATCGACACTGTTCATCCCTTGTCGGTCGACACTATTCATATCCCGTCGATCGACACTGTTCATCCCGTGTCGGTTGACACTATTCATGTCCCATCGATCGACACTGTTCATCCCGTGTCGGTCGACACTATTCATATCCCGTCGATCAACACTGTTCATCCCGTGTCGGTCGACACTATTCATCTTCCGTCGATCGACATTGTTCATCCCGTATTGGTCGACACTATTCATCTTTCCGTCGATCGACACTGTTTAGATTATGTCGCTCGACACTATTCACCCGAACACTGTTCATTGCGATATTTTTCATCCAAACACTGTTCATCGTGACACTGTTCATCGAAACACTATTCATCACGGCACTGTTCCTCCAATGACGAACACCACTTACGGAGAGACAGAGAAGGTCAAAGCGCTCATACTTAAGATCGACAAGAAAGGTATTTGGCGAGACGAAGTAGGTCGTCCTTGCAGCCCCACAGGACAATTGATTAATGCAGAGGATAGTGTAATCCCTGATGTAATTGCTGTGGCTGAGACGAATACCTTTAATCTGACAAGTCAATGGTATGATTGGGGAAGTGAGGATCCATTTTACGGTCTTCCTCATGAGGATCCCAAAGATCTTATCAAGAGACTTGAGGAGTTAGCCTCAGCAAACAAGCACGATGAAATATCTGCAGACCACATTATCTGCAAGATCTTCCCCTATTGTTTATCTAGAGATGCTTTTAGCTGGTTCAGTAAACTGCAACCAAGATCTCTAACCTGCTGGGAAGACATCAAAGAAACTTTCATAGGCAAATTTTTCAGCGAGGCTGTAGCAACTCGAAGTAAAAGGCTTGATTACATGATTAAAGAACGGGAGAAATGAATAATGATTAGTATGATTCAGATTCTTGACTTTATCTACAGCGAGGACAATGGAGATATTGGAACACTGACAACTCATGTCAAGCAGCCAGACATTCAGGTTCACCATGCAGATGAGAGTAAGCAGGAGGACGAACTGAACAGCGAAAAGCTGGTCAACCATGATACAGTTGAGGATAATGAATATCATGTATCAGGAGAGCAGAGCAAAGTAGAAGAAGCTGATACAAAAGATCCAACTTCAGCATCGATCGACAGTAGTAACTCAGAATCGATCGATATCCCCACTTCAGAAATGATCGATACAGATATTTGTCATCGATCGATACCTTCTACAATCCCTGATGCTACCACTGTGTATGATAGGACTGGACGACCGAAGGCAATTAGAGACTATAATAGTCCTGAGGATGCCTATGATAAAAGGTCTGCATTGCGTCGTTCAGCACTTCAGAATACTGTCCTTGAGCTGCATCCTGCATATATCTCTCTTGTGGGTCAGCATTCCTTCCATGGTTTTCCTCATGAAGATCCCACTAGCCACCTGGACATTTGTAGATCTGGCATCGACCATCAAATGCAATGGAGTCTCTGAAGACTACTATTTATGCAAATTATTCTCATACTCTCTTGCTGGAGAAGCGGCATATTAGTTTAGGAAGTTGCCACTAGGATCTCTCACTACCTGGAATGACATCAGATACGCCTTCCTCAACAAATTTCTCTATGATGCTGCAGCAAATCTAGAGATTGATATAAGGTCTATGCTGGAATATATGGTGGAGGATGATGAGCAACATGAGTCTGGAAAGCTGAGCACAGTAGAAGTAGCTGATATTAGTGACACGAGCTCATCATCGATCGACACCCTTACCATAACATCGATCGTCACCCCCACCTCATCGTCGATCGACCCCAGTACCTGAGAAATGATCGACACAGACTTTTGTCATCGATCGATTCCACTTGAAATCCCTGAAAGATCGAGTTGTCTTCAGGACATTGCAAATTCGACACAGGAGAGCACCGATGAATCAAGCTGTGATCTTACCTCAGATGTCGACAAAGTCACTCTGAAAGACTTTCTGGAGTTGTAAGAATGGCTTCGGCAGAAGCTTGATGATCTGCCCGCTTCGGAAAAAGGTCTGCAAAATTCCTTAAAGGCTGACGACATCGACCGACATAAACCTGATGAGATTGATCGACACCCACCCTACGACATCGATCTACAGTCGCCGTCTAACATCGATCAACATACACCCGACTGTATCGCTCGATACCCACCTGATTGCATCGATCGACACCCATGTTTGGATGAACTATCATGATACATGATTGAACCAGAACTGGTTGGAAGAAAAGAACACACGTCTGGAGCCTCACACCTTGCTGTCCCCGAAAATCTAAGACCACCTCTATGCGAAGAAGAAGCTGTTGGGATTTGCAAAAGAGTGAAGATGATACATGATCCTGTGAAGTTTGTTGTTCCATATGAAGTGTTTGAAGTTGAATCTCCTATCCCACTAGATAAAAGTATGGAGCTAAGTTCCTATGGTGGAGTATTTGATGATAATATGTACGTAGAAGCTTCTCAAAAAGGGATGCGATTTAGAGATGAAGTAGATAACTGCCCAGCAGAAATACCATCGAGCGACATCAACAGAACAAAATCGATTGACACTATCATTTCATCATCGATCGATACCGGTCAGATACCATCGATCGACACCCTTCGTGAATCAGAGCAGAAAGAGTTTGAAGTGTGTCAGAATCTTTTTGATGGAGGCACCACCATGCGATCAGACAAGTCTGGGGGAAAGAAGAGGCGAAATTGGAAGAAGAGGAAAAGGATCAAGGGAGATCCTCAGTTATCATTGATTCCCCACTTCTCAGATGGTGTCAGAAAATCCAGAGTGCGCAGCAGATGCTTCTCACAGCCTTTTGCAAAGCTCAAAGCACTCCTTATTGCTGAAATGATAGACAAAGGAGAAGGGTATATGGAGGAGGCTTTCACACAAGAATGATAAAGCTTCAAAGAGTAGACATTGAGACTTGATTTGGAGCAAGTTCTCATTCTCATCCGGACTGAATCAGATCTCCAGAAGTCAAGCTAATGACTAAAAATAAGAGCTGAGTGGGAGGCAACCCACTGTTCGGTTTGTTTTAAATATGGTTTAATTTTCATTTATTACTGATTTTTCTTGTTTTCTAATGATTTAACGTAAAAAAATAAAAAAATTATTACTTAATTGGTATTATTAGTTATATATTACTAACTTTTAGACTTTTAGTGTTTTATTTATGTTAGGTACAAGGAAAAGATCCGAGGAATACGAGTCTCCATAGAAATCGATGGTGGCTAGCTAACATCGATCGACAGAGTATCAAGGGTATCGATCGTCACTTAACTATGTTGGTCAATATTCACATCAAAGTTAGGTATATTGTTCTTCCTTGTTAAATATTATCCTTATGATTTATTCTCCCACCGATCTTAGGCTGAATAACATTGGTCATAATGTTATTTAAGTCTGGGGGAGGTTATATTAATATTAGGTTTTAGTTAGATGTTTAGAATAGGGACCCACGTAAACGATTGCCATGATATCGACCGACGAGAACAAGTCGATATCGATCGACATTGCTACACCTTCCACGACCGATGACAACACCTTTATATCGATCGACATCCATTCCGGTCATGTATATCATTCTAACTTGTTTAATTGAGTAATTAAGATTTATTTACACCATAACTCCGACTGGATATACACTGGTCACAGCGTTATCTAAGTCTGGTGGAGGTTTTACTGATATTGTGTTTTAGTTATGAAAAAAAAAAAACAGATCCATGTAAACGATTGCTCAGATCATCGACCGATGAGACCATCTCGATATCGATCGACAACGCTTCATCAACAACGATCGATTGTCACTTCATTGTATCGATCGATACTAAGCAGGTTATCGTTCTTACTTGTTAAATTTTGTACTTCTGCTTTATGATTTTCACCTTACCACCGACTGTGTTACACTGGGGACAGTGTAATTTAAGTCTGGGGGGATTACTAACGTTTATCTACCTTTATGAGTCTTATTTAAAAAAAATTCAAAATCTGGTTTTATTGAGTCAAGAAGGGGATAATGAACTTATTAGATTAATGCTTGTTATCTAACGAGTCTTTAGCACCATTCTAGACTTACTGATTGCAGATAGTACTAAAGATACTAAAGTGGATCAACCTGTCAACTATGTTCACACTTGCTGAGATTGTTTGAAGGAACCAAAGCTGGCCTCCAACCTAATTTGACTTAACTGCTTGTCTTGGGGCTTGGTATACACTGGATCGGATTCCTCCTTCAGGTCTGAAAGGTAAAAGTCTGAGTGATTTTGGTTTCCTTATCTCCTCCCTTTGGCATCCTAATAAAATAAAATAAAAGATTGAGATAATTTCTTGTGGTTTAGAGGGGTAGGTACATTACCGATGACCCCATTATTCTACTCTAATAGAATGATCACACATTGTTTGAAGCGAGGGGTAGGTACATTACCGATGACCCCACTATTCGCCTACACTTTGTCAAGAAAAAAAAAATAATAATAATAAAAAAAATCGAAAAGAAAGTGAATAAGATGGTGCATCGGCATCTTTGCTCATTGGAATTGAGATAAAAAGGATTCAGAGAAGGAAGATATAGAGTAAAAGAAACCAGAACAAGACTGCCTATTTACTCAGATACCTGTTGGGGTAAGAGTCCATGTGTCTTGTGATCGATACTCCCAAGGTAAAGCATACACATTTATTTATGTTAAGAAATGAGGTTGGTAGAGGGGAATGTCAGACATGATTTGCTAGGTGAATTTGGTTGCTAAGCTAGGATATGGTATAATGTGCTTCTGTGATTAGGACATCTTAGATGTGGATTTTAATATTGTAGAGGTGACGATTCTAAGTTTTAAATCATGTGAGTCCCTGCTGTTTTCAAAACCTCTTTCAGAGAGACTGCCCGTCTGTTTTGCTTGGGGACAAGCAAAAAGGTAAGTCTGGGGGAGTTGATAGACCATATATTTTAACCATTTTTAATCATGGTCTATAAGTGTTTTAAAGTGTTTTAAGATACAATTATTATGTTTTGGAATCTATTTAGAGTATTTACAGGTTCGGGGACGTTTAAGAGAAATATGGTGATTTTGGAGTCTTTTGGAGCCTTTTGAAGTGCAGAGTTGCACAGACGCGTCAGATGTTTAGCTATGGATGGAGACTTTCCGACCGTTAGATTGAGCCCATATTCTGACACACGATAGAGCTTTGAGTTAGCTTTCCAATGCCACTGGTCTCAGGTCAATCAGCATCCTGTAGCAGAAGTTATGTCTGTTTTACTGAAGAGTGGTCAGTCTGCCTCGCGAGAGGAAGCTGCCGAGAAGAGGAAGCCACGTCGATCGATGCAGCACTCTGCACGTCGATCGATGGAGATCCCATATCGTGGGCCTTGTATATTTTATGACTGCGTGAAGCCCAGAAACCACAAATTACCAGAATGCCTTTGGACGACCAAAAACCCTATTTATGTTATTTCTAAGCCATTGTTGACGGCTACACATTTCTAGACTTCTTTACGCTTTCATTTCCATTGTTTCTTTGAGAGGAGAGAAGGGAGGAACTCCTATCAGAGTCCTCCTGGAACTCCATTGGTTTTCTTATCTATTCTATTTCAGTTTTATATCTATTCATCTATGATTTCTGTTTTCATGTCTGAGTAGATCCAGGGTTCAGATAGGTTTGTGGGAGTAGCCCCAAACTATAGATCTGCCTTGTTGTGATATTCATGATAGATCTATATTCATTGCTTGTTTTAGAGTAATTAACTAGAACTTGATCATATGATTGCATACTCAAGCACCCTTGTTATCCCATCCTGACATCTATCTATCATATTAGAACTGCTAGAGAGGGCTAACCGCCAATTTAGTATCTTAATAGGGTATATCATACTCGCGCATAGGCCTGGCTAGAACCCGTCGATCCATGTCCTCAACTGACTATCGGTCGATGTAGGTAAAGGTGTATCGGTCGATGTCCCAATAGGACCATCGGTCGACACTCTTTCGTTGTCAATATACTAACTGTTGAGACACGAGATCTAGCTTGTTAACCAGTTAAACATGCGACAGCTGATCACTGAGTTAAGCGGCTGAGCTCTAACATATCATGCATGCAACAAATAGGTACCTATAAGAATTATAATTTCCAACACCTGAATAGAAACCCTAGATCTAGCAACCATCCTTCCATCGAACAACCCTTGCCAAGCTGAACAATCGACTTGTTCAACTTGTTTACTGCTTTGTTTATTTAATTACTATTTTACTGCTTTATAATCTATTAGCCTAGTTTATTATAAATTGTTTAGATCTAATCGGTTCCCTAGCTCCTTGTGGATTCGATCCCTAAGTACTATAACTCGACCTCTTTTGATGAGAGTAACACTCTTTAGGGTAATTTGAGTGATATCACAGTGTCAGACACAATCTGTTGGTGTTCATGTCACATACAACTCCTACTGTAGGCAGGAAAGCTCTTCCAAGCAGAAGTGAAGAGTTCCAGTTAAGCTTGATGTCCACGACATGAAAATCTATTGGGACAAGGGCATTACCAATCTGTACCTCAAGGTCTCTTATGATGCCTCCTGAGCTTCTTTCTGAAAGATCCACGAAGGTGAAAGATTCTGATGAGGGCTCTATTGTCAGACCCAGCTGGTCTGCCATAACCTTAGGTAGTATGCTGACAGATGCTCCTGTGTCACAAAGTGCATGGGGAAATTCGATACCCTTCACCACACATGGTATTGCAAACTTCCGAGGATCACTCTTCTTTTTCAATGGGATCCTTAGTTTCATTATTTGCCTGACATGATGAAACATTCTCCTAATGTCCTCCTCGGTCTCTTTAGTCTCTTTGAAGAACATCCACAACCGATGTATGAAATAAACTTCATCAAGAGGTTTCTCAACTGGAGTTCTGAGGACTCTCTTAGTGAAACCATCCATCTCTTTCTCATTAGCTTTCCTCTTAAGGTTCTTAGGAATCTTCTCCTTCCTTTTCCTTAACCTTCTTCCTTCAGTTGCCTCGTCAACTTGCATAGGCTCTGGTGTAGGGTCTGAAGGGTTGGTTGTTGGTTCTGGTGGGTTTGCCAATGGTTTACGTGGTGGTCTGAGTGCGTTGATTCGGTCATTATCAATAGATGGCAACCGCACTTGGTAGGTGAGAGGTGCATGTCGATCGATAGGAGGTGCGGGGTGTCGATCGATGTTGGTCTCTCTCTGTCGATCGACTGCTGGCTCATGCGGTCGATCGATTTTGACCTAGAAAGGGGAGGGTGGGTGAGGATATTTTTCTGCGAATTCCTCATGAGTCATGATTCGAACAGCACTACACTCTGCAGTCGATTTAGCAGATGACGTCGATCGATGTTTAGAGTAATCTGTCGATCGATCTTCGTCATGGTCTGTCGATCGATGTGTATCCATTGACATCAGTTGACACCAATGTGATCCGCCGAAACTCATGGAGCTTGCATATGCTGGCTTACTTGGTTTACAGCAAAACACACATCTGGCCGAGTTATGGTGAGGTAGATGAGCTTTCCAACCATTCTTCTATACTTCTTGACATCTACAAAGGGAGTGGCATCAAACGCCCCCTCTCGCAATACCTTGTAGCCTTCCTCCAATGGTGTTTTGGCCTGTCTACTTCCAAGGTTTCCTGCCTCATTTAAAATGTCAAGTGTGTACTTCCTTTGGGATAGGAAAAGCCCCTCTTTAGAGCGGCATATTTCAATCCCTAAGAAGTACTTAAATTCTCCCAAGTCTTTAATATCACAGACATTTTTAAGAAAAGATTTAGTTGAGAGAATACCTTCCCTGTTGCTACCAGTGATGATGATGTCATCTACATATACCAAGATCACCACAATACCTTGCTGGCTAGTTAGTGTGAAGAGGGAGTGATCAGCTTCTGATTTGACAAATCCTCTCCCATTGAGTGTAGTACTTAGCTTGTGGTACCATGCTCTTGGAGACTGCTTCAAGCCATAGATTGCTTTCTTTAACCTGAGAACATTTTCTTGTTTCACCATGTTCTCTAGGCCAGATGGAGCTCTCATGTAGACTTCATCTTCCAACTCTCCTTGAAGAAAGGCATTTTTCACATATATTTACCATAGATCCCATTCCAAGTTGACAGCAAGTGATAGAAGGATCCTTATAGTGTGTAGTTTAGCCACTGGTGCAAAAGTATCTAGATAATCTTCTCCATATACTTGAGTGTATCCTCTTGCCACTAGCCTTGTCTTCTTCCTTTCTGGTTTTCCATTAGCTAGGTACTTGATAGTATACAGTAGACTACTTGTAACAGCCTTCTTGCCTTTGGGAAGCTCAGTTTCAAACCATGTATCATTCTTGATCATAGCACCAATCTCATCTCCAACTGATTCTTTCCACTCATCATCTTGCATAGCTTCTTCATATGTCTTTGGAATGTATTCATTATCCAATTCCGAGATGAATACTTGATGCTCCACTGGATATTGAGCAAGGGAGCATACTGCACTGATTGGGTGAGCCACTGCTTCAGCATGGAAGTATACTCTTGTGTTGATCCAACTTGAAGCCGGTTTTCTGATCCTTGTACTCCTTCTCAAAGGTTGTATGTGCTCAGGTTCTGCTTCATTTGCTCCACTAAGCTCATCCTCTTGAGTTGTGTTCTCTGATTCAGCCAGTAACTCATCTTGATCATGTGCCACTGATTCGGATGTGTCATGCTTCCCAACAGTGCCATTTCCCCCCCCCCCCCTCATGATCAGGATGAGGGACTCCAATATCAGGTACAGATGCCTCCTCTTCAGGTACAGGCGCCTCCTCTTCTACAGCTTGTGTTGGGATTTTCCTGATATTCTCTGGTTCCTTTGGTAAACTGATGCCAAGTTTTTTTATAATTACTCTCAGATTGTGAGCTCTATATGAGGCAGATTGAGATAGATCCTCCAGCTCTTCCCAATTATGCTCAGCATAATAACCTTTTGATTCCATGAATTTCACATCCCTGGATACTAATACCCTCCTTGTCTCTGGTACTAGCATTTGTATCCTTTCTGGTGTGTAGAGTATCCAATAAACATGGACTTTGTGCTTTTAGCTTCTAACTTGTTCCTTAGTTCACCTGGAATCAAAGCAAAGCACACACACCCAAACACACGCAAATGATCTATGGATGGCTTAGTTTTGTTGAGTACCTCATAAGGAGTGGCATCCATGAGAACTCTTTTTGGTGTGCGGTTGATAAGGTAGGTAGCAGTGACAACTGCATCTCCCCAAAACCGCTTAGGCACATATGTATGAAACATCACTTCTGGCCACCTCCATTAAGTGTCTATCCTTTCTCTTTGCCACACCATTTTGTTGGGGTGTATAAGGGCAACTGGTTTGATGTATGATTCCATGTGTAGCTAGGTGTTGTTTGAGGTTTGTGCTAGTGTATTCACCACCATTATCTGATCTAAGAATTTTGATCTTAACATTGAAATGGTTAGTGACATAGTTTTGAAAGTTTTTAAAAGCTTCTAGCACCCTATCTTTAGATGGCAACAAAGTGATTCATGTATACTTAGATTTTTCATCTATAAATATCACAGAATATCTATGTTGTTCTCTAGATGCACATGGAGAAGCCCACACATCAGAATGTACCAAATCAAAACAATTATCATAGATGGTTCTTGATTTAGGAAACACACTCTTACAATGTTTTCCTAAGATACAAGCCTCACAATCACTTTTAAAAGAAATACTAGGCAACATGATGTTCAAGGCACGAGAATGAGGATGTCCTAATCTAGCATGCCATATTACATCTTTAGGGAATTCAGAAACATAATTAATAGCACTAGATAATTCAGAAGCTGGTCTTGTGTCCTCAAGCAAGTATAAATCTTCCTTGGTTACACCTTTGCCAAGCAACTTACTAGAATCAATATCCTGACAATACACACTATTAGGAGTGAAAGTAACTTGGCAATTTAAATCATTGGTCACTTTCTTAACAGACAACAAGTTTGAAGCAAAGCTTTAGACACTTTATCAAACAGTTTTAGATCACCTACTCCTTTTATTGGAATTTTATCTCCATTTACTATCATCACATTTCCTAAGGTTGGTTCTATGTTTTTAATCAGATTTAAATCACTAATCATGTGATGTGAAGCACCAGAGTCTATAACTAATGGTCTTGTTGATTTTAAAACATTCATAGAACTACCAGCCATGTGAGAAGCATTAAGAGAGATACCAAGGGTTTTAGGGATACCAGATTCTTTTAAGGCCTTGATGAGAGCATCCAAGTCGGATCTCTTGATAGTCTCATCCTGGTTGGTCCTTGCTGTTGTGTACATTGATGTTGAAGCCATAGCACTTCCCACGCCATTATGGTTGGAGCAGGTAGAGCCGGGAGCAGTCATTTCCGCACCATCAGCTGAAAAGTTGGCCCTAGCGTCCATATAAGGTGAGCATGGCTCTCTGAACTTGTTTGGCTTCAGGTGAGGGTGTAAAATCCAGCACTTATCCTTCATGTGGCCTTTCTTCTTGCAATGGTCACAGATCAAGACTTTCTTATCCTCTTGCTTGTAAGCTGCCTTGTTTGCAGCTACAACTTCAGATTGATTAACTACAACAGGTTCTCCTTTGTTTCCAAACAGCCCCACTGATTCTTCTTCCTTCTGGATTTGAGCACAAACTTCATCTAGAGAGGGTAGTTTGGCTAATCTTAATATGTGTTTGATGAGGCCATTGTATGATGAGTTGAGAGTAAGCAACAACCCAAAGACTTTGTCCTCTTCACGCCTCTCAATTAAGACTGAAGGATCAACAGTATGTGGCCTTAGGAGATCTAGCTCTGCCCAAAGAGATCTGAACTTGCCAAAGTGAGGTTGAAACTCTATGTCTCCTTGGCTGAGGCCATTAATGGCCCTTTTCACTTCAAAAACTCTAGTAAGGTTGGAAACATTTCCATAAACCTTGTAGAGAGTATCCCAAAGTTATTTAGTGGTCTCACAGTATGAGTAAGGTTCCATAATTGCTGGTTCAAGAGCTGAGCAGAACTGTGAGTATCATGAGGTCTTCCTGGCCCCATTTATCTTCATCAGCTACCACCATCTCTTTTCCATCTTCTCCTTGGACAGTTTGTTTTGGAGCTGCTTCAGTTGAGACATGGCTCCATAAACCTTTTCCTCCAAGGGCATTCTTCACCATCCTTGCCCATAAGAGGTAATTAATCCCCTTTAAGGTCACAGGTATGGTGAGAGGTCGGTTGTTATTGTTGTTTTCCATCCTTCTTCACTCGCCAAGAACACAAGAACAGGAGAGAGGTTTTAAAAGGATGGAGAGAACTATAAAACAGAGTACTTGCGGAAGTTAAGTAGGTTCAAGAGCTTTGTTGCTCTGATACCATGAAATTTTATGAAGATTAAGGTGGTTAAAGGTAGGTTTAGTGTAGAGAGTTAAGAACAAGAGAGAGTTGGTGAAGGAGAATCCGTGAGAGAGAGAGAGAACTAAGTGAGAAAGTGTAAAGAGGAATTCATATTTCCTTACTTGATTTAGTTCATGGTTACATGTTATTTAAAGGCAAAGCAAGTAGAAAAGATCTGACTTAGAAACTAATAAAATAAGCTGCTGGAACAAGACAAGAATGTGGTCCTTCCTGATCTTGAAAGTGACATCCCATGCTTCTCTTTCTTCCTTAACAAAACATGTGACTTCTCATTGTCTCATGTCCAACGGCTCCATCAACTTGCTTCCATCTGTTTCACTTATTCTAATTGCCTTGCTTCCACATTGGCGAATTTCAACATTACAAGAAGTCTTCTTGCTTGCCTTCCAAGATAGAGTAGGGTAGTTGTACGGACAGCCTTGTATCCCAAGCTAACTTGGTTTCTTGCTCAATCTTGCACACGCTTTCCTTTAATTCTTGATGTTTCATCTCAGCCTTATTTACTTCTTTATTTGGCTTCATATCAACAGCATTTACGTGGTGTTTTGCTTTCTCAACTCCTGCCTCTCTAGCCAAGGCTTCTTGCCTCTTTACAGTGTATGCAGTCTGAACCACTTGCATTTCAAGCTTCCTCACCTGAGTCCCTAAACTCTCAATTCTTGTGCTCAGACTGTTGTATGTAGAATCTATCTTCCCATTGAAATCCACAGTGAGTTGTTGCTGTCCTTCCAGAACTCTGTCAAGCATTGCTTCAATCTTGCTTTCCTGAGTCTGTGGTGGTGGATTCTGGTAGAATGAGTTTTCATAGCTTGTGCTGTTGTTGCTGAAAGGTTTCTGGAACTGTGAATCCTGGTTACTCCTCTAACTATTGCCACAGAAGTTTTTGTTTCCACCCTGGTTTCCAGACCTCTGAAATCAAGTACCTCCAATGTAGTTCACATCTTCTTCTCCTTCCATGTCTACAACTTCTTCTCTTTCAGCTGAGAAGACCTGCTTCCTAAGAAGCTCATGAACCACATCTAACTTTCCTCTAACTTCGTCCATCTGCTCCTTTCCTAGGGATGCAACAAAGTTCTTCCTCTCAAAGTCAGTGTTCTTGGTGCTGCTGCTGTTTCCTAGATTTTCTATCAGTCTCACAGCTTCCACCGGATTTCTGGTGTTGAATTTTTCCTCGCTAGCTGTATCAAGAGCCATTTGATACCTCAAGGTGATACCTCTGAAGAAAGTCTTCAAAAGTTGCACTTCGTTGAATCCGTGGTGTGGACAGTCTCGCTGGAAGAACTTAAATCTGATCCATGCATCTTTGAAAGACTCTCCAGTCTCCTTCGGGAATGTAGCAATTTTCCTCCTCAAGTCTTCAGCGCGTGCCTCATCGAAGAAGTTTCGCAAGAAAGCATTCTTGATGTCGGCCCAGGATGTTAGTTGCTTAAGCCAGTGCATCGCTTCTCCAGTCAGAGTATACTTGAAGAACTTGCACAATAGGTAGTCCTCAAGGACTCCATCCATACGAATATAAGCGATAAGATCCTCGAACCTCTGCAGATGGTCCATAGGATGCTCGTGTGGTAACCCAGAGAAGGGTATCTACGACACGAGTGTGTAGTACTGAGGCTTCAGCTCGAAGTTCTGCTTCTGAATCTCTGGAAGTCGAATAGATGACATGTTGGCGTAGTACTCATCTGGACGATTGTAGTCAGCCAGTGCCCTTGGTCGAGCAGCATCTTCTACAGGTTGAGCAGCTCCTGTAGCATCAGTATCAGGGATTACATTCTCCTGAGCGTCTAGTTTCTGACCTGTTGCATTACGTAGATGACCATCCTGGTCATACAGATTTCCATTCTCGTCCTGTCTGAGAATAACAATCGCAACCATGTTTCGCGACTGAGGATCGATCGATGTATGCGGTGTAGTATCTATCGATGTCAAGCGATGTAGATTGGTCGATGATGAAGGTCGGGTGTCGGTCGATGGTTGGGTGCGAGAATCAGTCGACGTGAAAGCTGCTGCATCGATTGATGTGGAACGTTGGTCTTTGCGGATCGTGCGTTCCAAGTGAGCAGGATCTTCTGAGAATAGGAAGTGTTTATCCTTGTTGCTTCTGGTACTGTTGGGCATGCACCTGAAAAGACAAGAAAAAAAAATTTGTGTCAGAATGGGGGTACAGAAAATAATAAGAATCAATAACACTAAATCTAATGGCAGTCAAAGCTCCCCGGCAACGGCGCCAAATTTGATACCATTCAAATTACCCTAATGAGTAAATTACTCTCTCAAATAAGAGGTTCAGTTGCAGTACTTAGGGATCGAATCCACAAGGATCTAGGGAACCTATAAATCTAGTAAAGTTATTAATTCTAGGTGTTTGATGTTTTATGGGTTTAAAAGTAAATAGCAATTCTAATTGAGCAAGTCTATTGCTCGACTAACAAGATGATTCGGGGTGTAACTTTGTTGGAAGATATTAGATGCATGGTTTATATTCAGGTGTTGGAGATTATAATCCTATAGATGCCTAACAGTTGCATGCATGATATATTAGAGCTCAACTCCTTTATCACAGTGACTAGTGATACCACTCAAATTACCCTAAGGAGTGTTACTCTCATCAAAAGAGGTTCAGATGTAGTACTTAGGGATCGAATCCACAAGGAGCTAGGGAACAATTAAATCTAGTGTTTATTAATTCTAAAGGTTGTAATGTTTTAAATGAAATAGCAATAGTAACTAGCGAGTAAATGATAAATGTAACTTAGGTTGGAAATGATATTAGATGCAAGGCCACTATTCAGGTGTTGGAGATTATAATTCCTATAGATGCCTAATTGTTGCATGCATGATATATTAGAGCTCATTCCCTTAACTCAGTGATCAGCTGTCGCATGTACCACTGGTTAACAGACTAGATCTGGTAAGTGGTGAAGGAAGAGAAGCTGCAAGAGGGAGATTTCAAAGTAGAAAGTCTGATGAGTTTCGGCAGATTGCATTGGTGTCGATCGACTCCAAGCCATAAACATTGGTCGACAAAAGTCAACCAAAACCGATCGACATCCTCCTCTGGACATCGATCAACAACAACTACGGAGTCAACCGCATCTTGTAATGCCATAAGGATCATGACTAACGAGGAGTTCGCAGAAAAAAAACCCACATCTGCCCAGTCCTGTCTACGTAAGAATCGATCGACATTCTGACACCGTCATCGATCGACACCAAGAGACCGTTATCGATCGAAAAACTCCAGGGTCCATCGATCGAGGAGAACCTTTTACGTACCAAGTGCAGATGCTAAAGATAGATGTTGCACGTCTTAATGCACTCAGGCCCAAACTCAAACTTTCAGACAACCCACAAAAAACCGTCAGGACACCTTCAGATGTTGGAGCAAATCCTTTGGAAGTTGATAGGGTTCCTATGGGAAGAACCCTATGAAAAAGAAAGGAAAAAATGGCGAAACTTCTGAAGAGGGGGACTAATGAAAAGGAAAAGGAAAGTTTCCGAAAAAAAGTCTTCAGGATTCCTCTAGATAAGTCATTCGAGGAGACCCATTTTACCCACAGATTGTAGATGTTCTTCACAGAAACTAGAGAGACAGAAGAAGACATTAGGAGAATGTTCTATGAAGCTAGAGAAAAGATGAGGAAAATAATTATATTGAAGAAGAAGAGTGATCCTTGGCAATTTGCAATACCATGTACGGTGAAGGATATTGATCTCCCACATGCCTTGTGCGACACAGGAGCATCAGTCAGCATTCTACCTAGGGTTGTGGAAGACCATCTGGGTCTGCAGGTGGAGCCTTCCAAGGAATTATTCACTTTTGTGGATTGTTCTTAGAGCAGCTCATGAGGGATTGCGAGAGATCTAGAGGAGCACATTGGTAATGCCCTAGTGATATCACTCAAATTACCCTAAAGAGTGTTACTCTCATCAAAAGAGGTTCAGATGTAGTACTTAGGGATCGAATCCACAGAGACTCTAGGATTACTCAACAGACTTAAATAATTAGAATTGAAGATAGACTAAAAAGTTTTAATAGTTTTAAAAGCAGTAAATGATAAATCGAAAACAACAGTGATTCAATAGATTGAATTGAAGTGGTTTCAAGATTGGGAAAGCAGCTAGATTCGGGCAATTCTCAGGTATAAAATGTATGCACTTAGTTTAGACTAAAGGGTTTAATGGTTCCTGAACTAAACATTGATTTAACCGGATAGGTTATCTTCACTAGATCTCGGATCTCAACTGTCGTATTTTGATCTCGAGAAAGTGTCGATCGATGTGACTTGATGTACATCGACCGATACACCTTTGTAACGATCGATCGACAGAACGATAGTTGCGTCGATCGACGGTTATTCTAGCGAGCTTTGCGAACGGGTTTTAACTTGTTCTCTAACCTTCTCAGACCAACTGTCGTTGCGCCTGAGATGCAAATGGGTTCAGGTATTGAGGGGAAATGGTTAGTAGGACTCAATTAATCATAAGATCTAAAATGAAGGTGATCAATCTCAATTTTAGCATTAAGTCCATAAGCAATGAAAGAACAATCAAAACACCTTTTTAACAGTCATATTAGCAGTACATAATTTCAACCATGGTGAGAAACCTAAATCTAACAATTTGTTTACTCAAACATATTCATGAGAGACAAAGTCATGATGGTGTGAAATAAACTCAAATGAAACATTGAACACAAATAGGTAGAGTAATAGAAATAAAGGAGTTCAAGATCTTCTCTGTTTTGCAGTCTCAGATCTATCTCTCCAATCCTAAGCTCTCTTAATGGTAGCCAAAATGCTCCTTCTCCAAAACTAGGTCTTTTGCAAGTGTCTGCTAGAAATGATACAAAACCCTAGTACATATAGCCTAACAGGCGGCTAGGGACTTAAGTTGTAAATAATAGATCTTCTGGGAAATGAAATCTTTTAATTTGCGATTTCATCCGTGTGACTGCGTATCGATCGATGCACATATATGTATGTCGATCGATAGTAAGTGATTATGATCGACCGATGTTGCTCTTCAAGCGTCGATCAATTTTCCTTGCGTAAAAGCATTCCAAAATGTCCCAAAAGTATCATTTCCTTCCATCAGGTGAATAAACCTGTATTTGCTTTGAAAAGACTCTAAAACATGATTAATACATCTTAAAACTTTTATATACCATGTATAAAAACGAGTGAAAATCATGGTATATCAACTCCCCCAGACTTATCTTTTGACTTGTCCTCAAGTTAAACCAATGGACAATCTCTCTGGAAGAGGGTTGAAAACATCAGGGACTCACAGATTTGAAACATTGAAATTATCACCTCTATAATATTGCATTGCACATCTAAGGTTCCTTCTTACAGATATACATTATGCAATATCCTAGCTTAGCAACCAAAATCATCTAGCCAACAATCTTAACTAATCTTATTATCAATCTCCTCAACCAACCTCATTTCTTAATGTAAAAAGTGTAGGCTTTACCTTGGGAGTATCGATCACAGGATGCAAAGATTTCAGACAAGTATCTGGAGCTGCAGGTAAAAGTTAGTTTCTAGTTTCTCTCTCTCTAAATTTCTCTCTTAGGTCAAAGTCTGCTTCCATTGCAGGATCAGTGACCAAGATTGGAAAGGCTTCCATGAATCAAAACTTAATGGTGGTTGCCACCAAGTTCTGTTCACTTCTTTTTGACCTATATCCAAGAGTTCTTTTCGAAAGCGAGCTTTGAAGATTGCCGCCTCCAAGTCCCGTTTCGAACTCTTTTATTTGAGTCTTTATGAATCAAGCCTTAATGGTTTTAGCCACCAAGTCCTGTTCAGACTCATCTTAATTAAACAATACATCTTATTTATTTTTTATTTTTATTAATATATATTATTATTATTATTATTATTATTTTCTTATACTCAAACCGGCCACAGACAAGCTTGAGTATGGCAATCGGACCACGGACAAGCCAAGCTCGATCGCTACGCAACGACAAAGAATGCACACGGCTCGGTTGCTACTGAGCTATAGAGATTGATATGGAAGATGAAAGATATTCACGCCACCAAACCTCATCCAGTAAAACAATCTTCTACATCGATCGATACCCAGCCTGGTACATCGATCGATATCAAGGCCGCCGCCTTTGAAAAGGAAAAAGGGAATATTCCTATTCCAAGTAGGTTTACCAATACCTATATAAGGAGTTTTGCACCCCAGAGTACTTCTCACGACACCTGATATACCTTGGATTTGACCCATTTTTATCCATGGTATATTATTATTTTACTATATATATATATCTATGTTTTCTACTCTTCTAGGTATGTTTTCAGGTTCAGGTGCATTTCGGAGTAAAGCTATGACTTTGGAGCATTTCAGAGCATAAAGGACATTTCACCCGAGCTGACCACTTAGAGGTTGACGAGAAGAAGAATAATCGATCGATGCGCATCAGTGCTGACGATCGATATCAGGAAATGCCTCGACAGATGAAGATTAATATCGATCGATGTACACAAGTACCATCGATTGATGTCGAGACACCAGACGCGACATTTTGGATTCAGCAGACTTAAAGACCAAGGCCAAGCCAAATTACCAAAATGCCCTGACGAGTTTTTAACTTAGTAGAATATATACTGCCTAAGTGTTTGACGGCAGGGAGAGCTTTTTCTTTTCTAGACCTAGTTTTGTTACAAGTTTCATTTGGAGAGAAGATCACTTGTGATTGGAACTCCTTGTTTCATTTTCTTATCATCTATTCTATGAGTTTCTATTTATCTATTGATATGAATTGCTTTGCTATGTCTGAGTAGTTCAACTGTTAGATCCAGGGTTCAGATAGGTTTGTGGGATTAGCCCCAAACTATAGATCTGCCTTGTTGTGATATTCATAATAGATTTGTATTCATTGCTTGTTTTAGCCTAGCTAACTAGAACTTGATCATAGGATTGCATATTCAAGCACCCTTGTTATCCCATCCTGACATCTATCTATCATATTAGGATTGCTAGAGAGGGCTAACCGCCAATTTAGAATCTTAGTAGGACATTTCATAATCGCGCATAGGCCTGGCTAGAACCCGTCGATCGATGTCCTCAACTGACAATCGATCGATGTTGGCAAAAGTGTATCGGTCGACGTCTTAATAGACTATCGATCGACACTCTCTTGTGTCTGCATCTAACCAGTGAGACACAAGATCTAGTCTGTTAACCAGTGGTACATGCGACAGCTGATCACTGAGTTAAGCGAATGAGCTCTAATATATCATGCATGCAACAGTTAGGCATCTATAGGAATTATAATCTCCAACACCTGAATAGTGACCATGCATCTAATATCATTTCCAACCTAAGTTACATTTATCATTTACTCGCTAGTTACTATTGCTATTTTATTTAAAACATTACAACCTTTAGAATTAATAAACACTAGATTTAATTGTTTCCTAGCTCCTTGTGGATTCGATCCCTAAGTACTACATCTGAACCTCTTTTGATGAGAGTAACACTACTTAGGGTAATTTGAGTGGTATCAAATTTGGCGCCGTTGCCGGGGAGCTTTGATCGCCATTAGATTTAGTTTTATTAATTCTTATTCTTTTCTTTACCCCCTTTTCTAATAATCTGTCTTTTTCTTGTCTTTTCAGGTGCATACTCAGCGGTACCAGAAGCAACAAGGAGAAAGACTTGCTGTTCTCAGACGATCCTGCTCATTTGGAACGCACCATCCGTAGAGGTCAATGTTCCACATCGCTCGACGCAACCACTTCGTCGTCGATCGATACACACAACCAACCGTCGACCGACACCAGACCGTCATTGTCGATCGATCCCAATCGTTTGACAACGATCGATACTACACCGCGTACGTCGATCGATACCGTGTCGTCAAAAATGGTAAACATTATTATTCTAACTCAGGATAAGAACGGAAACCAGTATGACCAGGCCGGTCATCTGCGTAATGCAACAGGTCAGAAAATAGATACTCAGGGAACTGTAATCCCTGATGCTGATGCTACATGAGCTGCTCAACCTGTAGATGAGGACGCTCGATCGAAACCACTGGCCGACTACAATTGCCCAGATGAGTACTATTCCAACAGATCAGCGATTCGACTTCCGGAGATCCAGAAGCAAAATTTCGAGCTGAAGCCTCAATACTACACTCTCGTGTCGCAGATACCCTACTCTGGGAGGATCTAATCGCTGCCATTCGGATGGAAGGAGTCCCCGAAGATTACCTGCTGTGCAAGCTCTTCAGATACACGCTGAATGGAGAAGCGATGCACTGGCTTAGGCAGCAACCCACAGGATCTTTAACATCCTGGAGCGACATCAAGAATGCTTTCTTACGAAACTTCTTCGATGAGGCTTGCGCTGAAGAACTTCGGAACAAAATTTCCACATTCTCGCAGAAGGCTGGAGAGTCCTTCAAAGATGCGTGGATTAGATTTAGGTTTTTCCAGCGAGACTGTCCACACCACGAATTTAATGAAGTGCAGCTACTAAGCACTTTCTTCCGAGGTCTCGCCTTACAGTATCAAATGGCTCTTGATACGGCGAGTGAAGGAAACTTCACTACTCGGAATCCGTTGGAAGCTGTGAGACTTATCGAAAACCTTGCTAACAGCAGCAGCACCAAAAACACTGACTCTGAACGGAAGAAGTCTGTAGCCTCTATCGGGAAGGAACAGATGGACGAAGTAAGAGCTAAGTTAGATGTGGTGCACGAACTTCTTAGGAAGCAAGTCTGTTCAGCTGAAGGAGAAGTAGCAGATACGAAGGAGAAGAAGATGTGAACTACATCGGAGGTACCGGATTCCAAAAATTTGGAAACCAGGGCGGAAACAGAAACTTCTTTGGAAATGGCCAAAGAAGTAACCAAAGTTCACAATTTCAAAAACCCTTCAACAACAGCAAGAGCTACTCGAACTCTTACTATCAAAATCCACCACCCCAAACTCAGGAAAGCAAGATCGAAGAAATGCTTGATCGAGTACTGTTGGGACAACAACAAATCACCGTGGATTTCAACGGTAAGATAGACTCTGCCTACAACAATCTGAACACCAAAATCGAGACCTTAGGGACTCAGGTGAGAAAACTTGAAACCCAAGTAATTCAGACGGGCGAGACTATTAAGAGGCAAGAAGCTTTCGCTAGAGAGGCAGGAGCCGACAAAGGGAAACACCACGTAAATGCCATCATAGATGATGAATTCTGGCAAGTGGTGAGAAATGAAAACCTTGAGGAAGGAGATTTCGAAATCGAAAGCTCCATGAGTCTCGGCGGATCCCAATGGTGTCGACCGATGTCGATGAACTCGCATCGATCGACAGACCATGATGAAGATCGATGGACGGATTACTCCAGTCATCGATCGACGTCGTCTGCCAATTCGACTGAATGCAATGCGGTTCGAATTCTAACTCATGAAGAATTCGCAGCTAAGCATCCTCACCCACCCTCCCCTTTCTATGAAAAAATCGATCGATCGGTTAACTCAACCATCGATCGACAGAGTGAGTCCGACGTCGATCGTCACAACACACCTCCCATCGATCGACAGGCACCTCTGACATACCGAGTGCGGTTACCCTCAATCGATAATGATTACATCAATGCACTCAGACCACCACCTAAACCATTAGCAAACCCACCCGAACCAAAACCCAACCCTTTAACTAGTTCAACAGAATCTGTTCAAGAAGAACAAGAATCTGAAGGGAGAAGGTTAAGGAAAAGAAAGGAGAAGATTCCTAAAAACCTTAAGAGGGAAGCTAACGATAAGGAGATGGATGGTTTCACTAAACGAGTCCTCAGAATCCCAATCGAAAAACCTTTTGATGAAGCTTACTTCACACACCGGTTGTGGATGTTCTTCAGAGAAACAAAGGTAACTGAGGAGGACATTAGGAGAATGTTTCATCAAGTCAGAGGAAAGATGAAACACAGGATCACATTGACGAAGAAGAGTGATCATGGGAAGTTTGCAATACCATGCATAGTCAAGGGTGTTGAATTTTCCCATTCAATGTGTGACACAGGAGCATCGGTTAGTATCCTCCCTAGGATTATGGCAGACCAGCTTGGTTTGATCATCGAACCCTCAACAGAATCCTTCACCTTCGTGGATCTTTCAGAGAAACGATCCGGAGGCATCATAAGAGATCTGGAGGTACTGATTGGTAATGCCCTTGTCCCTGTAGATTTTCATGTCTTAGACATCGAGCTTAACTGGAACTCTTCACTTCTGCTTGGAAGATCCTTCCTAGCTACAGTAGGAGCTGTATGTGACATGAACAAAAACAAATTGTGTCTAACGCTCATAGACCCAAACATCCACTACGATCCCATCCGACCTAAGAGAAAGGTAATTAATTCTGTGGATTATGGGAAAGAACTTGGCTTCATTGGCGCATGCCATTGTGGAGCGGAGTATGAATCGGAGTACGAAACAGAGTACTCAGAATCGATCGACACCCCAACCTTTCCATCGATCGATTACAATGTGTCAATGGTGACCGATGACCACAACAACACGTCACTCGACGTAATGCACCCACTTGACCATTTCGCTTCACCTAATCATTGTTACCAACATTTTGCCTTCCAACCTCCAACCAGGAGATGATGATTATTCCATAGGCAGTTGGGCAAACAGTGGTTTCCATGAAAGTTTTGCAGTTGACACTGTAATTACTTCACCTCATGAGGAACATACCGAGGAATAGGATGAGGATTACTGGAAAGAACGTGAAATAGAAATGTCTTTGCAGGATAAAAGACTTGAATTACACAAGTTCACCAACATGTTTCCAACATCGTTCGACGCTGTGCACTCCACATCGGTCGATACCCACCCTCGTCCAGCAAAACAACCGCTCACATCGATCGACACACCTAAAGGAACATCGATCGATATTCGCGCCGCAGCGAAAATTCAGGAGAAGGAGAATATTCCCTCCCTAACTAGGTTTACAGATACCTATATAAATCGTTTTGTACCTCCGAAACCACCTACTCACATCAGAGCAAACACACAAGCAAATAAGATGAACACTCTTCCTTCTACATCAACAGAAAAATCCATGAAGAGCAATCATCTCAAGAACACAAATTCTGCAGAAATTACTCTGCCATCGATCGATGTAACTGTATCTACATCGATCGATACTACTCTAAACCCTAATCTCTCTATTTCTAAAATGAATAATTATGCAAACATTGATTACGGTTTTCTAACACCTGATGAATTTGGTATTTTCAGGGATCCAGATGGCAACGCACGTGCAATGGATGGAAGGATTTTACAAGTGTCCAGAGAGGACATAGCAGACATCCTTCAAGTAGCCAATGGACCTGACAACCTGTTCTCACAGCAACGTGGCACTCCAGACGTCATTCTAACAGATCCTAACAACCACGCAGGAGTCGCAACAACAGAGATCAACACATATCTATCACGCCAACCAAAAGGGCAAGCATCGATCGACGGTACAACGGAGGCATCGATCGACGGTACAACGGAGACATCGATCGCCAGGGTAACACCAACGTCGATCGATATGGATGATCCGACGTCGATCGACAGATGCTATGAATGTGGGAGCCGCGCTTTCGACATGTATGGAGCCAGAAAGTTCACTTGGGAACATAGGGACGAATATGGACTCTACAGAGATGAGCGTGGACACGCACGAAGCGCAGCTGGTGAGATGATACCTGTCACAAAGGATAACATCAGGAAAATACTGGAATGAGCATCTCTTTTTGAAGAGAGCCACATCTGTCTTCCAGAACATGCCACTTCCTTCACACTCACAAGACTGGCACCAGAACTCTACACCAAAGAAGAAATCGATGAAATGGTGTTTGGTATTTGTGGAGCTCAGGAGAAACTGGGAGAGGAACTCAAAACACTGGTAGAGGAAACACACCAGCCTTTGGATAGAGGCTACAATGAGCTTTTCAGATGTATGGCAGAAATGTGGACAGAAATTGAAAGTTTACGTCAGCAACTTGAGAAGGAAGCTACGACCTCAGCATCGATCGACGCACCACGTGCAACATCGATCGACGTCAGTCTTCCTACAGCTAAGATCCTTGCAGAACCGCGATGTTCAACACAACACAGGGATGAATGGAAAGTCTCATACATCGACACGAGGATAAACGACGTTTACTGCCCTCTCAACAACAACGTGGACTGGCTAAGCACTAAAATCGAGCTACTACAGCAAGATCTGGACACCATTCGCAAGAAGGACCAACATCCAGCCACATCGATCGACATATGCACCTTCACATCGCTCGACGCCAAAGTCTCAGCAATGAATGAGAGGCTGAGGACTTACGAGGATATGCATGACCGTTTTATATCACCAGTCATGATAGATTTAAACAAATTGTCTTGTCAATTACTTGATGCCCAAAAGGATATTGAGAACATTACTAATCAAAGTTTTTTGCAGGAAAAATCAACATCGATCGACAGGACCCTGGATCGATGGCAAGAAACCTGTGGAGTTACTTCCTTACACAGCAGCAGAGGTTGACAAGATCACATCCAAGATCTACACTGGTCTAGACACCATGGAGGAACGACTTGACAAACGCTGCGATGACATCTACTTTCCATTCGACAACAAAATCAGTGGACTAGACAACCACGCAGAATGGCTACAGAAAGAAGTCAAAGCCATTCAGAGGCAACTCGCAGCTCAACATCAGATATCAGCATCGATCGACAGGACAAAAGCAAAATCGATCGACGGCAACTCACCGAGATCGACCAACGAACACATAATCGCATCGATCGACGCCGAGTCTATACCAATCGGCGAGCAGCTGATACACAAGACAGTGGAGTCAATGCAAAAGGAACTGACAGATCTTTCAGCATACGCCTATGACAACATAGGCTGGCACCAGGTCAGCATTGACAACATTCAAGAAAGGCTACAGAACATCTCCAATGTACTTGGGAAGATGGATGACAAATGGACAAGAAATGATGAGGCCACAAGAAGTTTCATTGCATCTTGGTCCAGAATGCGCAGAGATGACGTGGATGCTTGCTTTCCAACAAGCAGCTGCTTCTCCACCCAATAGCCAATCTTGGTCACTGATCCTGCAATGGAAGTAGACTTTGACTCAAGAGAGAAAATTAGAGAGAGAGAAACTAGGAACTAACTTTTACCTGCAGCTCCAGATACTTGTCTGAAATCCTTGCATCATATGATCGATACTCCCAAGGTAAAGCATTCACTTTATATTTATGTTAAGAAATTAAGTCAGTAGAGGGGATGTCAGATGTGAATTAATGAGTTGTGTTATGTTAGAAATGGTTGCTAAGCATTCACTTTATATTTATGCTTCTGTGATTAGGACTTTTAGATATGGTTGCAAAATTGTTGAGGAAAAGATTTCTATGGTTTAAAATCTTAAGTCCCTAATATTTTCAAACCTCTTTCAGAGAGACTGCATGTATGTTTTGCTTGAGGACAAGCAAAAGGGTAAGTCTGGGGGAGTTGATATACCTTGGATTAGACCCGTTTTCATCCATGGTATATAGGTGTTTTACTATATATATATATATATCTATGTTTTCTACTCTTCTAGGTATGTTTTCAGGTTCAGGTGCATTTCGGAGTAAAGCTATGACTTTGGGGCATTTTGGAGCTTAAAGGACATTTCACCCGAGCTGACCATGTAGAGGTCGACGAGAGGAAGAACAATCGATCGATGCGCATCCAGTGCTATCGATCGACACTAGGAGATCCTCGACAGATGAACATTAATATCGATCGATGTACACAAGTACCATCGATCGATGTCGAGACATTGGACACGCAACATTTTGGATCCAGCGGACATAAAACCCAAGGCCAAGCCAAATTACGAAAATGCCCTGACGAGTTTTTAACCTAGTAGATTATATATAGCCTAAGTGTTTTTGACGGCAGGAGAGCTTTTTGGTTACAGTTTTACTTTGAGAGAGAAGAGAGAGTTTTGGATAGAAGATCACTTGTGATTGGAACTCCTTGTTTACATTTCTTTTCATCTATACTATGAATTCCCATTTCTTCATTGTTATGAATTGCTTGGCTATGTCTGAGTAGTTCAATTATTAGATCCAGGGTTCATATAGGTTTGTGGGATTAGCCCCAAACTATAGATCTGCCTTGTTGTGATATTCATGATAGATTTGTATTCATTGCTTGTTTTAGCCTTGCTAACTAGAACTTGATCATAGGATTGCAAACTCAAGCACCCTTGTTATCCCATCCTGACATCTATCTATCATATTTGGACTGCTAGAGAGGGCTAACCGCCAATTTAGTATCTTAATAGGGCATATCATACTCGCGCATAGGCCTGGCTAGAACCCGTCGATCGATGTCCTCAACTGACTATCGGTCGACGTAGGCAAATGTGTATCGATCGATGTCCCAATAGGACCATCGATCGACACTCTTTCGTTGTCAACATACTAACCGTTGAGACACGAGATCTAGCCTGTTAACCAGTGAAACATGCGACAACTGATCACTGAGTTAAGCGATTGAGCTTTAACATATCATGCATGCAACAAATAGGCATCTATAGGTATTATAATCTCCAACACCTGAATAGTGGCCCTGCATCTAATATCATTTCCAACCAAGTTACATTTACTGTTTACTTCGCTTGTTACTATTGCTATTTCATTTAAACATTTACAACTCTTAGAATTAATAAACACTAGATTTAATTGTTCCCTAGCTCCTTGTGGATTCGATCCCTAAGTACTACATCTGAACCTCTTTTGATGAGAGTAACACTCCTTAGGGTAATTTGAGTGGTATCAAGTACCAAGTGTTGGAGTGTCATTAGTGTCAGCACTGAGAATTGAAAACCTTTTGGAGAAGGGTGAAAAAGTATACTTAGTGACTTTAGTTGTTGGACCAGTAGAAGACGAGAAAGAGCAGAACATGGAAGAAATATCAGTAGTCAGAGAATATGAGGACGTGTTTAAGGCATTAGAGGGATTGCCGCCGTCTAGGAGTAACCCCTTTAGTATAACCTTAGAACCCGGATACGCTGCAATAACAAAGGCACCATACCGAATTGTCGCTAGAGTTGGAGAAGTAGCCTATAGACTAGAACTTCCACCCGATATGCTTATGCATCCAGTAATTCATGTATCGATGCTGCATAAGCATATACCAGATCCGAATATGGTTGAGCCGCAGCGACCAGAGAACTTGCAACCTAACCTCACCTATCCTGAAGGTCCTTTGCGAATAGGCGAACATCGTTTCAATAAATAGAAGAATAGGGAAATTTTGCAAGTTCAAGTATTTTAGGAAAAGAAACAGAGAGTTGTCATAACATGGGAGGATGAAGATAAGTTCTGAGTTGATTACCCAGAACTCTTCTCAGATACCCCAGTCGTCCAGTAAAGGGTGTACACTTGTATTTTGAGAATTCGGGGACAAATTCTTTTGGGGGGGGGGGGGGAAGAGTGTAATAACCCTCACGAGCCAATAAATTTTTGGTCGAGAAAAATTCCGCTCGACCAGTTTTTAGTTGGTTCGACCATGATTAATAAAAATAAAAATCGACCCGGTAGATTAATTTCTCGACGGGACTGTCTTGTGGTCGAAAGACCTTCACTTGATAGTTTGGCCGAGTCTTAAATATTTTGGTCGAATTTTTATTAAACTGGACGAGAATTTCCAAGAACAAGACGAGAGACAAAGACAAAGAATATTTGGTTAAAAATTATTTAAAATTATCAACCAACTGCCTAATTAATTTTGGACCAGACTCATGTCTTCCACCAGCCTGCTTGTTCAGTATTCAGTCACTTGACTTGCACCTGCCTGCTTACTTAGCTTCTTCAGTAAATGGCACATGCCAATCACAAGCTGCAGGTGTGCTTGCTTCCTCCTTTAATTATTTATGATTGGCTGGAAACTGCCTCATGGGAGGGAAATGACAATATGGTGTTGATGATGAAACAGGTTGCCAGCTGTCTGCTCTCAGCCAAGCTTGGTTTTGAGCTAAACCCTCATATGAAGTAACCTCAGGTTGTATTAAACTCTTCTCCAGCTGCTTCCCACGTTTTTAAGCCTACAGAAAAACTTAGAGAATTTCAGAGAGAAAGAGAGAAAGAGAGAAAGAAGAACAGAAAAATCAGTGAGAAAAATCAGGAAAATAAATCAAGAAAAAATTGGTGGTGATCTAATCTTCAACCCTAGCTCAGTTTGGTTCTTGAGAAAGATCAGAAGGTGAGATTTTTAAATAAAACCCTAGACCTAGTTGAGTTCAGATCATGATCAGACCTTGATCTTTCTCTTTGATCAGTCAGCTTACCTTGGAGAAGAGGATCAGCTGAGGCCATCTAGTCCTTTGGTTTGTCTTGGTAAGCTTTGGTCTCCTAGCCTCAGTTAGTATCTGATCAGAAGAGTTCATGGCTACCTTAGATCATGGTTGGATCAGTTGTATAAGTTATGATACAGTTCAGTTCTTGTTTAGTTTCGGTTTGATTTCATCTCTTAAAACAGTTTGCTAAGCTGTTATGGATTGATTGGACTTAAACCAAACTGAACTCAGTCTGATCTTGTCCTGAACTGTTGTTAATTGAATATAACTGAACTGATCTGATCTGGTATGAGAGGAACCGAGCTTGAACTGAATTGATTTAAGTAGTTTAGCCTGAACCGAACTGTCAAATTGTTGATGTTCTGAACCAAACCTTGCTCTGTTTTGATCAGCTAAGGTGTGGAGTTTTGCTAGTCCCATCCTGTCCTTTCAGCTTTGTTCAAGAGGAACTCAAGTCTTGTCCAAGCCAGTTTCAAGACTGTTCTTTAGGTGAGTCTAGACAGAAGATGAGATAGATCATGAATGAGTACATGATTGACTTTAAATTGTAGTATCTCAATAAGATAGTAAAGTTTTTGAATCCTTTAAGAAGTGTATGGTGTTTACTTAGTGTAAACACTTACACTTGAAGATTAATCAAAAGGTTAAAGTGAGGTTAATCATAATCATAGTACTTGTTTTCAAGTACTAATCTTAATTATGACATAATCATGGTTTTGATTATGGATTAATCTTGGTTTAATTAAGAATTAATCTTGGTTTAATTGAGAATTAATATGAGATTAATTAAGAAGTAATCATGATTAATTAAGTACTAATCTTGGATTACTTAAAGATTAATATGAGATTAATTATAGATTAATCTAGGATTAATTAAGAGCTAATTATGATTAATTATAGATTAATTTTGGAATAATTATGGAAGCAAAATCATGTGAAGTCTTGTTATATTCACTATCCCTAAAGCCCCCGCATTACCGTGACTTGGTCCTGCAAACGGAACAAGGTCATGAAGACACGATGACGGAGTAGCTCCCTGGAGACCGTGTACTGCATGACGATGCAGTGTCGGATTATTCATACCGGACATTCGACAATGATGGTGATGCTAACTCACTAGTCTCGGTTAGCCTTAGTGGTTTCTCGGGTCTAGTATATATATTGTATTATATGAGTATGGTAACGGGCGTGTGTTGTGGAAGTGATGTTTAAAATAAGAATTCACAATGATGATCGATATTAAAGTATAGTACTAGTACTTGCATGATCATGTATATACATTTGATAACTGTTTGGTTTATTATTGATTGTGTTGTGATTCTAGATTCACTGAGTAAATTAGTTGCTCATGACTCATTCTTGTGTGCAGGTAACCCTTAGGCAGGAGACACTTTACTTTTTGGACGGAAGGAACGGCCAACCAGCGGTAGTATTTTATTGTCCTTGCAACATATCTTTTGATGTATATATTTACTTAAAACATTGTTGGGCAATAGGCCATAGGATAAAACTATAACACTTTGTAAGATGTTTAAAGTAAATAAATAATATATAAAAGATGTTTATAAATCACGAGTTCTCATATGATATTAGTCCTTGTCCGGGACGAACTAACTATCGAATATTGCTTTATCGGGTTGAAAAGCCTAGAGTAATATCCGATAGGAGCGTCTGTGTTCTTTGGTTGTTGGTCTAAGGGGATCGGATTTATTTCGAGAACCTCAGGTCGACCATCAGGGAACATCGACCGTGTCATTTCTGGTTATCTATGATCAGGGGTGTCACAGCCCTATCCCCTTGTTGCTTCTGGTACTCATATGGATGTACCTGAAACACAAGAAAAAATTTTATCGGTTTTTTGAACAGTAGTAAAAGCTAGACTAAATCTAACTAGACAAGATCTAATTGCGACCAAAGCTCCCTGGCAACGGCGCCAAATTTGATATCACTCAAATTACCCTAAGGAGTGATTTATACTCTCTCAAATAAGAGGTCGAGTTGTAGTACTTAGGGATCGAATTCACAGGGAGCTAGGGAACCAATTAAATCTAATCAGTTTGATTAAGTTAGGCTAAAATGTTTAAAGCAGTAAATAGAGATATGCAAAGCAGTAAACAGCAAACAAGTTGAACAAGACAATTATTTAGCTTGGCAAATAGTTGTGTTGATGGAATGATGGTTACTAGACTTAGAGTTTCATTCAGGTTATTAGAACTCTAAACTATAGATGCTAAGGATTGATTCTAGAACTCGATATCTAATGCAAAAGACAACCAGCTCTCGCTGTGAGTCTAATCTATTGACTAAGTTCATTAAGTGTTTCAGCTCTCGCATGTTAACACAGATCGAGCGTCGATCGATGCTATGGTATAAGGGTCGATCAATGCTACCGATTGAGTGTCTATCGATGCTATGGGGTAAGCGTCGATCGACACTGCCTTAGGCAAGCGTTATCGATCTGGTCTATTATGTTCAACTAGATTCCTAGACCAACTCTCGTATGCGCCTAGGTATCTAATCCAGCAGGATTCGGGTTCCGTTAATTGATTGCACTCTCGTGCTTGTCAATTGTCCTATGATTATAGGTTCAAGCAATTAGTCACACTCTCGTGGCTTTCCAACTACTCTAGATCCTAGTATATTACAAGCTATCCTGATGTAGAGATCTTTAGATATCCTAACAATCATATAATTCAGAAATTCATTCAAAACCCTAGAAATTCCTAAACCTAGCAGGTGGATCTACTCATGCATGATGTTTGTCACAGAAATCATTGATGAATATATGAATAACATAAAATATAAATAAAACCAAAACAATGGAGTTCCAAGAGGACTCTGAAGGAATTCCTCCCTTCTCTCCTAACCTAGAACTATGAATTAAAGAAAGCTTAGCCGTCAACAATGGCTTAGAAAACACATAAATAGGGTTTTAGGTCGTCCAATGGTATTTTGGTAATTTGTGATTGCTTCTGGGTTCAGTCGGTCATAAAATATGCTCGGCCCGCATTCTTGCATCCATATCGATCGATGTCAAGAGTTCTTCGATCGACATACTTTCTCTTCTCGACAGCTTTCTCTCTCGAGGCATTCCGACCACTCCTCAGCAAAACGGACATACCTTCTGCTACAGAATGCTGATTGACCTCAAACCAGTGGAATTGAAAAGATAACTCAAAGCTATATCCTGTGTCAAAATATGGGCTCAATCTAACGGTTGGAAGGTCTCCAGCCATAGCTAGACATCAGACGCGCCTGTGCACTTCTGCACCTCAACAGTTAGCCCTCCATCTCGTTAGAATCGTGGATCAGAACGAGATTCCAGCATGCTGTTTGGCGATTTAGGCAAAGATAGGTATATCGGACGAAGTTCACATTCTGAATTTCACGGAGGAAAGTCATCGAGAAGATTTATGTTTATAAAAATCAAAATCCTAAGCTCATACTTCTATAAGTAGTGAGCTCCAATCATTCATTTCTTTCACACTTTCCTTCCTTCAAATCCTCTCTAACTTCTCTCCTAAACTTTAGATTTCAACATGTCTTCTTCCCAAGGTGACAAGAGAAGTTCCGACGTTGAAATGGGCGAAGCCACCTCCCAAGCTCCGGTTCCGGCCATCTTTCCTTCCGAGAGAAATTAGCTGGTCGCAAAGCCGAAAAGGAGCCAGTTCGAGCTGGTACCGAGTTCCCATCCTCTTCTGCTCTGGCCGTTGCTCCGGATCATGGAGCTGAGGTTCAGGTTCCGCAGAACGCATGAACTCTCGTTGACACAAGCGTTCCGTGTGTTCCGGATGCTTTGGTACATCCTGTCGGGTCGTCTACGACTCTGATTCTCATCGAGGGCAAAGAGAGGACCGCCGAGTTTATGCCTCCTCCGGCTAGGAAAGAGATTGTCCTAGCGTTGCGTGCTCCCAGTGCTACTCCGGTCGCTCAGCCTAAGGGCCGGAAGAGGAAGTTTACCAAGGGCGGTACGGGGAATCTTCGCAACAAGGAGGCTCAAGTCTGGCGTCGGGGCTCCCCGGAAAGGTTTGTCGCTTGTTTTGGACTTTTACGATTGGCTCGTCGGATACTTTCATTTTTTAGCCTTGCTTTGTTTTGTATCTCTAATTGTTCTCTTGTTTCGCAGTTCGTGTCGCTGATCGACGGGATGATCAGCGAGTGCGGTTCTGAGGCCAGTCGTCTTGCAGGAGAGTTGACGGAGATGCAAGGTAGATCGTCTGAAACTTAAGCCATGCTGACAGCTGTCAAGGATTCTCATTCCGCAAAGGTGTCCAAGCTTGAGGTCGAGATCGAGGAGCTCGAGAGGGATCTCGGGAAGACGGCGAGTTCTCTGCTTAAGGAGAACAGGGCCAGGAAGGTCAAGTCTTCGGAGGTGCGTCGAATTCAGCGTCAGATCAAGAATGACGTAGGATCGACGAGCCACGGGATCGAAGAGGCCAAGGATGCTCTCCGTACTGAGTTCCAGGTTCGTTTGCCGAAGTTCTCTGCCTTTCTTGGCTCCCTCAAGTGCATCCGTAGCAGGGATTTGGCCTTGGTGACTATCGAGGGCGGGATGGCCGTAGTTTGGGCACTCCAGACTGAGACTCGTCCGTCCTTGGAGGCCTCAGAGACGAGGTTGTCTGATTGCAAGGGAGACTTGTTGGCCGTGGATGGAGATTTCGATCTCGTCCTAGCTGACCTGTAATCTGCGTACTTCCTTCCGACGTGTTCAGAAGACCCAGAGGGAAAAGATCCCGTGGTCGGAGAAAACAGAGATGACGCGGCTCCAAGCTTGGACGAGGTGATGGGTGAAGAGGAGGCTTGAGTTCAGAAGATGACTATGTTTTCGATCCCTTGTGAGAGATTGTTTTTTTGTTTGATGTTTTTGGCCTTAAATGGCTTCATTCCATGTTTCGGGACTGGCCGTTTGTGGCTTTGAATCCGTGCCGCTTTGCGGCTTTCTTTTTATGGAAGGATGATTAATTTTCATTTTCGTGAGTTAGCGCATGTTGTGGAAGAAAGATGATGAGTTGTTGTCTCATATCCTTCTACGATGTAGAATGCTTTGTTCACGATCTGTTCGGAGAGTTTTTCTGCGAGATCTAGATTTCGTGGGGTATCTGAAGATGTTGAATATAAGCATAGAGGCATGGTTTAGGATCTCGTATCTTTTTGATATCGTGCCTAGAGATGTTAGAGACCAGTGCGCTAGGTTTAGGGTAAGACCTAGGTTTACTTTTGGTTTTAAGATTTATGCGGGGACTAGTTGGCTATCGATCTATCTGTTGCGATTTTAACCTGGTTCGTATAGATTTAAAGTCCGCGATAGGTTCTCGGCTTATACGACTTGTCTGATACTAATCGAGCATCTCTCCAGAGACAAAGTCAACTGGAAGTGTTTGACAAAAATTTTGGATTTCTTTTATAGCGATATTATCCTTGTGTCGGATGTACGAGAGTCATCTTCGTGAGATGGCTATGTCTGTTTAGGACGTTTAAGAGTTTGATGTGATCAGCAACGAACTTGGTGGTAGATATTTCCGTTTGGGTCTTTGCGAAAAATATGTGTTTGGCTGAGACGTTTAACGTGTATATTCTTTTTCGTGACGAGAGTTTCGTTTTATCAGCCGGGAAGCAACTCTTAAGGCATTTTTTGAGACGTCTCGCAACGCCAAAGGTCGATTTTCCCTAACGACTGGTTTGTTTTTAGGATTCGAAAATAATTGGCGGATGAAGATGATTTGCTTGGTTAAAAAGTTCCAGAAATATCGAGAAAGTGGTTAGAACTTTCGAAATTGAGAGTATACGAGTATACATACCCACTCCCCCCCCCCTTTTTAGTGAGGGGGGACAGCTGAATTCGTCTTTCGACAAACTGCCTACGTACTCCTTATGGAGATCAAGCTGTCTCGTAGTTCGGTAGTTGTGAGGTGGTTTGTTTAGTGATAATATTTTTTGAGATGCATTGTGTTCCAGGTTCTCGCAATTTTTACGCCTTGCGTGTTGGTATTTCGTAGGAACCTGGTCGAATGACTTTTTCGATCTTGTAGGGTCCTTCCCAGTTTGCTCCAAGTTTTCCCGCGTTTCACTCGGCGGTGTTTTGGAAGACCTTGCGAAGGACCAAATCCCCTTCGTTGAATCTGTGATTTCGTACGTTGGAATTATAATATTTTGCGGCTGCGTGTTGGTAGTCTTGGATTCGAATGAGTGCTCAGTCCCGACGCTTGTTAACGAGGTCAAGATCATCTAAGAGCATGGCGTTATTAAGCTCATCTTGTTCGGGTAATAATCTCCTTCGAACACCGGGGAAATCGACTTCTGCAGGAATCATGCATTCCATTCCGTATACAAGAGCGAAAGGTGTTTCTCCCGTTGCTCGCCTCGGGGTGGTGCAATGCGACCAGAGGACTCCCTTGACTTCGTCGGCCCACCTGCCTTTCTTAAGTCCGTCAAGAATGGTCTTATTGATTGTCTCGGCTTGTCCTTGCATTGCAGATACCTGGGAGTTGACTTGTTCAGTCGTATATTCCATTTATCGCAGAATGCTTCAAATCGGGTGGACATGAACTGAGATCCGTTATCGGTTATGATCTCGTAAGGAACTCCATGCCTACAGATGAAGTTTCTCCATACAAAATTTTTAACTTGAACATCTTTTATACTTGAGTATGAGTGTGCCTCTACCCATTTTGAGAAGAAGTCAGTAAGGACTAAGAGGAAACGCTTTTGCTTTGAATTGTGAAGAGGTCCGACGATGTCCATGGCCCAGCGCATATGACGACATGATGGAGGAAAGGACTTCTGCTGGTTTTCAGATGGTTGGAGCATGCCTTTGGCATTTTTCGCATTTTCGTGCGAATTACTCGCAATCTCCGATCATCGTTGGCAAGTAGTATCCATGGCGTTTGATTTTTACTGCAAGTGACCATCCACTGGAATGGTTTTTGCATGACCCAAAATGAACTTCCTCCATAACTTTTCTCGCCTTTTCTCCTTCCAGACACGTCATGAGTGTCCAGATAATCTCCATTTGTAAATTTCGCCGTCGACCGTTACGTAGAGTGCGGCCTGCGTTCGGATTTTGCAGGCCGCCCATATTTTGGGAGGTAATTTTCCGTCGGTGATGTAGGCTCGAATCTTTTGCAGCCATGGGGTCGTAGCCGTAATCGGATTGCTCCTGTTCCGGCCGTATCGCAACTTCCTCTTCCTCGTCGTCTTGATCCTCAATGAGGTTGACGACGATTGGTGGTCCGATACTTGGATGTTCGATGAATTCGACCGGAATTACTCTTTTAAGACCTAGGTCGGAACTTGACGCCAGGGCCGTGAGAGCATCGGCCTGGACATTTTCGGAACGGGGAATTCGCGTAAGAGCGAAGCAGTCAAATTCTTGGGCTAGATTTTGGACCAGTTTGAGATACGCGTCCATTCTTTCGTCTCGTGCTTCATATTCTCCGCTTTATTGACTTGCAACTAGCTGGGAATCACAGTAGGCATGGATGTTGCGTATCTTCAAGCCGTGAGCTAAACGCAGCCCTGCGATGACCGCTTCGTACTCGGCCTCGTTGTTGGAGGCGTTAAATTCCAGCCTGAACGATTGTTCCAAGATCTCGCCGGTCGGAGATGTGAGGCGGATTCCGATGCCCGATCCTTGCTTGGATGAGGATCCGTCGACGTGAAGGAACCAGGTGGAATTTGGTTCCTCGTTGGTTACGGTTCCTGTCGGTAATTTGACTAAGAAGTCTGCGAGCACTTGTGACTTTGCACTCGTTCTTGGCCGGTACTCGATATCGTACTCGCTCAACTCGACTGCCCATTTGGCTAGTTGGCCTGACTGACTCGGGCAATGCAGAATTGTCCATAGGGGGAAGGTTGTGAGGATGACGATCGTGTGGGATTGGAAATACGGTCTTAGCGTTCGTGCCAATGTTACGACTGCGCATGCTAATTTTTCCATTAGCGGATACCTGGATTCAGCATCCAGCAAGGTTTTTCTTATATAGAAAGTATGTTTCTGTTCGCCGCGCTCTTCCCTGTTCAGGACGCCGCACACAGCCGTTGCCGATACTGCGATGTATAAGAACAAAGGTTCCCCTTCCACGGGTTTTGGGAGGACTGGAGGAGTAGCTAAGTATCGTTTCACCTGTTGGAAGGCGTTTTCGCATTCTTCCGACCATTCGAATTTCTTATTTCCCCGTAGGATATTGTAGAAAGGAAAACACTTGTTCATTGACCGAGAAATAAATCGGTTAAGTGCTGCGACTCTATAGGTCAACCTCGGGACTTCCCGCTTATTCTTGGGTGAAGCCATCTCGATCAGTGCGTTGATTTGTTTTGGATTAGCTTCGATACCGCGGTATGTCTCTAGGTAACCGAGGAACTCTCCCGATGCTACGGCGAATCTGCATTTTGCCGGGTTAAGCTTCATGTTATGGGAATTTAGTCGTGCGAAACATTCCTCGAGATGTTATATGTGATCTTTTGCCTGGAGGGATTTGACGAGCATATCGTCAATATAGACCTCCATCGTTTTACCGAGTTGTTCGGAGAACATACGGTTCACGAGTCGTTGGTAAGTTGTGCCGGCGTTTTTGAGGCCGAAGGGCATTACCTTGTAGCAATAAGTTCCACGATCACTAATGAACGCAGTTTTTTCGCGATCGTCGGGATTCATCATAATTTGATTGTAACCCGAGAAGGCATCCATGAAAGACAGAAGTTCGTTTCCCGCCGTTGCTTCGACCAGCCGATTGATGTGCGGTAGAGGGAAACTATCCTTTGGACAGGCTTTGTTAAGATCAGTAAAGTCCATGCAGACTCGCCACTTGCCGTTTTTCTTTTTGACTACTACAGGGTTGGCGAGCCAGTCTGGATATCTTACTTTTGTTATTGACCCGACTTTACATTTTTTTTCAACCTCGTCGTTCACTGCGGATTGCCAAAAGAGTTCTGCTAAATCCTGACTTCGGGCGTTTTTGTCGGAGACCGTCTTCTTCACCTTTCTAGGAATGGTTTCGAGGTCTGGTCTTTTTCGTTTTTGTTCTGCGGCGAAACACACCAGCGATACTCTCGGATTTCCCCATATTACCTCGATTCCGGTAGGAGTTGGAAATTTGAGGCAAATGTGGTACATTGATGGGATTGCGCGCATGGAATTTAACCATGGCGTTCCCATGATAACGTTGTAAGATGCGGGACGGTCTACGAATAAAAATCTGTGACTTTTATCACTGTCCCAGCTTTGACTGCGAGATTAATCGATCCGAAAGCTATGGTGGTTTCTCCCGAGAGTCCCAATAGTGGGCTAGGATTTTCCACGATTCCGGATGTATCGATTTCCATCTTTTCGAGAGTATCTTTGAAGATGATATCAATCGAACTTCCAGTGTCGATTAATACCCTACCGATATCGATGTCACGAATCGTTAGCTCGATGACAAGGAGATCGTTACGAGGTTTGGCCTGATCGACCGTTGCTCCCCCCCTTGAACGAGATGACATTCTCGCATGTCGAGTCTTGCATATCGTTTCTGATCGTTGAGTGGTTTTTGCGGGTTAGATTGATCCGTACCCCCCTCCTTCTAGCGCCAAACTATGGGAACCGAAATTTTCACTGTCGATTTTCGTTTAAATTAGGAAAGTAGGACAACCCTAGTTTCCCAGAGGTCCCAGATATTTGCTAATACCACACGCTAAGCAATCAGAATACGAGATAACAACGATAAAGTTTAAGAAATCGTAAAAAGAGAGCAAAGAGAAGTCTTATTCCAAATTTGCGTATGAGCATTTACAACAAGGTATAAGCCTGGGCTCGAGAGCTGTCGGCGAGATTCTTAGTTCTAACAGCCCTAAGACGGCTAAACCTAATTGAGTCGCAGCTCGAAATAACAAAAACGAAAAGTTTCCTAATTGCTCTAAGTGCTAAGTTTTTTCTAAACAAAGTTCTCCCCGTGCCTGTCGCCTAGGACCCCTTATATACTCGCTCCTAGGTTGGTTTACGCATTCCCCTTCTGCCCTTAAGCCGTCATAGCTTAAAAATGGAGATATTCCATTTTTCCCGATTTTCGTAATTATCTTCCAAAACTTCGTATTTATCCGCGGAAAGTTGACATTTATCTTTCCTTGCAAACCAAGCATAGACCGTCGTTCGGTATACGGGCTTTTGGTTAAGAAATCGTAAGTGGGCTTCGAGTCAAGTCTTAGGTCTCTTTGGGTCTTCTGTTGACTCGAAACGTTTATTACGGCTTCTTTCGAAATCGTAAGTTGACTTTCCGCGGTTTTTATCGAAAAGTTCGATTGATGACTTCAAATGACGAGAAACATGAAATGGGTTTGCTACAGTCTGCGGGAGATAGCTTGGATTGAGGTCGGTCGCTACGTAGCGACCGAGCTTGGCTCGAGCTCGGTCGCTACATAGAGACTGAGCAATATGCGTGTTTGGTCGTTACGCAGCGACCTTATTCGGGTTTTTCTCCGATTTCGTGTTTTCTCCGCAAGACTATTCGTAAAAAAAAATCTTTTTCGAAAGAGTATTTGTCGTAGAAATATTCTTTCTTACTTCTTCGGACATTTGAATATTAACTTCGTCGCAACCGTTTTTGACCCCAACAATAAATCTCATAGGAGTTAAGATGAAAAAGTTACCAACTTCTTCGTCATTCTAATAAAACAAGGATGAATCGTGATGTAAGACGGTGTATATGGATACATAAGATAGTGGAGAATCACCAGGAAGTTGAATAAATCTCATAGGAGTTAGGATGAAGAAGTTATCTCACTTTCAAATAAGGTGATCCCAGTTTCCTGTTTGGGAATATGACTTCTTTGTCAATCTGATCAAACCAGGATGAATCGCGATGTAAAAAGCTGAATTTTGATACATATAGTAGTGGAAAATCATCAGCAACATGAAGAAATCTCATAGGAACATGACAAATTCAAGTGATCCAAGTTTTCTTATTTGGGAACATGACAAATTCTTCTTTATTCTAATCAAACCAAGATAAATCGCGATGCAAGAAGATTTATTTAGATAGAAAAATTGTAGATAATCATCAGGAAGTTGAATAAATCTCATATGTGTTAGGATGAAGAAGTTATTCCACTTTCAAATCAGGTAATCCTAGTTTTCCTATTTTGGAATATAACAAGATGTAAGAAGCTCTATTTGGATACATAAAGTAGTGGATAATCACCAGAAAGTTGAATAAATCTCATAGGAGTTAAGATGAAGATGTTATCCCACTTTCAAATCAAGTTATCCTAGTTTTCATGTTTGGGAATATGACAACTTCTTCGTCATTCTAATCAAACCAAGATTAATCGCGATGTTGGAAGTTTGATTTAGATTCATAAAATAGTGGAGAATTACTAGAATAAATCTCATAAAAGTTAGGATGAAGAAGTTATCCCACTTTCAAAACAGGTGGTTACTATTTTCATATTTGGAAATATGACAACTTCTTCATCATTCTAATCAAACCAAGATAGTTGCAATGTAAGATGCTGTATTTTGATATATTAAGTAGTGGAGAAGCTTAAAGACGTTGAATAAATCTCAAATGAGTTAGGATGAAGAAGTTATTTCACTTTCAAATCAGGTGATCCCTGTTTTCCTGATTGGAAAATGACAACTTCTTTGTCATTCTAATCAAACCAGGTTGAATTGAGATATAAATAGCTTGATTTGGATACATAAAATAGTGTAAACACACCAGGAAGTTGAATAAATGTCATAGGAGTTAGGGATGAAGTTATCCCACTTTCAAATAAGGTAATTCCAGTTTTCATGTCTGTGAATATGACAAATTATTCGTCATTCTAATCAAGCCAGGATGTATCTAATGTAAGAAGTTGTATTTGGATACATAAACTAGTGGAGAATCACCAGGAAGTTGAATAAATCTCATAGGAGTTAGGATGTAGAAGTTATCACACTTTCTAATAAGATGTCCCAATCTTCACGTTTGGGAATATGACAACTTTTTCGTTATTCTAATCAAACCAGGATGAAGCGCGAGATATGAAGCTTGATTTTGATATATAAAGTGGTGGACAATCACCAGGAAGTTGAATAAATTTTATAGGACTTAGGATGAAGAAGTTATCCGACTTTCATATCAGGTGATCCAAGTTTTCCTGTTTGAGAACATGACAAGTTCTTCATCATTCTAATCAAACCAAGATGAATAGTGATGTAAAAAACTTGATTAAGATACATAAATAGTGGAGAATCATCTGGAAATTTAATAAATCTCATAGGTGTTATGATAAAGAAGTTATTCCATTTTCAAATGAAGTGATCCCAATTTTCATGTTTGGGAAAATGACAACTTCCTCGTCATTCTAATCAAACATGGATGAATCGTGATGTAAAAAGCTTGATCTGGATACATAAAGTAATGGACATCACCAGGAAGTTGAATAAATCTGTAGGAGTTAGGGAATATGACATCGTTTTCGTCATTCTAATCAAACCAGGATTAATCGCGGGGTAAAACGTTTGATTTGGATACATATAGTAGTGGAGAATCACATGGAAGTTGAATAAATCTCATAGGAGTTTGGATGAAGAAGTTATCTCACTTTCAAATAAGGTGATCCCAGTTTCCTGTTTGGGAATATGAATTCTTTGTCAATCTAATCAAACAAGGATGAATCGCGATGTAAGAAGCTGTATTTTGATACATATAGTAGTGGAGAATCATCAGGAACTTGAAGAAATCTCATAGGAACATGACAAATTCAAGTGATTCAAGTTTTCTTATTTGGGAACATGACAAATTCTTCTTTATTCTAATCAAACCAGGATGAATCACGATGTAAGAAGCTGTATTTGGATACATAAAGTAGTTGAGAATCATCAGGAAGTTGAATAAATCTCATAGGTGTTAGGATGAAGAAGTTATCTGACTTTCAAATCAGGTGATCCCTGTTTTCCTGATTGGAAAAATGACAACTTCTTTGTCATTCTAATCAAACTAGGTTGAATTGCGATATAAAAAGCTTGATTTGGATACATAAAATAGTGTAGAATCACCAGGAAGTTGAATAAATGTCATAGGAGTTAGGGATGGAGTTATCCCACTTTCAAATAAGGTTATCTCAGTTTTCGTGTCTGTGAATATGAAAAATTGTTCGTCATTCTAATAAAACTAGGATCACTTAATTCGGATAAATAAAGTAGTGGAGAATCACCAGGACGTTTAATAAATCTCATAGGAGTTAGGATGAAGAAGTTATCCCACTTTCAAATAATATTATCCCAATTTTCATGTTTGGGAATATGACATCTTTTTCGTCATTCTAATCAAACCAGGATAAATCGCGGGGTAGAAGCTTGATTTTGGATACATGAAGTAGTGGAGAACCACAATTAATATGAATAAATCTCATAGAAGTTAGGATGAAGAAGTTATCTCACTTTCAAATAAGGTGATCCCTGTTTCCTATTTGGGAATGTGACTTCTTTCTCAATCTAATCATACCAGGATGAATCGCGATGTAAGAAGTTGTATTTTGATACATATAGTACTGGAGAATAATCAGGAACTTGAAGAAATCTCATAGGAACATGACAAATTCAACTGATCCAAGTTTCCTTGTTTGGGAACATGACAAATTCTACATTATTCTAATCAAACCAAGATAAATGGCGATGTAAGAAGACTGATTTAGATATATAAATTGTGGAGAATCATCAGGAAGTTGAATAAACCTCATAGGTGTTAGGATGAAGACGTTATCTGACTTTCATATCAGGTGATCCCAGTTTTACTCTTTGGGAATATAACAAGATGTAAGGAGCTTGATTTGGTTACATAAAGTAGTGGATAATCACCAGGAAGTTGAATAAATCTCATAGGAGTTAAGATGAAGTTATCTTATCCCACTTTCAAATCAAGTGATCCTAGTTTTCATGTGTTGGGAATATGCCAACTTCTTTGTTATTCTAATCAAACCAAGATTAATCGCGATGTTGGAAGTTTGATTTAGATTCATAAAATAGTGGAGAATTACTAGAATAAAACTCATAAAAGATAGGATGAAGAAGTTATCCTACTTTCAAAACAAGTGGTTACTATTTTCATGTTTGGGAATATGACAAGTTCTTCATCATTCTAATCAAACCAAGATAGTCGCAATGTAAGATGATGTATTTTGATACATTAAGTAGTGGAGAAGCTTAAAGACGTTGAATAAATCTCAAATGAGTTAGAATGAAGAAGTTATTTCACTTTTAAATCAGGTGATCCCTGTTTTCCTGTTTGGAAAAAATGACAACTTATTCATCATTCTAATCAAACCAGGTTGAATTGCGATGAAAAAAGCTTGATTTGGATACATAAAATAGTGTAAAATCACCATGAAGTTAAATAAATGTCATAGGAGTTAGGGATGAAGTTATCCCACTTTCAAATAAGGTGATTCTAGTTTTCGTGTCTGTGAATATGACAAATTGTTCGTCGTTGTAATCAAACTAGGATCACTTGATTCAGATACATAAAGTAGTGGAGAATCACCAGAACATTTAATAAATTTCATAGGAGTTAGGATGAAGAAGTTATCCCACTTTCAAATAATATGATCCCAATTTTCATGTTTGGGAATATGACATCGTTTTCGTCATTCTAATCAAACCAGGATCAATCGCGGGGTAAGACATTTGATTTGGATACATAAAGTAGTGGAAAATCACATGGAAGTTGAAAAAATCTCATAGGAGTTTGGATGAAGAAGTTATCTCACTTTCAAATAAGGTGATCCCAGTTTCCTGTTTGGGAATATGAATTCTTTGTCAATCTAATCAAACCAGGATGAATCGCGACGTAAGAAGCTATATTTTGATACATATAGTAGTGGAGAATCATCAGGAACTTGAAGAAATCTCATAGGAATATGACAAATTCAAGTGATCCAAGTTTTCTTGTTTGGGAACATGACAAATTCTTCTTTATTCTAATCAAACCAGGATGAATCACGATGTAAGAAGCGGTATTTGGATACATAAAGTAGTTGAGAATCATCAGGAAGTTGAATAAATCTCATAGGTGTTAGGATGAAGAAGTTATCTGACTTTCATATCAGGTGATCCCAGTTTTACTGTTTGAGAATATAACAAGATGTAAGAAGCTCTATTTGGATACATAAAGTAGTGGATAATCACTAGGAAGTTGAATAAATCTCATAGGAGTTAAGATGAAGATGTTATCCCACTTTCAAATCAAGTTATCCCAGTTTTTATGTTTGGAAATATGACAACTTCTTCTTCATTCTAATCAAACCAAGATTAATCGCGATGTTGGAAATTTGATTTAGATTCATAAAATAGTGGAGAATTACTAGAATAAATCTCATAAAAGTTAGGATAAAGAAGTTATCCCACTTTCAAAACAGGTGGTTATATTTTCATATTTGGAAATATGACAACTTCTTCATCATTCTAATCAAACCAAGATAGTCGCAATGTAAGATGTTGTATTTTGATATATTAAGTAGTGGAGAAGCTTAAAGACGTTGAATAAATCTCAAATGAGTTAGGATGAAGAAGTTATTTCACTTTCAAATCAGGTGATCCCTAATTTCGTGATTGGAAAAATGACAACTTCTTTGTCATTCTAATCAAACCAGGTTGAATTGCGATATAAAAAGCTTGATTTGGATACATAAAATAGTGTAAACTCACCAGGAAGTTCAATAAATGTCATAGGAGTTAGGGATGAAGTTATCCCACTTTCAAATAAGGTGATTCCAGTTTTCATGTATGTGAATATGACAAATTATTCGTCATTCTAATCAAGCCAGGATGTATCTGATGTAAGAAGTTTTATTTGGATAAATAAACTAGTGGAGAATCACCAGGAAGTTGAATAAATCTCATAGGAGTTAGGATGTAGAAGTTATCCCACTTTCTAATAAGATGTCCCAATCTTCACGTTTGGGAATATGACAACTTTTTCGTTATTCTAATCAAACCAGGATGAATCGCGAGATATGAAGCTTGATTTTGATATATAAAATGGTGGAGAATCACCAAGAAGTTGAATAAATTTTATAGGACTTAGGATGAAGAAGTTATCCGACTTTCATATCAGGTGATCCAAGTTTTCCTGTTTGAGAACATGACAAGTTCTTCATCATTCTAATCAAACCAAGATGAGTAGTGATGTAAGAAGCTTGATTAACATACATAAATAGTGGAGAATCATCTGGAAATTTAATAAATCTCATAGGTGTTATCATAAAGAAGTTATTCCATTTTCAAATGAAGTGATCCCAATTTTCATGTTTGGGAAAATGACAACTTCCTCGTCATTCTAATCAAACATGGATGAATCGCGATGTAAAAAGCTTGATCTGGATACATAAAGTAGTGGACATCACCAGGAAGTTGAATAAATCTGTAGGAGTTTGGATGAAGAAGCTCTCCTACTTTAAAATATCGTGATAACTTCTTCGTTATTCTAATCAAACCAAGATGAGTAGCGATGTAAGAAGCTGTATTTGGATACATAAAGTAGTGGAGAGTCATCAGGAAATTGAATAAATCTCAGAGGAGTTAGGATGAAAATGTTATCTCAGTTTCAAATCAGGTGATCAAGTTTTATTTTTTGGGAAAATGAGGATTTTTTCATCATTCTAATCAAACCAGTATGAATCGCGAGGTAAGAAGCTTGATTTTGATACATAAAATAGTGGAGAATCACCATGAATTTTAATAAATCTCATAGGAATTAGGATGAAGAAGTTATCGGACTTTCATATCATGTGATCCAAGTTTTTCTGTTTGGGAACATGACAAATTTTTCGTCATTCTAATCAAACCAAGTTAAATCGCGATGTAAGAAGATTGATTTAGATACATAAATAGAGGAGAATCATCAGGAAGTTGAATAAATCTCATAGGTGTTAGGATGAAGAAGTTATTCCATTTTCAAATCAGGTAATCCCGGTTTTGCTATTTGGAAAAAAAAAAACTTCTTCGTCATTCTAATCAAACAAGGATGAATCGCGGCGTAAAAAGTTTGATTTAGATACATAAATGTGGGAACCGAAATTTGCACTGTCGATTTCCGGCTAAATTAGGAAACTAGGAAAACCCTAATTTCCCAGAGGTCCCGGAAATCTGTTATTACCACACGCTAAGCAATCAGAACACGAGATATCAACGACAAAGTATAAAAATCATAAAAAGAGAGCAAAATAAATCTTATTCCGAATCTGTGTTTGAGCGTTACAACAAGGTATATGCCTGAGCTTGAGAGCTGTCGGCGAGATTTCTAGTTCTAGCAACCCTAAGATGGCTAAACCTAATTAAGTCGCAGCTCGAAATAACAAAAACGGAAATATGCCTAAATCCCTCTAAGTGCTAAATTTGCTCTGAAAAAAAGTCTCTCTCATGCCTCTCGCCTAGGACTCCTTATATACTCGCTCCTAGGTCGGTTTATGCTTTTTCTCTTCTTCCCTTAGGCCGTCATAGCATAAAAATGGAGATATTCCAGTTTTTTTCATCTTCGTAATTATCTTCAAAATTTCGTATTTATCCGCGGAAACTTGACATTTATCTTTTCTTGCGAACCAAGCGTAAACCGTCATGCGGCTTACGGGCTGTTGGTTAAGAAACCGCAAGTTGGGCCTCGAGTCATGTCTTGGGTCCCTTTGGGCCGTCTTTTGACTCGAAGCGTTTATTACAGCTTCTTTCGATAAAGAACGAACTTTCCGCGGTTTTTACCGGAAAGTTTGATTGATTCCTTAGAATGGCGGAAAACATGAAATGGGTTCGCTACGGTCTTCGGGAGACAGCATCGAAGGGTACACGAGAATGCATGGACTAGTGTCGTATTGACGTTTCGGAAGAGCTCGGTCACTGCGTAGCGACCGAACATAATGCACGCTCGGTCGCTAGAGACGCGCGCTCGGTCGCTACGTAGCGACCGAGCTTGGCTCGAGCTCGGTCACTACATAGCGACCGGATAGCGTGCATGTGCGGTAGTTGCATAATGACCGAGCTTGGTTTGTCCGTGTTCTGATTGTCATATTCTAACCTACCCGTAGCTGGTTTGGGTATGTTTCCGATGGCTTATGTTTGATCTAAATAGAATTCGAACGAAGCTTTATCACAAGAACATAAGTTGTGACGTTCTCTTGACCGAGCACGATTTGTTGCGGAAAGACATACTTGTATTTTGCGGAGATTTGGACGTAAACTTCGTTGTAACCGTTTTCGACCCCAACAATAAAGTAGTGGAGACTCACCAGAGAGTTAAATAAATATGTAAGAGTTAGGATAGAGAAGTTATCCCACTTTCAAATAACATGATTTCAATTTTCTTGTTTGGGAGTATGACAACTTCTTCGTATTTCTAATCAAACCAGGATAAATCACGATGTAAGAAGTTGTATTTGGATACATAAAGTAGTGAAGAATTATCAGGAAGTTGAATAACTCTCAAAGGAGTTAGGGTGAAGAAGTTATCTCAGTTTCAAATCAGGTGATCAGGTTTTACTGTTTAGGAAAATGACAACATCCTCGTCATTCAAATCAAACCAGGATGAATCGCAATGTAAGAAGCCTCAATCACCAGGAAGTTGAATAAATCTCATAGGAGCTAGAATAAAGAAGTTATCTCACTTTCAAATAAGGTGATCCCAGTTTTCCTATTTGGAAATATGACAACTTTTTCGTCATTCTAATCAAACCAGGATGAATCGCTACGTAAGAAGTTGTATTTGGATACATGAAGTAGTGGAGAATCATCAGGAAGTTGAATAAATCTTATCAGAGAAGTTATCACACTTTCAAATAAGGTGATTCCAGTTTTCCGGTTTAGGAATATGACAATTTCTTCGTTATTCTAACCATACCAGAATGAATCGCAATGTAAGAAACTTGATTTGGATACATAAGGTAGTGGTGAATATTAGGAAATTGAATAAATATCATAGGAGTTAGGGATGAAGTTATTCCACTTTCAAATCAGGTGATTCTAGTGTTCGTTTTTGGGAATATGAAAACTTCTTCGTCATTTTAATCAAGCTAGCTGAATCGCGATGTAAGAAGCTGTATTTGGATAGATAAACTAGTGGAGAATCACCGAGAAGTTTAATAAACCACATATGAGTTAGGATAAAGAAGTTATCCCACTTTCAAATCAGGTGATTCCAGTTTTTATGTTTCAGACTATGATAACTTCTTCATCATTTTAATCAATCCAAGATGAATAGCGATGTAAGAAGCTGAATTTGGATACAGAACGTAGTGAGAAATCACCAAGAAGTTGAATAAATCTCATAGGACTTAGGATGAAGAAGTTATTCCACTTTCAAATAAAGTGATCCCAATTTTCATGTTTGGGAATATGACAATGTCATTCTAATCAAACCAGGATGAATCGCTATGTTAGAAGCTTAATTTGGATACATAAACTATTGGAGAATCACTAAGAATTTGAACAAATCTCATAGGAGTTATGATGAAGAAATTATTCCACTTTCATATCAGGTGATTCCAGTTTTCCTGTTTGTAAACATGACAAGATGAATGGTGATGTAAGAAGCTATACTTCAATACAAATAATAGTGGAGTCACATGGAACTTTGACTAAATATCATAAGATTTTGGATGGTGAAGTTATACCATTTTCAAATCAAGTGATTCTAGTTTTCCTGTTTGAGAACATGACAACATATTTTTTATTCTAATCAAACCAGGTTGAATCGCAATGTAAGAAACTTGATTTGGATACATAAGGTAGTAGAGAATTACTTGGAAGTTGAAATAATCTCATAGGAGTTAGGATGAAGAAGTTATCCCACTTTCTAGTAAGGTGATTCCAATTTTTTAATTTGGGAATATGCAACTTCTTCGTTATTCTATTCAAACAAGGATGAATCGCAAAATAAGAAACTTGATTTTGATACATAAGGTAGTGGAGAATTACTAGGAAGTTGAATAAATCTCATAGGAGTTAGGAATGAAGTTATTCCACTTTCAAACAAGGATGAATCGCGATGTAAGAAGCTGTATTTGGATATAACAAGTAGTGGAGAATCACCAGAAAGTTGAATAAATCACATAGGAGGTAGAATGAACAAATTATCACACTTTCAAAAAAAGTGATCCAATTTTCCTATTTCGGAACATGAAAACTTCTTTATCATTCTAATCAAACCATGATGAATGGCGATGTAAGAAGCTCAATTTGGATACATGAAATACTGGAGAGTCACATAGAAGTTGAATAAATATCATAGGAGTTAGGGATTAATTTATTCCACTTTCAAATCAGGTGATTCCAGATTTCCTGATTGGGAATATGACAACTTTTTCGTCATTCTTATCAAACCAGGATGAACCACTATGTTAGAAGCTTGATTTGGATAGATAAAGTAGTGGAATATCCCCAATAATTTGAATAAATCTCATAGGAGTTAGGATGAAGAGATTATCCCATTTTCATATCATGTGATCCTAGTTTTCCTGTTTGGGAACAAGAAAACTTCTTCGTCATTCTAATCAAACCAGAATGAATGGCGATGCAAGAAGCTTGATTTGGATACAAAAAATAGTCAAGAGTCACGTTGAAGTTGAATAAATATCATAAGAGTTAGGATGGTGAAGTTATCCCACTTTCAAATAAGGTAATTTCAGTTTTCCTGTTTGGGAACATGAAAACTCCTTCGTCATTCTAATCAAGCTAGGATGAATCGCTATGTAAGAAGCTGTACCCAAACTAGTGGAGAATCTCCAGGAAGTTGAATAAAGCGCATAGGAGTTAGGATAAAGAAGTTATCCCACTTTCAAATAAGGTGATTCTAGTTTTTCTGTTTCGGAATATGATAACTTCTTCATCATTCTAATCAAACCAGGATGAATCGCGATGTAAGAAGCCGTATTTGGATACATAAAGTAGTGGGTAATCACCAGGAAGTTGAGTAAATCTCATAAGACTTAGGATGAAGAAGTTATCCCAGTTTCAAATAAGGTGATCCCAATTTTCATGTTTGAGAATATGACTACGTCATTCTAATCAAACCAGGATGAATTGCTATGTTAGAAGCTTAATTTGGATACATAGAGTAGTGGAGAATCACCAAGAATTTGAATAAATATTATAGGAATTAGGATGAAGAAGTTACCCCAGTTTTCCTGTTTGTGAACATGACAAGATGAATGGCGATGTAAGAAGCTTTAATTCAATACATAAAATAGTGGAGTCACATGGAACTTGACTAAATATCATAAGAGTTAGGATGATAAAGTTATACCATTTTCAAATAAAGTGATCCCAATTTTTCTGTTTGTAAATGTGACAACTTTTTCGTCATTCAATTAAACCAGGATGAATCGCTATGTTAGAAGCTTGATTTGGATACGTAAAGTAGTGAAAAAGCACCAAGAATCTGAATAAATCTAAAAGGAGTTCGAATGAAGAAGTTATCCCACTTTCATATCAGGTGATCCTAGTTTTCCTATTTGGGAACATGACAACGTCTTCGTCATTCTAATCAAACCAGAATAAATGGCAATATAAGAAGCTTAATTTGGATACATAAAATAGTGGAGAGTCACATGGAAGTTGAATAAATATCATAGGAGTTTTTATGATGAAATTATTCCACTTTCAAATCAGGTGATTTCAGTTTTCCTGTTTGGGAACATGAGAACTTCTTCGTCATTCTAGTCAAACCAGGATGAATTGCAATGTAAGATGATTGATTTTGATACATAAGGTAGTGGAGAATTACTCAAAAGTTGAATAAATCTCATAGGAGTTAGGGATGAAGTTATTCAACTTTCAAATCAGGTGATTCCGGTTTTTCTGTCTGGGAATATGTCAACTTCTTCGTCATTCTAATCAAGCTAAGATTAATCGCGATATAAGAAGTTGTATTAGGATACATAAACAAGTGGAGAGTCACCAGGAAGTTGAATAAATCACATAGGAGTTATGATGAAGAAGTTATCCCACTTTCGTATTAGGTGATCTCAGTTTTCGTATTAGGTGATCTCAGTTTTCATGACAACTTCTTCGTCATTTTAATCAAACCAGGATGAATGGTGATGTAAGAAGCTTAACTTGAATACATAAAATAGTGGTGAGACCCATGGAAGTTCAATACATATCATAGGACTTAGGGATAAAGTTATTCCACTTTCAAATCAGGTGATTCCAGTTTTCTTGTTGGGAATATAACAATCTTTTCGTGATTCTAATCAAACCAAGATGAATCGCTATGTTAGAAGATTGATTTGGATACATAAGGTAGTGGAGAATCACCAAGAACTTGAATAAATCTCATAGGAGTTAGGATGAAGAAGTTATCCCACTTTCATATCACGTGATCCTAGTTTTCATATTTGTGAACATGACAACTTCTTCATCATTCTAATCAAACCTGGATGAACGGTGTAAGAAGCTTGATTTTGATACATAAAATAGTGGAGAGTCACATGGAACTTGACTAAATATCATAAGAATTAGGATGATGAAGTTATCCCATTTTCAAATCAAGTGATTTCAGTTTTCTTGTTCGGGAACATGACAACATCTTTGTCATTCTAATCAAACAAGGATGAATCCCAAAGTAAGAAACTTGCTTTGGATTCATAAGGTAGTAGTGAATTACTTGGAAATTGAAATCATCTCATAGGAGTTAGGATGAAGAAGTTATCCCAATTTCTAGTAAGGTGATTCCAATTTTTCAGTTTGGGAATATGCAACTTCTTCGCTATTATATTCAAACCAGGATGAATCGCAATATAAGAAACTTGATTTGGATACATTAGGTAGTGGAGAATTACTACGAAGTTTAATTGATCTCATAGGAGTTAGGGATGAAGTTATTCCACTTTCAAATCAGGTGATTCCGGTTTTCCTATCTGAGAATATGACAACTTCTTCGTCATTCTAATCAAGCCAGAATGAATCACAATGTAAGAAGCTCAATTTGGATAGATAAACTAGTGGAGAATCACCAGGAAGTTGAATAAATCACATAGTAGTCAGGATGAAGAAGTTATCCCACTTTCAAATCATGTGATTCCAGTTTTCTGTTTTGGAATATGGCATCTTCTTCGTCATTTTAATCAAACCAGGGTGAATCGCGATATAAGAAGTTGTATTTGGATACATTAAGTAGTGGAGAATCCCCATGAAGTTGAATAAACCACATAGGAGGTAAAATGAAGAAGTTATCCCACTTTCAAATAAAATGATCCCATTTTTCCTGTTTGGGAATATGACAACTTCTTCATCATTTTAATCAAACCAGAATGAATGGCGATGTAAGAAGCTTGATTTCGATACAGAAAATAGTGGAGAGTCACATGGAAGTTGAGTAAATATCATGAGAGTTAGGATGATGAAGTTATTCTATTTTCAAATCAAGTGATTCCAGTTTTCCTGTTTGGGAACATGACAACATCTTTGTCATTCTAATCAAACCAGGATGAATCGCAATGTAAGAAACTTGCTTTGGATACATAAGGTAGTAGAGAATTACTTAGAAGTTGAAATAATCTCATAGGAGTTAGGATGAAGAAGTTATTCCACTTTCTAGTAAGGTGATTCCATTTTTTCAGTTTGGGAATATGCAACTTCTTCGTTATTCTAGTAAAACCAGGATGAATCGCAATGTAAGAAACTTGATTTGGATACATAAGGTAGTGGAGAATTACTAGGAAGTTGAATAAATCTCATAGGAGTTAGGGATTAAGTTATTCCACTTTCAAATCAGGTGATTCCTAGTTTCCTATCTGAGAATATAAAATCTTCTTCGTCATTATAATCAAGCCAGAATGATTTGTGATGTAAGAAGCTGTATTTGGATACATTAAGTAGTGGAGAATCACCAGGAAGTTGAATAAATCACATAGGATTTAGAATGAAGAAGTTATCACACTTTCAAATAAAGTGATCCCAATTTTCCTGTTTGGGAATATGACAACTTAACTCCTATGAAATTAAACTAAGCTTTAAAGAAATTACCTAATAGTGGGTTTCCTCACACTTAGCGCTTATTTTCAGTCATTAGCTTGATTTCTGGAAATTTGAATCAGCCCGGATGAGAATGAGAACTTGCTCCAAACCAAGTCTCAGTGCCTTCTTTCCAAAGCGTCATCATACTTTTTTGTGAAAGCCTCCATAGACTCTTCTCCTTTGTCTATGTTCTCAGCAATAAGGAGTGCTCGAAGCTTTCCAGATGGCTGTGAGAAGCATCTGTTGCGCACTCTGGATTTTCTGATACCATTTGAGAAGTGAAGAATGAATGATAACTGAGGACTGTCCTTAGTCCTTTTTCTCTTCTCCCCCCCCCCCAAACTTGTCTGACCGCGTGGTGGTGCGTCCATCAAAAATGTTTCGACACACTTCAAACTTCTTCTGCTCTTATACGCGCCAGGTGTCAATCGATAAAGAATTCGTAGTGTCGATTGATGCTGCTTTGGTTGAGCCTTTGTCAACTTCACCTCTAAATCTCAACCATCTCTGAGAAGCTACTGCATACATATGATCATCAAGAACCTAATTGTAGGAGAATGCACACTTCTATCTGGTGGGATAGGAAATTCAACTTCAACCACAGCGCATGGAACCACAAACTTCACAGGGTCATGTATCTTTTTCACTCTTTTGTAAATCTCAGCAGCTTCTTCTGCGCATATAGGTCATCTCAAAAGTTCGGGGATAGCAAGGTGCGAGCTCTCAGGTTGGTGCATTCATTCCTCAATCGGTTCCAGCTCAACCACACAACTCTGCAATTCGTCCAACAATGGGTGTTGATCGATGCAGTCGGGTGGGTATAGATGATGCTATATAGTGGGTGGTGATCGAAAATATAGATAGGGTAATGGTCAATGATGTAGGGCGGGTGTTGATCGATCTCATTATGTTGGTGTCGATCGATTCTAGCTTTTAACTAAGTCTCCAAGTCTTTTCTCATAGTATTTCGTTCTTCATCCAGATTCTGCTCCGAGTCAAGCCATTCCTCAAGCTCTAAAAAGTCTTCCATAGTGACTTCCCTATCATAATCTAGATATTCAAGCTTTTCTCTCTCTTCTAGCTCCAAGAATTCTTCTAGCTCCAAGAAATATTCCATGGTGATCTTTTTGGCTACATCTGAGACAATATAACAACTTGATTCATCTGTGCTCACCAATGTCAAGTCTGCAATGTCCTGAGGACAACTCGAACTTTCAAGGATTTCAATAGGTGTCGATCGACAACATGAATTTGTGTCGATTAATTTTGAGGTGATGGTGTCGATAGATGTTGAGGTAGTGTTGGTGATCGATGCTGAGGTGGGATCACTAGTCTCAGCTTCTTCTTCTCTGCTCAGCTCTCCAGATCCATGTTGTTTATCACCCTCTAGAATAATGTAGTCGACCAACTGTCTCAGAATCTGATATTCCCTCTTTATCTGCCAACTTTCAACGAGCATGTCCCGCTTATCATTCTTCTCATTTTCCCGAGTTGCTTCAGCCTCATCAAGAAATTTTTAAAGGAAGGCTCTTTCAATGTCCACCGAGCTGGTTAGAGATCCTGGATGTAGTTGACTGAACCAGCTGAATGCATCCCCAGAGATAGAATAGGGAAAGATTGTGTAGAGCATGTGGTATTCAGACACTCCATTATGCTCACTCCTTGACACTAGATCCTCAAGCTCTTCGATGTTGTTTCTGGGATCTTGGTGAGGAAGAACTTGGAAGGGGTCCTGACCTATCCAATCATAGCACTCTCGGTTCAGGTCAAAGTCATTCACCTCAGAACAATTAATTACATCAGAGATTACAGCACCCTGAGCATTAATCAAATGTCCTGCGTTGTTGCAAGTGCGACCTTCTTCGTCTCTTAAAATCCCATTCTCATCGACCTTATGTATGAGCATTTTGATCTTCTCTGCCTCCCTGCAAGTAGTGTAGTTTTTCACTGGATGAATACTGTCCAGATGAGCAGTGTTGCGATGAACAATGTCGATCGATGCGAGATGAAAAGTATCGATCTACGTGGGATGAACATTATTGTTCAACGGACGATGTGAGCAATTAATTTATCCAAATAAAGTTTCTCACATCGTCATTCATCCTAGTTTGATTAGAATGACGAAGAAGTTGTCATATTCCCAAACCGGGAAAGTAGAATCACCTGATTTGAAAGTGGGATCCCTTCTTAATAATAACTCCTATCATATTTATTCAACTTCCTGGTGATTATCCACTAGTTAGTGTATCCAAATCAAGCTTCTCATATTGTCATTCATCCCGGTTTGATTAGAATGATAAAGAAGTTGACGTATTCCCAAACAGGAAACTAGAATCATTTGATTGGAAAGTGGGATCCCTTCTTCATGTTAACTCCTATGATATTTAATTAACTTAGAATATCTTGAGGTCTGGCAAGCTGCCTGATCTTGAAAATGTGTGTGCACAAGTTCAGAAGGAACAAGGGTCTCTTGGACTCTTTGGAAGCAAAGGAGAACTCTTTCTAGATAACAAGCTGAAGCTCCACAAGCAAACAAGGCCGCACACTAAAAGTATGAAGAGAAGAAGTTCAGGGATAACTATGATCATTGCAAGAGGCAGAAACACAAGAAGCGCCAGTGTTGGATACTTCATCCTCACTTGAAGCCAACCAAGTTCATGAAGGAAAGGGAAGCAAGAGCTCATGTGACATATGGTTCATCTGAGCAGTATGGAACAAGTGAAGCAGGCTCAAGCAAGGGAAGTGAGGGAGACAAGCGTGAGATGGTGAAAGAAAGGCTCTAGTGACCTATGCTCCTCTGTCTACCAATCAGGCAAGCCGGTCCAATGAGCATGATGGCATAAGGAAATCAGAAATTGATGCTCTTGTCAAAATGCTCAAGTATATTGGTAACACTCTTGGTAACACTTATGGATATGCATTACGTGCCTCTAGGATTGCTAGTATTTGTGATCACTCATATGTCGCTTGATATCTAAGTAATGAACCAGCTCTCACTCATGATACATATAGAACTGTTAGGTTGATTGAAAATGCGTCTACTGTCCATAGTCCTAATGATGTGAAGTTTCAGGATATTGAGAGCAATCAACTGATTGAGAAAGGAGTAACAACTAAAGGAGATCTCTATTTACTTGAAGAGTTTACTCATGCTCCTGATTTTAGCTGCTTAGTTAATTATGCTTTTGTTTTGAATAAAAATGCTTTGTGGCATGCTAGACTAGGTCTTCCTTATGTTAGAGTTTTGAACTTGATGTTAACAGGTGTTGTTTTTGAGAATTATGATTGTGAAGCTTGTATTCTAGGCAAGCATTGTAAGACTGTGTTCCCTAAATCATCTACTATCTATGTAAATAATTTTGATTTGATTCATTCTGATGTGTGGATTGCACCTTGCTTATCTAGGGATAATTATAAATACTTTGTCACATTCATAGATGAAAAAGCAAAATACACCTGATTAACTTTAATTCAATCTAAAAATAGGGTTTTTGAAGCTTTAAAAAAAAATCAAAACTATGTGACTAACTATTTCAATGCTAAGATTCAAACTTTTAGATCATATAATGGTGGTGAGTACACAAGTCAAAATTTCAAACAACACCTTGCTTAACATGGGATCTACACCAAACGAGCTGCCCTTACACTCCTCAGCAAAATGTAGTAGGTGAGAGAAAGAATCGTCACCTTATGGAAGTAGTAAGGTCTATGATGTTTAAAGACAATGTTCCAAAGAGGTTTTGGAGTGATGGAGTTGCTACAGCTTGTTATCTGATCAACCGAACTCCAACCAAGGTTATAAGTGATCAGCCTTCTTTTCAAGTTCTCGGCAAGTAAAAGCCATCTCTGGAACACATGTGAATTGATATCACTCAAATTACCCTAAAGAGTGATATTTCCTCTCTCAAATAAGAGGTCGAGTTGTCATATGCACCAATATCAAGAGCATTCAAAGGACCAGAAATTTCATTCTTATTCAAAACGTTTTTAAAATCTTTTTCAAACTGAGAAATCAATTCAAAACTACTTGGATTCTCCGATTGTAAAATGGTTAATTGCAAACAAAAATTTTCAGGAATTGATTCAGATTGAGAAGCAAATAAGGTCTTATGTTCACAAGATTTCAAACCTGCCATTGGCTCATGTCCATAATAATAGAAAATTGGCAATAGGTCTGAAAATTCTTCTTTTTCTGACTCGGTTTCAACTTTGTCATTCTGGTTTTGGCACTTGTTAGCATAATGACCGATCCTATGGCATTTGAAGCGCACCAAAAAGAGCTTTGCTTGTGGTTTTCATAGCCTTTTTGCTTTTATCAAAAGAAAACACATTAGTTTTCAAATAGGAATTTGAAAGAGAAGAAAAATTACAATGCTGTTTTGGTGCAGAAGAAGTGTTGGTGTTTTCCTTCTTTTTGAGTTGCTGAATAGCAAAAATTGCCTTATGCAACATCTTCTCCAAACTGGCATAAGTCTGAAGCTCATTCCGACCAAGCGTATTGTTGCTTCTCTTGGCTTTGGTGATGGGACGATCACCATTTCTGACCCTATTCTCATCATCATCTAACCTGTTTTGTCTCTTCATTTTGTTTCTTTGTTTCTGCAGAAAATCAAACTCAGTAGAAGCAAACTGTTCCTTATCTCCAAAAATTAATTGCTCTTTTTCAAACACGGTTTTAAAAAGATAAAAACGTCTTGTTGTGGTTTTGAAGCCTGATTTGATTTCTTATGAAGTCCAAACATCCTGAAAAACACTTAACAAAAGAGTTAGCAAATAAAAATCCTCACACTCTCAAAGTGTTTTAGCTCACGATTTTTAGGTGATCACTCAAAGTTCTTTTCACTTGTTCAAAGGATGATAGGGAGTCAAAAATCAGCAATCAAAAACCAAAACAACCTTTTATGGGTAAAAGAAAAGAGAAAGAAAGATGAAGAGATTTTTATATGGATCCGCCTTAACTGTCCTAAGGTTGGGTTTCTCTTCAGGCAGCATGGTTTCTCTTCCACCACTCCCACTGGATTTCTCTTCAGAAGTGATTCAAGCCAAAAAACGTTCCTTTTAATGTTTTTTTTTTTGTTTTTTAATAACAGGCGATCACAAAGGAGTAAAGGTACAGTCCGGATCCAACAAGAAATAATAAAAGAGATTTGTGAAGAGATGAGCAGATGAAAAGATGAAATGAAAACAAACCAGCCAAAGTGGCTCTGATACCACTTGATACGCCCTAAATTGGAGGATCACTTTAGCTGGGTGTTGGATATGATCCGAGAAGGCAAATGGCACTTCTGGAACATAGACGAATTGAAAGGATCGTCAAGAGATGCGGAATGTCTCTTGATATACCCACGATCTAAGGCTAACCACCTAAGAAAGAATGTAGTGCGTTGGTTAACCACCAAACTACACACAAAGATGAATTGGCTGACCACCAAATCAACATGCTGGTTCACACCAATGAACTAGCTAAAGAGCACTCTCTCTCACTCAGAGAAAAGAAGAAAACGAAAATAAACTCAAACTTAGACTGATTTTATTCATAGAATGAGACTACATATATATAGTGTTTGTAGTCAAAGAGAAATAAATAAGAACACGAAAAATAATACATAGAAAATAGAAATATTGACTAAAAATAATAATTGAGTCAAAGACTCAGTCTTCTGTGCAGATTGGTCAAGGATGACCTTTCGGCTACTGTCCAGGTTCATCCGAACCAGATGGGTGCACGGCGGTAAGGAGAAGGACACACGTGGGACTGTTCGGATGGTCCACCGGGTGAAAATGCATGTCAGTCTTTGGGTTCTTCCGGACCCAAGCTAAGTCTTGCTCGACTATTGTCCTTAGAATGTTGACAAGATTGGGAAAGACGAGCCCTGGTACGGTCAGTTCACTCGTCTGGTCGTGGTTCCAGCTGATACTCCATTGCGGACGTACGTGGGTCGATCTGGTACACGGCTCGGTTAGTCTGATTGGTACGGTCGGATGGGCGAACCTCGGTTGAATTGTTCAGGACGTCCTGATCTCCATGCTGAGCTGGTTCCATGTACTGATCCATGGACTGGGGCACATCAGAACTTCTAGTAGTGATCAAGAATAAGCTGAGCAAGAACCAGTTCAAGAAGCTGAACAATTGGTGCAACCATTAAGAAGAAGCACTAGGATAAGAAAGGATCCATCTAACTGGGTCAACACAAGAGTTTACTACCATGCATTTACACGTGCTACGATGCATTTTTGATGCAGTGTCATTTGTGGTTTCCAATCCCGGAAATCGTCGTTCGATACCTTCATCGTCTTGGGTTATCGATAAGTCAAATGACCCAGTGCGGCTTGCAGCAACTCGTCGGTCTTTTGACGTTGAGTTACGAGCGAGGAATGGTTCTTAGTGTTGATCACCTCAAGGGTTTACTGAAACCTGAGGGGATGACTCAAAGGGTTAAATTATCCCCTCGCAAGGTAATAGTCACTGATTCCTCGTCGGCCTATCCTTCTTGGAAGAAGAATTTCTTCTATGTTCGTATCGACAGTGCATCGGTGGAGGAGGACTGCATTCCTCTTTTTGTGACCAAATGGGGTTGGAAAGGTATTGCGATTCGAATGCGTATGATCTCTTAGGATTTTCTATTTTATTCATTCGCTTTTGTTTTCTGCAGAGACCAACCCTCTTCCTCCGTTTCCAGAGGGTTTTTCAACCGTTGTCGCTTTGCTTCGAAACGGGGAATGTAGTTGGAACAGCTTCTCTCCGCAGCGTGTTCACCGCGCAGTTGCTCTCTTCCGATCTCGGTTTCTTGCAGCCTCTCCGGTTTTCGAAGAGGATCCGTGAATAGGAAACTTTGTTCCGTACACGTCCCCAACGAGGAGGAACAGGTCGAGGTCTCGAAAAAATAAGCAAGTGGTTGTCGATGACGGTACGTCCGACTGCATCGATTCTCCTGACAACGTACTCAACGATTTCCTTGATAGTCAGGTAAACGAGGGCGTTTGGGCGTGTGCTGGTGGATCGTCAACTTCCAACTTCTCGGACGGTGATTTTGGCTATGTTCCAGAATTTGCCAAAGCGTCCGAGCAAGATTGTCAGGTTCGTTTTACTTTTTAACGATTCATGATCGAAAAGATTCGCTTATCCTTTCATTTTTCTTTCACAGGGCCTTCTAACTATGAGTCGAGCCTTGAATGATCGCAACTCTGAAGCCCGTCTTTCTGAGTTTCATGCGGATTTAGCGGAAAAAGAAGTTGCTCGTCTCCGAGCAGAAGTTGACGCCAACCCTTTTAGCGCTGAGGAATGGGCCGAAAGGGAGGTTGCTCGCATGAAGAGCGAATGTGCGGCTAACTCTCGCCGTGCTAAGGAGCTGTCCGATCAGAGAGTTCGTCGTGCTCGTCGAGCGGGCAAGAGAGAGGTTGCTGAGGAAGTAAGGGTTCGCCGTGAACGATTTGCAACTTATTACTCGAACGTTGAGGATGCACAACGAGCCAATGGCGACTATCTCGAGTGTCGTGGCGTATTCAACGGGTTGTTCCTTACTCAATGTGAGGATTACTCGTACGCCAGAGAGTTTCCTGAGCCAATGGAGCGCTTGGTTGGGAAGAAGGATATGCAACCCGAACTTTTTGAACTTAGGGCGCGAGTATGGGAGCAGTGGAATCCTATTGTGGTGTCGCTGGATTCGGTCGAAGTAGGGACAGAGATCCCGGATGCGAGTGGATGCGAGTGGCGAGGTTGATCAGCCGCGGGTTGATGCTAACGCTGGCTAATGCTCTGCGTCTGGGTTTTACAACTTCGATGAATGATGTTCTTGGTAGTATGATTTCGTTTGTAATGTTTATCGGGACTGGCCGTTGGTGGCTTTGAATCCCTGCCGCTGTGCGGTGTGTATTGTATGATAAAATATTTATGAAATATTTTCTAAGTATGAAATATGTGTTTCGTTTAGATGTAGAGGGAAGGGTACGAGTTGTCGTCTCGCATCTAGCTCTTTGTGTAGATCGTCCGGTTCGTTTACTCGGAGTGTTTTGATTTTTCGCGAGTGTTTAGATGTGGGCGAAGAGACATGCCTTTAGGATCTCAAGTCATGCTTTGAGACGTTTGAGACCAGTGTGCTGGGTTTAGGGCAAGACCTAGGTTTACTTTCGGATTGAAGCTATGCGATGACTACTCGGCTTTCGTTTTGCCTGTTGCGATTTTAACCTGATTTCGTATCGATTTAAAGTCCGCGATATGTTCTCGGCTTATACAAATTGTCTGATCGAAATCGAGCATCCCCGAAGGTGCTGACCAAAATTTGGATTTCTTTTATAGCACGCTATTTTATCCTAGTCGGATGTATGCGGACCAATGGGTCTATGCGTTTGTTTAGGACGGCTAGCGTGCTCGACGGAGCCAATCGTCGAGCGTTTGTGATTTTATAGTCGCGGAGGGACTTTGCGAAATATTTCTCTAAGACTTTTAGGCGACGTCTCGCCGGTTCTTTTCGAAATATTTGGTGTATAAGTTTTTGGTCGAAACGACCAAGTTGTTTTTACCGCGGAAGTACTTTCCGGATGTTTGGAATTCGTTTTTACGCTTTTTGATAGTAGGGAGATTTTATAATATTCTAACTTTGTCTTTATTAAGAAGTTTCGAAAATTTCAATTACAAAGCGAATATTTGAAAATTTGGGAGTATACGAGTACTCGTATAAGCACCCACTACCACTCCCCCCCCCGTTTCGAAAAGGGGGATAGCTGAACTCGTCTTTAGGCGAGCTGCCTACGTATTCCTTTCGGAAATCAAGCCATCTTGTAGTTCTGATTGTTGGTGCGAGTGTGTTTACTCGGCTGTCGCAGACTTCTCGATCACTTTAGTCGCTGGATCGGCGTCTCGGTCCGGGTTTGTCTCCTCCGGTTGGGTAGAAGCGATGGGTTCGGAGGCTTGCTGCTTCTCGACCGTTGCTGGTTTGTGGTCGTTTTCCGCTGTTTGCGGTGTTAACTTCGCCCGTTTCGGTTTCACGATTGCGACCGCCAATTGCCTTAGTTTATGTTCAGCTAAAAAGTACGATCGCGACTGTCTTTGGCATCCCCAAATTACAGCGACTCACGTAGGGGTCGGAAACTTGATGCCTAAGTGGTACGTCGATAGAACCGCCTTCATGGAGTTTATCCAACGCGTGCCCATGATTACATTGTAGATGGCTGGACAATCGACGACTGCGAAGTTAACGATTTTTGTCACTTCTTTTGCGGTGACCGGAACCGGATCGACTGTAGAGTCATAGCCGTTTCGCCGGAGAAACTGGTCAATGGCTTTGGTATTGGCTCGACCTCCAATAAATCGATTCCCATGCGCACCAACGTGTTGCGGAAGATTACGTTGACGTTGCTTCCGGTATCGACCAAGATTTGGGCGACTTCTAAGTCGCTTATGACTAGGTCGATGACGAGGGGGTCGGCGTGTGGTTGATCGATACCGCCGGTTTCCATGTCATCGAAGGTGATTACTCCCTTCGGAGTGTCGTCCAGCGGTGTGTTCCAACTCGAACCGGTTTCGGCTTTTCGTTGGTAGGACTTGATGGACGAGATGGTATCGCTGTACTACTGCGATTCGCCGATGATCATATTGACCCTTCGGTGGTTAGCGTCGTTACCTTTCTCATCCTGTCTTCGTCCGTGTTTCTCGCCCGGCTGGTTCCCTTGAGGCGGAGTTTCCGCTCGCGAGTTCCGATCGGTTTTCGGGGGGCGATCCGAATCGCGGATGAGGTTCTTCATGCTGGTCACCTTGGAGAGTTCTCCCGCAAGCAACTTTGCGGCCAGTCTAGCGCCGAGAATTTTGTAGTTCACGGTGGAGTGTCCGCGAGTTTGGTGGAGATCGCAAAAGGAATTTTCGTCGTAATTCGAATTCCTTGACCACGTATTCCCCGTAGTTCGCCTCTGCTCCGATCCGAAGTTGATGGTGTAGTTGTGCACCCTTGGAGATCCTGCCCCTCGTGATGGACGAATTTGTCGTTACGAGAGTTTTTCTTTCTCAGCTTTTGCTCGGACGTGGTGTCCTTTGCGGACGACTTTGCCGGCTTATGCTGTTCGGACAGGATTTTAGTCTCCTATTCGATGGTTATGTAATCGGTAGCTTTGTGGAGCGCTTCCTGGATCGTCCACGGTTTCTCGAGAGTTATCCACTTTTGAAACTTTGACTTAAACCAGAGCGATTTTCTGAGCGCGTCGATGGCGGCTCTGTCCCTTATTCCGCTAACCCTAGCCATGATAAGTTTGAACTTGCTCATTGAGTCGCGGAGAGGTTCGTCTTCCTCCTGGGATAAGCTCCGGAGGTCGTGTCGGAAGTTTCCCGATTTATAAACATCGAGTATTGCTTCAGGAATTCGGAACCAAGCTGGCGGAAACTCCCGATTGAGTTCCGCTTAAGTTTGGCGAACCACTCGAGCGCCGCTCCTTCTAGGTTTTCGATGAAAAGACGGCAGTAGCAAGCGTCTTTTTCGCCATCCTTGAGCTTGGCTCGTCCCATGGTGATCTGAAAGGCCTGTAAGTGAGCTTTGGGATCGGTCGTCCCGTCGTAAGTCGGCACTCTGAGCTTTCCAGGATCGGGTAGCTTGACCTCAGTGATGCTAGCCGTAAAAGGCGTTTTCTTCGTATAGCAGCCGATCTATCTCGGGCGTAGCGCTGGTAGCATGGTGAATTTAAGACTTCACCGTTTTTACCGCTGCGGCCGTTTTAGTAATGTATTCGCGGAGATCGCGAATCTCAGTTAGGTCGCCAGTAGTTTTCCGACCTTGTCGGCGTTTGCTGCGAGTAACTCGAGATCGTTCCTCGGCCATTTTTGCGCGTTGCACGCAGTAGAGCTCTTCCTCGTTCTCAGTAAGAGAACGCTTGGGAGAGGATTCCGACTGAGTGCTATGATTTTTCCTCCTTCTTGGATGGACGTCTGCGTCTTCATCCGACGGATCGGATTGGTCGCTCGTTTCCAGGTTAACCCTTTCGACACCGTCCTCTTCGGTCTCCTGTCTGCGAGTAGGAGATTTGTCTGATTATTTCTGTATCGCGTCAGGGTTATCTTTTTTGGAGTTTCGCTCCAGTTGATTACCCTGCTCGGTTCTGGGACGATCCATAGGAGTCGCGAAATCAAGCCTCCTTCCGTGGATTTTAGTGGTTCCGCGAGGGCGAATTGCCTTCGTTTTCGCAGTTAAGGTCTCGACCTGTTTTGCGAGTGAACCAATGAGCTTTTCTTGCTCCTCCGACTTCTTGTTGAAGTCGGCGAACATCTTCTCGATGGTCTCGGTGTTAGCGTTAGCGTTAACCGCGGACACATCTGGTGGTGGTGTTTTGTCAACGTTGTCGCTTTCGTTGCGAGTTTGTTGTTCTTCAGAGATCGTACTTGATCGAGCGTGCTGCGGCTTGAGTGTAAGATAGATCCGACCCCCCCCTCCTTCTAGCGCCAAACTTTGGGAACCAAAATTCACCCCTGTCGATTTCCATAAATTAAGGAACTTAGAGAAAACCCTAATTCCCAGAGGACCCGGCTATCTGCGGAACCGCACACAAGCAATCAAGTTAACGATGGGAATAAGTAAAAGTATTTTAAAAACGAGATTGAGAGCAAGAAGGATCTTATTTCGATTCTGCGTAAGAGTGGTACAACGAGGTAAAGCCTTAGCTGCGAGAGCCGTCGGCGAGTTTCCTAGTTCGAGCAATCTTAAGACTAAAACCCTAGTTGAGACGCAGCTCGATAACAAAAACGGAAATATTCCTAAGTGCTAAGTTTTGGTGGTGAGAGCTCTGAAAATCGTATCTCTTCTTCTGTCCTTGGCCTTCTGCTTATATACTCCTCCCTAGGCGGTTTAGTCCTTCCTTTTCGCCCAGATTCGAATCTATCGGAAATCTTCCATTTATCTCGATCTTTCCATTTTTGTTCGGAAATCTTTTATTTATCTTCAAACTTGACATTTATCTTCAAACTTGACATTTATGTTCTTTCTGCGAGTAAATAGTCAAACCGTCATTGTATCTTTGGGCTGGACATCGTCTAAATCGTGAATAGGCTTTTATCACGTTTTAGGACTTTCCGAGCCGTTTTGCGATAAAACCGTTTTACGATTTTAGGCGAGATCGTTTCCTGATACGATGCCGTTTTCATAAAACATCTCGATTTAATCGTATATTTTGACAATGTACGATGTTCCGTCTAATCGTTGACGTTTTATATGATCTTCCCGAATTTTACAAGAAAAGAAGACTTTTTCGATTTTTATCGTAAAACTCGAATGGTAAGACGGATCGAGATGAAACGAGAGACGTTTCGACCATGGTTCAGAGCATGATCGAATCGAAGGACGTATGCCTTGTGCTGAGAATGCGGGGGAGCGAGGCTCGGGACGGACAGCTCGACGTACGGCGAGCCGAACCGGGTTGGTTCAGCTCTCCGTACGGCTAACTGATTTGAGGTGATCAGCTCGCCGTACGGCGAGCTGGTCCGGGACGAGCCAGTTCGTCGTGCGGCGAGCTGAACTGGCTGGTTCGGCTCGTCGCACGTCAAACTGGTTCGGTCGAACCTGCTTGTAGTGTGGCGGATGCGGTTTTTGCGGTTTTTCGCTTAACTTAGGCAATCGTGTAATCAGAGATTGTTTCGTTCGTTTTTCCGAGATGACAATTTCCAAGTTTCGTGCAGATTTCCTTTGTTCGGAAAGTCCTTAGAATTTTATAAAACAAATTCTCGTGTTTATAAAACGTATCTTTATTTTTGCGGAAAGTTTTGGTCATTGATTCCGTCGTACCGATTTTGACCCCAACAAGAAACATCTCGAGGTTTGCAAAAACTATCAAGCGTGGTTAGCAGTAATAAAATATAAACAAGAAAATGTCTTTGAGGATGGGAAGCTCAAGGCGAGTAAAGTTACTGAAGCTGTGTTTATAGAAGCTACGGGCGAGATGATTGTGATGGGCCAAATGACTTTAGCGTTTGTCGATAGTGTGGCCTGGAAGCATTTCTGTAAAAAGGTTTGTTGTTCTTAAGTGTTATTCATCTTGCTCTAAGTGTTTGTTGTTTTTATTTTCATATAATCTATGGCTATGCTTTATATGTCTGTAGATAAAGCTAGGATACAATCCTCATTCAAGAAGGGCTTTGACTAAAGACATCGTGAAAACGTATGTGGAAAAGACAGAGGAATTGAAGAGATGTTTTTTATGCAACAAACAAAGTTTGTTCATCACTACAGATATTTGGGTTTCCCAAACAACATGTAATACATTAGAAACATACTTGATTAACAAGTTAACATTTTTCGAGAAACTAATTCACTTTATTACTTTATGCTTTGTAGGTGATAGTTACATGGTCATTACGGTGCATTATATTAATGCTTTGTGGCGACTCAAGAAGCTGATCATAGGATTTAAACACGTAACGGATCACAAAGTTCAGACTATAGCATATGTTTTATTATATTGCTTGGCTGAATAGGGAGTTGAGAGGGTCTTATGTGTTACCGTTGACAATGCAACTGGCAATAGTTAAAAATTAAGGAAGTTTCAGAGTGCGTTTGCATTAGTTTCTGATCAGTCTCTAGTTTTAGATGGTGAATTCTTTCACAGAGATGTAGTGCCGATATAATAAACCTGATTGTGAGGGGTGGAATGGCTGAAATAGATCAGAATGTGGCTGCTATAAAAAAATGCTATTTTGTATGTAAGATCACATACAAATTGGTTGAGGTCTTTTGAGCGTATGGTTGACTCGGGTAAGCTAACAAGAGGAAGCTTGCTTTTGGATGTCAAGACAAGGTGGAATTTAACATACCTGATGTTGACAACAGCTCAGAAGTTCAAGGTGGAATTTGAGAAGATGGAGGCAAAAGACAAGTTGTACAACAACTATTTCTGTGAGATAGAGAATGGTTCTAAAAGGATTGGTCCTCCTCATCATAGAGATTGGAATGCAATTGAGAAATTATGTAGGTTTTTTATGTATCTTTTAACTCAACCTTGGCGGTTTGAACTTCAACTTCTCTAATTCGTATAAGTGTCATACGAGGTGGTCACCATTGCAACAAATCTGATGGCACTCACCAACAGCTATGATCCTGAATTGAAGTCCAAGGCAACAGAAATGTTGAAAAAAATCGACAAGTATTGGGATGGTGTCAAGAATTTGAACAAGATGGTAATGGTTGCGACTGTTTTTTATCCGACCAAGAAATTGGAGCTTGTGAAGTTGTGCTTTGAGGAATTGTAGGATATGATACTATAGAGTATAAAGAGATGTACGAGTCCTTGATATGTGTCTTGAGAAGTTTGTTCAAGGAATATTGTGCAATATTTCAAAGTAGTTCTGATCCAGATGACCAATCATCTCAGCCTACCAACACATTACAGTCTTCTCGAGAGCAGTTTAGTGAAAGAATGGAGATAGTTGATGATTGTGTAGGCTACAAGCGGATTGATGTTAGGTACTACCTCTTATACATTTTCTATACATTTTTTTCTATGCAATAACATTCTAAACATTTTCTATAGGTATAAACAAAAGCTGAACAAGCTTGGGGTTAGAGAGAAAAGGGAACGAGATTTGTGTGTTCAAACTTAAGTGTGTTTGGGTTCGGATTTATAAGGTATTTGAGTTATTTTTGGTTTATTTTTGTCTATTGTGGTTACTTTGGTTACAAGAAATTAGACTCAAACATGATCCATTTAGACATCGGATTCACATGGATCTTGTAAAGCTTCACCGAAACGATCCGAACCCGATGGGTTCCGAACCGAAACCGTACTGAAAATTTAAAAAATCTGAATGGAACTTTTAAGCTCGAATCCAAAAGTCAAAAACCCAGTTAGACCAAACTGAACCGGAACAGTACACCGAACACCGATGCCTAAAATAAATTATCAAACTGGTTTATTTCAATGAAATGAAATAAAAATAAACCAACTTTGAGACCGGGTCGTTACACCACCAATTAGCCTATTTGTTTTGTGAAGTTTAGCGAAGTTGAACTTGAAGGATAACACCTATAGGCTATAGAGAAATTTATGATCAGTTGATCTAGCAAACATGTATTTCATAGATAGAAATTGAAGGGTTTGTCTGACGACCAATACTAATTAAATACTTGAGCAAGAAATTCCGAAGTACGGAGGCGAGATCAAATGGATTAGAATTATATTACATAAACCGATAATTCACAACGTTCAAAAATTATCGAAAAATGATAGGCAAAAAAGGCTATTATTATGCTAATAATAAGCTAAACAAAGAGAAAGGATGTCATTGCGGTTGATCGGGCTCAGGAGGCGGAGATGGCCCAAACTCGAGGTTTGGGTAGACACCCGGTGGCCTCTCTCTGGGTTGAATCGAGAGCAACTGTGTTGAATCACCCACCACATCTGCCCAACCATAGTGCGGCTCGGCCCTTCACACAAACATGATCCATTAATAAACCTCACACAAATCACAAAAATTTCTTACAGTGTAAATTATTCTCTCTTACTCGTAGTATGTTTCTTCGTCCACCACTATGTCCCAGCTTTCTCCTGTCGTACTTTTTCCATACTTGTGAACCTTTCTGCGATCAATGACCTTATATTAGACCTCGACTGTTTCAAATGCCATTTTGTGTATGTTGTTGATTCATTTAAAAAATAATCAACAATTGAGGGCTTAGTAATGAAAACTCCTTACCCGTTTCCAAAGTGTTCCTCTCCCCACGTCCTTGACCAACCTAGAGATGTGGGAGAAAATCTGATTTAGGCAGGATTACAAACATAGCTAAATAAGAGAATTTAAGTAAGAAGAACAAGAAGAAACTGACGGTCGCTATTAGGTGAAACATGCCAAGTCTCCCCCTGCCGCGAACCTATCCCACTGAAAAATTTCTCTTCCCACTTGTCTCCCCACTTTGTCCCCAGCTCTGTCTCAGCCCACTTATCTGTCCTGAATAGTTCACCGATAACAAAATATAAAAACTATTAAACAAAAGATTAGTGTTCCAACTGGGTCAGTAGGATGCTTCTTGCGAATACGTCTTAATGCCAAAAGTTTAAGACTAGCAAAATAAAATAAAGAAGTTAGAGAAAACCATTTGAGAACAGATCCTCTTCCATCATAATGTTCCCCCCACTTTTCCCACCATGACTGCTCATTTAGTCTACCATACTTATGTGCTCCTTTCTCTGTCCATCCTTTAGCGTCGTACTTCTCCCACCTGGTTTTCATTGAATGATAGTTTTAGTCCAGCTTCTCTCTTATATCAAAAGAAAAGTAGACACTGCAAGGTAATATATTTACAATTAGTGATGTTATTGACCTACCATTTCTCGTACCAACCAGCATTTTCAGTTCCTGATTTAGCTTGTTTTTGTGCACTCCTTTCAATCCTCGCTAGATTACTGAAGTTCAATAAAGTGTAAGAATCTAACAATTTAGATTTTTTAGCAAATGGAATGATAGAATATAGACCTCCACTCATCTTGATGAAGGACTTCTTGCCAAGTTTCCCACCAAGAGTCACCCTCAGCATTTTTACCAGATTTCTCCACGCCTGCAAGAAGTTCACTCATAGAATTGACACACCAGTAAATAATAAGACAAAAAACGAACTAGACTAAGTGAGATTTTAACAATTTCAATGAAAAAACAACACCATTTTAGCATCCCAATTCGACCAACTCTGAAGAAATGCTTCCAAGTTTCTACCACATATCAAGTCATATCTGATGTTTTTTTCCAAGAAATGAACAATAACAAGGAGTGTAGGATAGGGAAAAAAACCTAATTCTTTGTATCCGGTCCAGTCACTTTTCTCCCACCACTGTCATGAATACCAAGAAATCTAATTAAAAGCGTCCACCTGGGGTGATACTTGATGGGGTAACGAAGATAACCTCATAAGGTTTTCTCACCAAAAAAAAAAAACAAGGGAGCTTGTCAAATTGAAATATAGAAAAAACATGTTGTACCGTTTCAGTCCACTCAGAAGAAGCATCATGAGATCGACCGCCCATCCTAGTCCACCTACATCTGTACCCATTTTCTCCGAGGTCCTGTCCGCTTTCTCTGAACCAAGTACTGCCATCTTCATTAATCCCAGATTCATTCACATTCTCATTCAACAAATCGATGCCCCAATCCTTTTCATTAGCAATCCCAGTGTCTACAGTTATGGCACTGACAAGGTGAAAACAAGCAACATGACAGGGGAACGCACAAGGACAGAGAAGTTAAGTCACCTCTTTTAGGCGGAGTATCACGGGACTGAGGGCCAGTAAGCCTTGGAGTGCAACGAGGGTAGAACTTTTCCTGCTTGGACACAAACCGAGACCTGCCACAAACCCCAACAATTCAAGCCCATTTCTTTTGGGGAAAAAAAAAAGAAACTTACTTGGGAGATGCAAATGGCATTGCGGAGGAAGAAGGTTTGATTCCGGCTCCATGTGCGCTGGTCTTCTGCTCGAAACGCCGTTCCTCCGACTGGCCGATCGGTGCTAGCATATCTGCGCAGCAGCTAAATCGTTTCCGAGTATCAAACCATAGCAGCCTCCTCGTCCACTTTTTCAGGCGCAATTCATGATTACTTGTGCCAACGCCAAATCGAACAAGAGAGACTGCGGAGCTAGCCCCCATTGTTTCACAGACGCGACATTGGAGTTGAATTGTAGCTCCTTTTGGATCCGTGGAAGCTAGCTAGAGAGAGAGAGAGAGAAGTAATGAGTCTGGGAGAAGAGGAACCCCGAGACCGGATTTATATTCTCTTTTTTTTTTTCTTGGATTCTTCTCAATACTCGCTCAAGATGTTTAAAAAGACATTTATAACCCTAGTATAAAATACAACAAACACTAATTTTCTTTAAAATACCCAAACTAATTTTTATTTGCTAATAAAATAAAAAAAAACTATTTTGGATCCCCGTTTAATATACGAACTAATTTTCGTTACCTATTAAATACACAAATTTTTGAAATTCGCAGATTTTACACATTATTTTAGATAATGTTAACTATATTTAACGGAAGTGACGACAACGTTAGTGTTTGATTAACACATGTTTAAATTTTTGAAAATAATTTATTTTAAATTTACACAAACTATTTTTCATTAAAAAGAAGTTCAGGATAACCTTTGCATGATATTTTCTTGAATTTATCAAAACAATTCTCAAATTCAAGAATGTCTTCATAAATATGTAAATATACTTCTTGAATGTAAGTTGTGTATTTAGAAAGTTTTTCTGAAATTTGTAATAAATTTTGTTGATTTTTGTAATATGCATATTTAAGAAAATATTACTCAATACTTAACATCTTTTGAAAATTTACGAATATGCTTTAAGATATATATAATATTTATTTAAATATCAAATTTATGAAGGTTTTCTTCCAAAAACATTAAGAAAAATGTTATATATATATTTAAGAATATTTTATTAAATAAGCATATAAGTCAAATTTAATAAGGTATTCATAAAGGTCTTTCAAATACACATTGAAAAAGTATTTTTAATAAATAATTTAAGAAAGTTTTCCTAAATTTTATGAAGGTATTAAATATATTTATCAATATTTTTCTAGATTTTAGAACGTTATTATAATTACTGAAGAATTTTTTTTTAAAGCCAAATTCAGAAATATATCATCATTCACATTCAGGTAGGTCTTTCTAACTTTAAAAAAAAAAAATTGTTTTGAAAATCAAAACAAAATTTAAAGCTTTCGAAATATGTATTCCAAAAGTATGTTTTCATTGTATGAATTCTTATTATTTTTAAAGCTTTCGAAATTATTTTTTAAACCCAAATTCAGAAATATATCATCATACACATTCAGGAAGGTCTTTCTAACTTTTTTTTAAAAAAAATTGTTTTGAAAATCAAAACAAAATTTAAAGCTTTTCGAAATATGTATTCCAAAAGTATGCTTTCTAACCTTTGTCTCTCTCAGTTTTGGTGGTGTCCCAGAAACCACTCAGTAAGAAGATATGAGTGCCATAGCCTAGAATTGTCGGAGCTTACCTGACCAAGAAGCATCTCCGGAAATTGCATCGTTGTTTTACTCCTTCTTTTCTTTTTCGTTCAGAACAAAAAACAGTTATTCTTTTCTTCAGGATTTTCAGTTTGAATTTGGTTATAATAAATTGTTCACCATGGAACCTGAGGGTCGAAGCGGTGGACTATCTCTTTTTTATTTAGATTCCTTTGATGTTACAATTCTTTTTTCCAACAATCGTATGATCGATATTGAGACTACCATAGAGGGACACAAAGTCTACATTACTTTTGTTTATGGTGATCCGGTTATCAATTACCGAAAAAACATATGGGAAACACTTGACCAGAATAAGCCTCACCTGTACTGGACCATGGCTCATGCTTGGAGATTTCAATGAAATAACCAGCAACCTCGAAAAAAAGGAGGTCGCAAGCGTAATGAATCGACCTTCCTGCCTTTCAAGAACATGCTCGCCAATTGTGGGATGATCGAATTCCCCTACCTAGGCAACCCTCTCTCTTGGGTAGGCAATAGAAGCAATGGCAAAGTTTAATGTCGGCTGGACCGGGCAGTAGGGAATGTGGATTGGCACCATTGTTCTTCCCACACGAATGTGGAGTATCTTCGCCTATGGGGCTCAGACCATCGTTCTATCCTCACACGCTTCCTCTCTGGTAAAAAGACCGGACGAAGAGGCTTTAAGTTTGACTAGAGATGCATCGGTAAAGAGGGATTCCGCGACGCCATACTGCATGGTTGGAACGATCCAACTTTCTTTGATCGAGACGATCTCCACGACAGAATTGAGCTGTGCCGAAAATTTATCTCTTGCTGGAAACGGGCAAATCCTTCCAACACCGCAAAAAAAGATAAAGGACATAAAATCCCAGCTCGAGCAAGCTCAGCTCAATGAAAACTTCTCAGACGAAGCGATTTTGAATCTTAAATGGAATATTTGTGCAGCCTTCCGAAACGAGGAACTTTATTGGAAGCAGGGACCGAAATACAAAAATTTTTCACGCCACTACCAAGCAGCGGAGAGCGAGGAACCGTGTCTTAAGGCTACGCCGATCAAATGGTACCTGGGCGGACACGGAAGACGACCTGGAACAAGTGGCCACAGGCTATTTTCAAACTTTGTTCACTTCATCAAACCCCTCGGATTTTGATGATTCTCTCAGGTACATTACGGAGAAGGTAACCCTAGCCATGAATAAAGCCCAGTACGAAACAAAATAACAAAGGATTGCACTGGATAGCCTGGAAAGATATTTGCACTCTTGAGGATAAAGGTGGACTCGGCTTTCGAGATCCCAGAAATTTCAATCTCGCATTACTTGCAAAGCAACTTTGGAGGTTAATCCAACATCCATCGTCTCTCCTTGCTAGAGTTTTAAAAGGGAGATACTTCCGGCTCTCGACCCCTATGGACGTCGTATAGGCAAGCTCTCCATCTTACGTATGGCGCAGCTTGATGGCCACTCAGCCACTCTTGAAAGCCGGCCTGAGACTTTCTATTGGCTCGGGTAACAACACTATCGTCTGGTCTGACAACTGGATACCAGACACGAAGCCACAGCCAACCACTCCTTGCGGCCCCTCCTTCAACCCAAACCTCCGCATCTGTGATCAGTTTGACTCAACATCTCAAGGTTGGAACTTACCAAAGCTTCAAAGCTTAATATCACATGACGACATCCCTCTCATTCAGAGCCTGAGACTCCCCAGATCCTCCCGCTCAGATGGCTACTGCTGGGCTCCCACGAAGTCTGGCGCCTACACCGTCCAGTCCGGGTATGCTCTCGCGATGGAAATGGATTCAACTCGCGCCCCGCCCCTTGTCTTGGAACCTAGTACCACTAGTCTGAAAGCCAAAGTTTGGTCCATCAAAACTTCAAGAAAGATAAAACACTTCATTTGGAATGCGTTATCAGACTGTGTACCGGTTTGTAGTCGTATCTCCGATCGCCATTGTGCTACAGACAGGAACTGCCCTTGCTGCGGACCCGATAATGAGACCGTCAACCACCTACTCTTCGTGTGCCCACCTTCTGTTCAGGTATGGGCCCTTGCCCATATTCCTCACTCTCCGGGTCTCTTCCCGAGCACATCAAACCTAAGCAATCTCCACCACCTCCTCTGGCGGGCACAAGGACTTGGCATTCCATCCTCGATCCTAGATAATGTGCCCTGGATTCTGTGGTTTTTTTGGAAAGCTAGAAACGAATGTCTTTTTAACGGGATAGAAACCCCTCCTCTTGATACAGTTCAACTAGCTCTATCGGAAGCAGACAATGGGAGGCTAGCGCAAATTCTACATACTTCTCCCGGCGATGAAGTAAACCTCCCACCAAACAGTGCTCAACCCCTCAGCCCCCAATGCTCGATTGATGCCTCATGGCACCAAGAAGACGCTCTATTTGGCGGAGGAATGGTCCTGAAGAACGAGGATGGGGTCACAACCTTTGGTTCCTTCTCTAGTAACCGAAGCTTAACCCCCTACATGCCGAGCTTCATACTCTGTTGTGGGCCATGAAATCCTCACTCCAGCTGGGCCATCTGGATATGACCTTTGAGACTGAGTGTCAACAATTGGGCAAGTTCATTAAAGAAGATAAAGAAGAAGACTGGCCATCCTTAATGGTCGAATTTGAAGAGTTTCACCACCTTCATTTTATTTTTAACTTTTGTTCTATTCGTTTAAACTCTCGTTCATGTAATATCCGAGCCGACAACCTTGCAAAAGGTGCTCGAGCCCGTGGTTCAATCTTTTCCCATGTAAACTCTAGATCCCCTAGCTGGATGGCTCAAACCAACCACACGGATCTCATTTAATAAAATATGGAGCTTTTGATGCCAAAAAAAAATACAGTAATTTTAAGGATTTTCATTGTTTTTACTTATGTTTTTCACTTTTTGACAATGGTCACAACTTGAGATGAATATATGTGTTTGTTCGAATATTATTCGAGATTTGTTTGTGATATAATGTAAAAATCTTGACATGAATTATTTTCAAAAACAATTTGTGGACAGAAGGTCCGCAATCACCAGTAACTAGAACCCAAGGCAAGCGCAGCACGGCGGCAATAGTGTGTATGTGTGGTTTACATAATGATGTCTCCTACTTTATCTTTTGTGTCTCCGTAAGAGCATCATTAATGCGGTCGCTTAACCCCGTTTCTTAATGTTATTAGCAAAAAAAAATTAGGTTAAATGCAAATAAATGTTTCTTAATTAGGGGCTAGAAGAGACGGTCTTCTGAGACATGTGTTGCCCAAAGGGCGTTCATCTCTCTCTCTCTCTCTCTCTCTCTCTCTCTCAGGAATCACTCTGTGTCTCTCTCCCTAATTGATCTCTGCGTCTCCTTCTTGCTCTGTAATCGGCTATCAGAGAATTTAGAGGCGTAAATGAATGGCGAAGGAGAGGATGCATCCAAAGTAATTCACGTGAAGTTCATAAAGAAGCTTGACGCTCCGTTCAAAGTTCTGGTCACCTCCTTCGTTATCCCTTCCAGTGTCACTCGTCTCGGTCTCTCTTCCATTGTCAACTCTCTTCTCACTCTCGGTACACTTCTCTCTCGCTCTTTACCTTGTTGATTTTTTAGAGTTGTCAGTTTCGATTTCCGCTTGTACTTGTTAATTAGAGTGTACATGAAAACTTATCTATTAGTGATAACTTGGATCATTGGATGAACAGAAAAGCCTGAGCTATTTGACTTCCTGATCGATGGGGAGCTTATTCGAATGTCGCTTGAACAGTTTCTTGACGCGAAGGGAATCTCAGGGGTAATGTTTTTAATCATAATCACTCACTAAACACAGCAGATTTTCATTTCGTGTGGCACATCGAATTGGCGTTGATAGTATTTTTAAACCATTGGTTTTTGCAGGAAATGACTCTTGAAATCGAATACATAAGGGTTGTGGCATCAAAGGTGAAGATTCCGGTTCACTGAAGTCATCTCTTTATGTATAAAGGTTGATACAGCTGAATCTGGTGACACTACTACAAGACTTGATGCTTACAAGATATTACGTGGACACAAGGCGTCAGTGGAAAGTGTTACAGCTCAGAAATATGGAAGCAATGTTTGATGTTTTCCCTTGCGCTTGGCTTGTGTGTTGCAAGTGAAACTACATTGTCTTCCATCGCACCCACCTACTGTATAATGTAATTCAGGTTTGCTCGGATGGGATTGCACGATCAATGTGTGGGATACCAATGAGTCTACTTCAGAGTTGTCAGTACCAGGGAAGAAAAGAAAAGGAAATAATCAGGCTGAGGAACCTCAGTTAGAGGTACAATCAATAAAGTCTGGATGATATGCAAACTCTCTTGTCTCTTCAGATCAAGAGGAAGAGACAAATGTACTCTCTAACAGTTGTATTTTCTCAGTTGAAGTATGTAATTGCAATTTTGATATGGACTTTGTTACAGGGAGAGGCGGAGACTACACTTGTTGGACACACACAATGTGTCTCATTAGTTGTTTGGCCAGAGCATGATGTAGATTCTTGTTGATGGGACCATTCCGTAAGGACATGGGATGTTGAGACAGGGAAAGATTCATTGAACTTGGTATGCCTTCTCACAATCCTTTGCTTTCTAATGAATTCAGGCGCACACACCAGAACCCCCTTATGCTAAATTTGCTTGTGCGTAAACGTGATAAAGACAACAAGCTCAGATGCTTCTTTCAAATTATTTCCGTTTATTTTACTAATTTTTGTTTATATGTTTTAATTTTAAAATATATGTTTAAAATGTAATTTTTTACTATGTTTTATTTAATAAATAAATTTTACTAAACAATGTTTAATATTTTTTTCTTATAAGAGCCCTTAATTAAGAGACTAGCATTGGAGCACAAAATGTCGGTGTCTCTTAACTAAGTTTTTAACTAACATTTAATACTTAAAAAGTCATTAAGAGACCTTAATGGGGTTCTAGGGTTAATGATGTTCTAAGATTTTGATTGCTGTTTTTTTTTACAACAAAACGCTAGTAACCTAAGCAGATTCCAGACCCGTTAGCCATCTCGGGGGAATTGAATCAACATAAACCATAGCATAAGCTAGATTCCGAGTACCACGTGCCAGCTTATCCGCCATTGTGTTTTTTGCCCTTGGAATATGTTGGAAAGAGAAAGTTTGAAAAAATTCCTTACATCACAAGAATTCTTTCCATATGTGTAATGAATGATGGCAACTCTGTAGGTGTAGACACCATTTTCACCAGTTGAGAACAGTCAGTTGCAAACTCCACCTCTGAGATATGAAGGGTCTTCATGCACTCTATTTTCCAAATCAGCGCTTCGCATTCGGCATGTAAAAGTGATAGACTTCTGCGGATGTTCATGGCTCCCATCATAGTATCAGTAGATCCTTCCTTCCTATAAACCATCATTGTCCTCTAAAAATATCTTGTTCTTTCCATGCTCCATCAATATAACACCAATTGGTACCATGTAAAATTTGATTTTCAGGCAATTCCGAAAAAACTCGTGTTGAGGGTTCCTTAATTTGAGCTTCAGTCCACAGAGCACTTTCGATCTCTTCTTTTCTTAGAATATCTGGTGGATCTCGGGTTTTATTTTTAAAAATCTTATCATTACGATTTTTCTAAATATACTACAATATCTATGGAAAAAGTGTAAATTTTTTTTAAGAAATGACATATATATACTAAAAAAAATTTCAATGTGGAATTTTTTATTCTCCCGTTAGCTTTAATAATATTTTTTAATTAAAATCTTAAAAGACATTTTGTTTACACTAATCCAGTATTTTATCCAGTACAATGGACTTCAAATTTGGTTCCAATAACTTCTGCCAAGCTCTCGGGTGCTAACCCATTTTCAGATTTAAAATTTGAGTGAATGTGTAACATCCCGAGTTGTGATATGTGAAAAGGCTAAAGAGAATTGATTTGACTACCTATGTCACCAAAGTTGACTTACCTTTTTCGTCACACATCCGTTTAGAACTCCAGAGTTAAGCGTGCTTGGGCTGGAGTAGTGGAAGGATGAGTGACCTATCGGGAAGTGATTCGCGATAACGTGCGAGTGAGGCCAAAGCATGGAGAAAGGTCGGATGGTGATTGTAAGGTCAGTAAACAATGATTTCGAGCCTTGGAAAATTAACGGACCGATCGCTGGAACAGGATGGGGCCCACAGGCCGAGAGAGCGGGCATGGGGGCCAATTAGCTGTGGGCGGTCGAGGCGTTATAAGTGGTATCAGAGCTGGTTAGCCATCTTAGTTCTGACCTGAGAGCGTCTTGAGACCTGTCGTGGGGCGCAACGAGGACGTTGCGTTCTTTGAGAGTGGGTGAATTGTAACATCCCGAGTTGCGATATGTGAAAAGGCTTAAGAGAATTGATTTGGTTACCTATGTCACCAAAGTTGACTTTCCTTTTCCGTTACACATCCGGTTAGAACTCTAGAGTTAAGCGTGCTTGGGCTGGAGTAGTGGAAGGATGGGTGACCTATCGGGAAGTGATTCGCGATAGCGTGCGAGTGAGGCCAAAGCACGGAGAAAGGCCGGGTGGTGATTGCAAGGTCAGTAAACAATGATTTCGAGCCTTGGAAAATTAACGGACCGATCGCTGGAACGGGGACCCACGGTCCGAGAGAGCGGGCGTGAGGGCTCATTAGCTGTGGGCGATCGGGGCGTTATAAGTGGTATCAGAGCTGGTTTGCCATCTTAGTTCTGAACTGAGAGGCGTCTTGAGACCTGTCATGGGGCGAACGAGGACGTTGCGTTCTTTGAGAGTGGGTGAATTGTAACATCCCGAGTTGTGATATGTGAAAAGGCTTAAGAAAATTGATTTTGCTACTTATGTCACCAAAGTTGTCTTACCTTTTCTGTCACACATCCGTTTAGAACTCCAGAGTTAAGCGTGCTTGGGCTGGAGTAGTGGAAGGATGGGTGACCTATCGGGAAGTGATTCGCGATAGTGTGCGAGTGAGGCCAAAGCACAGAAAAAGGTCGGGTGGTGATTGCAGGGTCAGTAAACAATGATTTCGAGCCTTGGAAAATTAACGGACCGATCGTTGGAACGAGATAGAGTGGCCCATTAGCTGTGGGCGGTCGGGGCGTTATAGACTGGCTGAGTACTTTGTACAAGATCGACTTAACCAATCCATAAAAGATATGGGAAATACCTTCAGGAATCATCGTTTCAACCTCTTGAGCAATACACTTTTTTTCATAAGATCCTCTCTTTACGAAAGAATGAATCCAGTTTTTCTTACACGATATAGATTATTTTCTTAAGCCGTAGCTAGATTAAGAGTTCTCTTTCTTCATTTCAGGACTTATACAGTTAATATTTTTCACTTTAAAGGTCCATCTTACAAAACCGATATTTTACTATTCGAAATATAAAACATCTCATAAGCTTTTACTATGGTTCTCTGAAAAATATTTTTATCCGATGAAGTTTTGTGGATTCTATAGGTTACAATTATATACTTGAGTGGAAAGTCTACAAGAAGATGAAGTGCAAATAGAGATTGTAGTGTCAATTTTCTTATCTTGAAAAAGTCCCTGATGCTGGTACGTCAAGAAATGGATTTGAAAGAGATATGCTGACATACTTCACAAGCTGACTAATACTAATGCATATGCTAAAGAAGATCACCATGAGTGATGCTTGAGTTCTAAAATGCACTCAAAACGGGAAATATTGTTAGCGCAGATTTTCAGTGAGTTTTAGAAGTCAATATAAAATGATAAACTTTCTCATCCAAAATGTTGAGAAGTTTGAATATCTTATTGAACGACATGTACTACGCAAAAATACTTTCAACAAAAAATAGAATTGGAGCTAGAGTGACCAATTGAAGATGAGAGATTAGAATAGTTGGATGACGTGAGTGAAGATGCAGAGTTTTGACTTACAGCTTGTACCAGTTGGAAGTTCAGCAGGATCTCTTGCAACGAAATAGAACAATGGAAGAATTGAGCTGGATATTAGTTGCTGACTTAGAGACTGAAGATGGAGCCAAAATACAGGTAAAGTCAGTGCCGGTCCGGAGACAAATGGCGCTTAAGGCGCATCCGAATAATGTTACCCCGTTACAAATATTATTTTGCTACATTTTAAATATTATTAAAAAATTTTAAATACAGAATATTAATATTAATAAAGAAGCTTCTTTTTTTTCTTCTTATAAAATTGTTTATCAAGCTTGGAAAATCAAGTGTTTTAGTATGCTCATACTTTGTTGATAGTATAAATATTCAACTTAATAGTTCATAAAACATAGCTAAACATAATAATTTTTTTTAGGTTCATTATAAGAGAACCAACTACTAAAGTTCATTTTTTAGTACTCTACGGAAAGCAAGTGTTTGAATAAAAACAATCCATTATTTTAGAAAATGTTGACATTTTATGCTTTTTGCAACATTTATCAAATATTGAAGTTCTATATAACTTTTTGTCTATAAATAAAGAAAATTACAACTTAGTGAAACCAGGATATAATTAGTTTTAATTTATAAAGTTGCATTACTTTTTTCTAAGAAGTCCAGAGCATAAACATAATTATTATAATTGCGGTTGTTTAGATTTCAAAAGTTTTAAACATATAAAGAGGGCTTTAGCGCCTTCGGATAAAGGAAGATTCTGATATTCACGATGCATGGCATTAATTAGCTTTTTATTTAATTAATATTATTATATTTTGTTTGATCAAAATTTAATATTATTATATATATACAATATTCTAAGTAGATTTCGACCCTGACACATTAACTCGAACTCTGGACGGCTGAATTATTTAAATAGTTATCCCCCACAAAAAGAGTTTATTCGAACCTTCATCATGTAAGTCAAGAAAATAATTTTCAAACCACTGCACTAATAAAATTTGTTTGTTTCATGGCGCCCCTAAAACGCTCATATCTTTTGGCGCCTAAAACCCATGCTTTATGAGCTTTAGATTAGGATCGGGTCTGGATAAAGAACTGTTACTTGAAGCCAAGCAACATAATACAAAATTCATTAGTTTGTAATTATTATTAACCCCAAATATCCGGGTTCAATTCTTCTATGACACTATTTCATCTTATTTCTGTTACAAAAAAAAAAAAGTCACAACAAAAAATTTTCCAAAATACTTTTTGTACAAGATTTAGAAATATCTCATAAGAAAGATTAAGAATATATCTTCATTGGGAAGTTGATTAGGGTTATCCACAAAATATACGGGATATAAATAGATTATGGGGATATTTGTATTGAGCTTAATAGACAAAAAGATTTTTGGCGACCAAAATTTAATAAATTGTATGATGAGTGAAACACAAATAACTAAAGAAAAGAGAATTTTTTGGACTATGTATTACATCATATAAACATTTGAGGCTAGTGTTTTCTTGTTAAGTGATACTTGTAAACTTATATTAAAACTCTTATGTACATAGTTATTAATTTGTATATTTTTCTGTTTATTTAAGTAGTACTTTTTGACGTTGTATTTATACTACTTTCTATATCAGACATGTCTTGTACTTTGAGAATATATTTTTGAGTCATTTGGGTAGAAAACCATGAATAGAAAGATATTTAGGAAGTCATGCAGAAAATAAGTTAATTAGGTATTTGGATGAAGGCACCAAAGCAAAGTTACCCTTCTGTCCCCTAGTAACATCAGCGTAGAATAGTAATAGGCATGCATTTGTGTAAGTCTATGTTAGGTGTGTGAGTTATCATTATTTAAAAATATATATATATATATTGTATTAAATAATTCAACCCCACGTCGTGGGGATCCGGAAGAATACAAACTCCAGGACACCGGAAAAACATCGAGTATCTAAAAGAACAACGACAACAAGCCCATAAATAAGAACTAAAACTAAAACACAACGACAGCAAGCCCATAAACAAGTACTAAATCTAAAACAAGAGAATCGAGCGAGGGAAAGAAGATAGATGAAGCGCAAAGCTTCCATCTCTGAAAAGACACAGGTGGAGGAGAGCATTCCGGTGTTCCCGCGACATCTCGAGGACCGGCGTGTCCGAGACTGATCGTAGATCTTTCAAACAGTTGGCCTTCCTACCACAACCCACCTTCGGAGGTAGTCCCGCGGCTCCGAAGTCCATTTCCATAGAATCAAACTCTCAAACCTTAACTCCTTCTTTAGCTCTGTAGAGCTGCCGCCATAAATACTAGATCTACGCGCACATAACCCTAAATACACCGGTCAAGATGGGACCGCTTTGACAAGATGCACAGCGAGGAGAACTGCCATCTCCTCAGAAAGCTCTGTCGCCGACAGCCACCATCACAACCGCGGTGCACACCTCTGTGCCCCGATCACTGACTTGCGAAGCCGAGCGAGCCTCTGCACCGTCCTCTAGCAGAAAGAGCAAGCTGTTTTCCGACGAGCCCCCAGAGCATCAGCGACGCCTTGGAGATCCAACGCTTCAGTGATCTCACCACTTCGGAAGAGAGAGAGAAGTGCCTCCAGACGACCACCGGATCGCTAACTCCCGTCGGTGATGCGCAGGTTCCGATTCTCAAGGGGAGGAGAAGGATTGATCTACCGGATTGTCATGAACGGCGTCAGAATGATCCTCTCCAAACAGAAGCGATATAAAACAAGGAGAGAGGAAGGAGTTGCGCGTGGTATTCACGCCACAAAACCACACGTTGCATCTATAATACAAGGGCAATTTTGGTTTAAAACAAAAGCTGTATAGTTTGTTTTTACTATGACCATTTAGCTAAATAATGTTTGAAATGTGTCTATAGCGTGCAATTGCTCTATATTTTTTCTTATCAAGTTTTCCGCCTTCTACACGTCTTTTCGTTTTTATAATATTTGTTTTTAGAAATTGAAAAATCCTTAAACAATAGACCTATAAAGGATAGTTATAAATTTTTAATAAGCATATATTACTTTTTAATATCAAGTTTTCCGGCATGTACACGTCTTTTTGTTCGTAAAATATTTGTTTTTAATAATCAAAACATCCTTAAGCAATGGACCTATAATACTATCCACAGTGGACATATTGAAATATTCAACTGTTGAATATGGTGCAGTGAGCTTGCTGAATTTTTTGAGACCCCAACGTGGATTAAACCCAGTTGAATATTTTCAACTGTTGGGTGCCATATGGCATATTATAACTGGTAGAAATGTTAGAAGCGTGTTGGCACGCACGCGCAGACATATCTGTATTTAAGTTATAAAAAAATTTGGATAACATGCAAATGTCGAATTTTAAGTGGTTAACTAGATTTTTTTGTTTTTTTTATCTCTATCCAATATTTTGAACTCATTTGTTTTATAATAAGTTATTTAAAAAAAAAATTTATATCCAAATTCATAATTTTTTCTGATTTATAAATAGAGATTACTTTTATTTCATTTGTATATAGAAAAAAACATTTTTCATCAATAATCAATCATAATGATGTTTTAAACATTTTCTTGTTAAATAGATCCTAATAATTATTATTTTTAATACTTAGAGTTCTTCTAGTTTTTTTAACGACAAAAATCTCAACAATTATCAATTACAATAAAAATATATGAATAAGTAGTTATGATATAGAAAAGGATAAAAATATGAAATAAAAATAGTGGGGTAAGGTGTAGAATTTTATCAAACAGAATTATTGTAATAAAGTGAATGTTGAATTATTAGGTGGAAGAGAGAGAAAATGATATGAAATGTTAAAAAAAGAAAAATAGGGTGTTGAATGTAGTAAACCATTGTACATAGTCTAAGCAATAATAATAAATTAAAACAGCATATATTTAGGAGCTTTTTTGAGTTCACCATTTAGGGTAAACCTATAATTTCAGTAACCAATAATAGTTTGCCCCCTTATATTCAGTTTTTTTAAGAAACAAAATAATAAATATATACCAAGTCATATTAAGTTTTTAAAATAAAAAAAGGCAAGAATCAAGAAACAATAGTAGTAGCTGCAAATAAAAACTGGTTTTTAACATTGTTAACGCCGTCAACATAACAATAATCTCAAACTCTTGGATAAATCCTAAACCCTTGGGTAAATCTTAAATCCTTGGATAAATCCTAAACTCTTGGGTAAATCCTAAACTCTAGGATTTAGGGTTTATGGTTTAGATTTTTGCTGATGACGTTTAGGGTATATTGTTTAGGATTTCTTATTTAGTGTTTATGATTTAAGGTTTATGATTTACCCAAGAATTTTGGGTTTACCCAAAAGTTTTGGGATTAGTGTTTAAGATTTAGAGTTTAGTGTTTTACTGACGGCTTTAACAATCTTAAATTTTTTTTTTGCACCTATTATTTTTTGGATTATAATAAAATTAGCATGCTTATTTTTAATGGAAAAAAGCAGACATAAATAAAAGAACAAGAGGGAAGAATAAAAAATATGTTTGTTGTGTTCTTTGTATTTTTATATGCTTATGTATTTAATTTTTATTTGTTTGTCGAGGTACATGTACTTTTTGTGTTACTATAAATGTGAACTAATTAGTTTTATGTTTTTTTTAAATGTTAAGATAAATTTAGTAAGTAAGTTCAATAAAAATGACCATCTCTACAATTGTTCAAGTCAAAGATGGAAAAAATAATGTAAATTGAAAGTGCGAAAAAATTATTGAGATGTATTTTTTATGCTATAATAAAATTTTAAAATGTACGATAATAAAATTTTAACAAAATTTATACAAAAAAGAACATTTTATTTCATATAATATTGGATCTCACATTAATATCAAGTATATATGCCTAAAATAACGACATTTGGTTATTTAAAAATTGAAATATTATTTTTTTCTTATTAGTTAATCAGATTTAGTTGATATAAGTATTTTTTTAATTTAATCTAAAATAAAATAAAACAATAATTTAAAATATATGTAAACTATGAGTTAATTAAAAACATTTGGTTGAATGAGTTAGTGTTTAATAAAATAGTGTGATGATCAGAAATATTTTAAGGAAACAATTGTTTGCTTAGCCCATTTGAGTTTTATGTTAAACACTAAATTATAAAAATGAGTGAAAAAGTGTGATTTGGAACAAATTATGAGAAAAATTGCTTAAACTACAATTTTCCTATTACATGTTTTTATGTTTACCTTAACCAAATTTATCCTTAGTTTTAAAGAGATAAATCCTACTATATATTAATTGAGAAGCCACTTAATTGACTTTTGATTATGTGTCTTCAGTACCTTAAGTTTTAAAAAATAGTTATAACTTTTGATTATGTGTCTTCTATACCTTAAGTTTTAACATTTATTAGTTATTATTTTAATCACATCTAAAAATAAAAGGTAACTATAGAACTAATTAATATACAAATTACCAAATAACACAAATGATATTAGAAATAATGATTTATGGTAACTAATTGTAGAATTAGAGAAAGAATATATATGTTTTTATCAATTTCTTTATTTTTATCAATTAGTTATATATAATTAAATAAAATACTTTAGCATTTTTTATAGAAATAAATTTAATGGTTATATATTATTATATAAAATAATTATATTTGCAGGTAAGAAATTATTATAACTTTTATTTTTTTAAAGCCCACACAAAACCGTTTAAAAAAGATCTTTCTATATAAAAGCCTCCGATCATTGTATTGGTCATATTAGAGTTACACAAAAAAAACACACTCTCTTTGTTTTCTCTTGAGAGATAGAGTATTTTTGGTTTTTCATATGTTAAACTAAAATATAAAGTAAATCTACAACCAATTATCTGAATTAATTGTAATATTTTTTCTGTAAGAGAAAGATTTTTAATAACTAAGGTTTATGTTTTTGAACTATTTTAAATCTAACATATCTTCTTAAAATATATACAGAAATTTTTGATTATCCAAATATTTGAAATTAAAAATTAAAAATTAAATTTTTTTATTATTATTCAAAAATTATAACAGTGTAAAGATAATACCTATTTCTTTATACAATATAACTACCCGAAAAATTACGCGCAAACACTTAGTAGAAGAATTTGCCAAGTCATATTAAGTTTTTAAAATAAGAAGGTAAAAATAAATAAAAAAATAGTAGTAGCTGTAAAAAAGGAAACTTTTTTTAACATTGTCAACGCGCCCAGCAAAACACTCAATCCTAAACCATTGGATAAATTTTAAACTTTTGGGAAAATCCTAAGCCATTGGATAAATCCTACATACTTGGGTAAATTCTAAATTCCAGAGTTTAGAGTCTAGGGTTTAGAAATTTGTTGATGACGTTTAGGGTTTAGTGTTTAGGAATTATTTTTAGTGTTTATAATTTATGATTTAAGATTTATCTACGAGTTTAGAGTTTATCCAAGAGTTTAGAGTTTATCCAAAAATTTTGGGTTTAGGATTTTGATGATGGCGTTTATAGTGTTAAAAAAAATTCTTTTTTTTCAGTCACTACCATATTTTATTTATTTTTACTTTTTATTTAAAATTATAATATGATTTGGCAAGATTTTGTATTTTTTTTTAAAAATTGAATATAAAATGACAAACTATTATGAACCTACAAGTTCATCTTAGAAGGTTCATCTTAGAGAATGAACCTACATGTTCATCTTATGGAGTGAACCTAAAAAAAATTCTATATTTAGTGGCTTAGAAATGTAAAACTATTAGTTATGGAAACTGAAGATTTACATCTTAGCTCAAGTAACGATGAAAGGTGGTGATCTAAATTTGACTACTAAACCAATATTTGAATGGAACAAAGTGAAAGGAAATGTTTAGTTACGCTGAGAGAAGCAAATCAAGTGAAAAAAGTAACTTTATTTGAGTGTAAACCGTAAAGGAATAAATACCATTTTTCATGTTTACACTAACTAATCTACACTTAGGGTTTAGAGTTGAGGGGTGGGTAGGGTTTTTGGAATGTGAAATTTAGGATTCTAATAAATATATAAATAAATACTTAAAATATATATAAAAAATTTAAAATAGTTTCAAACATAATTTTCGATTTTAAAAAGAATTTATGTTTTACAAAATGTTTTTGAAAAGTTCGAATTTGAAAAATATAATTCAAAAACATAAACTTTTGTTTTTTGTATTTTTAGTATTTTTAATTTATTAAATAATTATTTATTTTATATATATAGAACAAGAGTATAAGAGTCGTTTACCACTTAATGAAGAAGCATTTTTGAAAATGTCCTTTTAGTGGTGGTAAAAATGAATAATGGTACCATAAAAGTGGTAAACATGAAAATTTCTCTAAAACAAATACCAAAACATCGATTATAAAATAAAAGCCAAATTGTTAAAAATTTATATATGTCTTGTGGAGTCGTAGATTTAAGATGCAAGACTAAAGGGCCCCCAAGATTAAATTAAAATAAATTAAGTTAAAGGTTTCCAAATACCACAAATGAGGATGTTACAAAAATATGGTCAGTAATGTTTCACCAGAACTAGATTACTGAATCATCTATATATTAATTTTGGAACATTACAACATGTTTTCATAGAGACATATCATTATTAGGAAAATTCTTAAAATCCATAAAAAAATAAATTGGTCAATATAAATATATATTATGTTTTTGTTAAACTAACTATCAAAATGATTAGTAGTGTACAAAAAAATATTATCAATTTTTTTCTTGAATAAAACTTACGGGATTACATAACATGAGTAACATATATATTACAATTAATGATTATGAATAATATATATTTGATAACAATTTTTGTATTCTCTCTCTTTTTTTTTAATTTTATATTATTAAAATAAATTAAACAATCACGTTAAGCATATAATAAAAATAAATTTTTTCTTATATATTATATTCTAACATTTTATAACAACTATAAATTATAAAAAACATTTTTCGTCGTTCACATGGATCAACATCTCCCGGTGTGGTTTACAGAGTCAATATGAGTTTGTAATGTTGTTGACAAAATAAAAACTTTTTTAGAACGACTATAAATTACTAAAATTGGTCAAAGTTCTACATTGCAAAATTTGTGATCAATGGTTTAACCTTTTCTTATTCAAGCAAGATAGAAATGATCATAAATCGTATGAATATAAAGTCTCATTAATAGATATTCATATTATATATATAAATATATTAATATTATTTAGATTAAAGTATATACTATATATCAATATATAAGTATGTTAATTATTGTTAAAAGTTTTATATACGAATTTTAATAAAATCATATGAGTAGGAAGTGTCAATAATAAATATTATATTAAAATATACTATATATCTAGGTCAATATAACTAAAATTTAATTATTTACTATATAAAGTAAATAAAATGATTGTTTTGATTTATTTACTAAAAACATAATTGTAAATAAATAAAAAGTATTGGTTTTGATTTATGTTATTACTCTAATGCATATACTTTTATGTATACAAATTATTTTTTGAATAGGTGGTTTCTAATATATTACTTGTTCATGACAATCCGAGAAATACACTTCTTGAAATCGAAGTGACTTTTAATATTAGAAGGACTATATATATTATTTCATTCAGATTAAATATTTTTGTCTTTATTTTATTCATATAAACCTTTTAATAAAATATTATAACAAGATTCCAATCAACTACTCTTGAGTTTGTTCGAAGAATGAGATATTTGATCATTCGTCTAATATTTGTTTAAAAATAACTCATGTTTTTTTGAAAAGTTTTTTTTTCTTATTCACCCTAGAAGTTTGAGTTTTTCGCAAAAATACCATTATTATTTTTCTTCCTTTTTCAAAAATGACTCTTTATCATCCTCATATTTACCAAATATTTACAAAATTGTCATTGCATCAATACACCAACCACCATGAATAACCAATTTGAAGCTCTTAATGTACCAAAGTTTCAATTTTTACTCTTCATATCACATTACTTATGCACACAAATCACATTTCTTTCACTTCTCTTTAAATTCATCCAAAAAACCAAGATTTTGATTCCAAGCTTTGTATGGTTCATAGAGATATTAAAGCTCATGATTCTTGGTCGTTAACGACTTGGTAGCTTTTGTAGTGTAATTCTGGGTGCTTGGAGAAACTAAGCAAGTCATCTCACATGTTCAAGGTATGAAATCTCTTTATTTTTTCAGATCTGTTCGCGAAGACTTTCAGAAGACTTCGGGAAGACTTTCAGAATAAAAAACCGAAAACCCAAAGAAACATGTTACGTTTGCAATTGTCCAAAGTTTGTCTCAAAATTTGACTTTTTATAGAAAACTTCTCGGGAAGTCTTCTAAAAGTTTTCCCGAAGTCTTCTCATTGTTACAAGAAGTCTTCGTGGGTTACTTTTGCAGCTGAAAAATAATAATAAAACATTTAGTATTTGAGAAGTCTTCTCGAAGAAGATTTCTTTAGAAGTTTTCTCAAAACCAATTTCGGGTTTTTGGTCAAACCTTTGGTTATGAGAGAAGAAGTCTTCTGTTAGAAGTCGTCTTTGGAAAAAATCAAATAAAATCAATTGCAAAAGTATCCTAGGTAGACTTTTTGCTACATTGAGAAGACTTTCAAAAGATTTTTATAAAAGACTTCCCCGAAATTACTTCCCGAGAAGTCTTCTCTGGCATTTTCGAGAATTTTTCAAATTCAAAAGTAAACCAATATTTACAATGGAAAGCTTCTCAAGATGTATTCTGTAGAGTAGAGTACTTAACAAGTCTTCCTTCGTAAATTTGCAATCGCAAAAATGACCTAAATAGAAGATTTCTTAGGAAGTCACTCGGAGAAGAATTCCTAAAAAGTCTTCTACGTCAATCTTTATTAATCTTCAATTTTCTCCAAACTTAAAATAAATTTTTAATATTTTCTTGTTAATTCATATTTGTTAGTCAATATTGGGACTCCTGAGTGGAATTCATAACTTAATTTGTTATAATTATGAGATTATAAACATTCATGTTTATTAATGTTTCTAGCTAACTGAGAATACTTCTTAAGAAATTTTCGCTGAAAAGACTTCTAAGAAGTCTTCTACGTTTGCTTTTGTAAAATTTGTATTTTAAAGAGTGTTAAGTAACTACAAGATATGTTTTTTTTTATATAAATTTTCATAAGTGTTAAGTAACAGAAAGAATATCAAGTCATGTAGTTTAATGTGTTTTCTTAGATCATAAGATATACTTTTTAATTTTCATGAAATTTAAAATTTTAACTTTCACTTAAAACTTAAGTTTCCTGCTTAATTCGCGTTAAGTCTACGAAGAAGACTTCTCTTCCAAGGAAGCTTCTGAAGAAGTCTTCTCTCTTCTTAACTTGTTCTCTCATTAATTTTTAAAGAATTTTCTTAAGAAGTCTTCCGTTATTGATAATTTTAAAACAAGACTTCCTATGAGACTTTTAGAAAAGTCTTACAAAAATTCTTCTAGTGAGACTTATGTGTTGTTTGATCTTTTGTGAGCCTGACTACTTTTTTTTTGAAAAAGCTTATCCTTTAGTTTTAGTAATTTTGACAAATATTTTGTATTGTTTTGTTTCGCTATAAATGGGTAGAATTGCTAAAATGTATTTTGCTATGTTGTATCAATAACTTCTTTAATATTGTAGACATCAACGTATTTACCAATTTATTTTCATTAACATCATTTCAAGTTTACAAAATAATTCATAACTAAAAATAATACACATAGCAATTATCAAACATAATATAAAAAAACCTATTACAATTGAATCTTGAGACCATTCCTCGACATAGATAAGTTTGGACTCCACTTAAATGACAAAAAAATTTAGAAGACTTCGTAAGATTTCAGAAGACTTCACTTTAGCTTGGAAAGACTTCGTAAAATTTCAGAAGACTTGATAAGAATTTTAAAATACTTCGGAAGACTTCAAAAGACTTCGGAAAACTTCCAAGTCGGTCTTCCGATAAGTCTTCCAAAGTCTGACTCAAATTTGAAAAAACCTTCATATTCGAAAACGTTCAAATGGCATTAAAACAGAGAAAAACTTTATAAATAAATTTATATATCCTTAAATAATAAATAAAACAGTCACATTATGTTGAATATACAACTTTTAATCTAAAATATAAAACACGCTAAAAATATATTCAAAATGTATAGATCTACCTTTAAAGTAGTGAAAAATGAGAACCATGCAACGAAAAACCTGGAAAAAGGTAAATTAGTGAGAAAGACATAAGAAAATTTAGAAATTGATATATAGTCTTGGGAATTTCCATTTTCAGCAGACTACAAAATACTTTGGAAGATTTCACAAAATTTTTGAAGACTTCGGAAACTTCGTAAGATTTCAGAATATTTCAGAAGACTTCAGACGACTTTGGAAGAATTCCGGTAACAAATTGATATATTTTATTTGAACACTAACCTGTGAATAGAGTTTTCCGGTGATTTTCTTTAAAATAAATAAATTCTTAGATATGTATCTAGAGTCGAACTAATTTTTACAGATGTCCATCTTTTCAAAATTGGCACTTATGTAATTCACCGAATTCACATGAGAAGTTAAAAAAAGAAACAAAACTCATATCAGTGAAACATAAACCATAACGAAAGCACAATTGTATAGAAGTAGAAAATGAAATCACTTATGGACAGTCTGTAAATAAATCGAGGGCAGAAAACCTAATCATCTTTCTCCATTTTACAATTAATGTTGCATATTTGTTTTTTGTGATTAGTGTCAACCACAAAAAGTAATTTTCTTTTGTGCATATGAAGTCTAAAAATAATCAAAAAAATGATACGTAATACGTTAACTTTTAAACAGCGATGATACATTTAAGAGACCAACATTTGTATTCGTCATTTTACAACCGATAAAAATTGTAGTGTTGCAAAATATTAAAACCATATGATGAACAAACTTTAGTATAAAAAAACCACTCCGCGCATGCGCGCTGGTTATCATCTAGTTAAGTACTTAAATAATAATCTTAGCTACACTTCAATTTCTTTTAGGTAATTTTCTATAACTGTTCTACGGCTATATAATTATAACCCATTAGTATGCTTACAAATATATGTGACAAATATCTGAAACTATTTTGGTTAATTTCATTTTTAAATTTTAATACAAGTTTAAATGAGCATGACCTTTTTTCACAATGAGCATGAGCTTATTATATTGTGAAATGTTTGCCTTTCACTTGTATATCGTATATGTTCCAATAGATGTTCAAATGTATATCACAATACAAAATCTAAACTACTAAAATAACGCTAACAAAATTGTTATATTCAGAAAAAAAATTGTAATGTTGTATTTCTGTTTTTACAACTATTTACATATAGGTTATTATTATTTTTATTTGAAACATTTAGCTTAACATCATTAAAACAATTCCATATTAGAAAAGTAACAATTTGATGACTAATATCATGATTTCGGATAATATCATGATTGCTCAAGAAATGTTTCATGCACTGCGAACTAAGCCGAGCGGACGTAATAAAAGGATGACCATCAAGACATATATAAGTAAAGCATACGATAGGATGGAGTGGTCGTTTATTGAAGCTGTGATGAGAAAGATGGGATTCGCTGAAACATGGATCACCTGGATTATGAGGTGCATTACGTCGGTAAAGTACAAAGTTCTTATGAATGGGCAGCCAAGGGGAAATATTGTTCCAGGTAGAGGCCTGCGTCAAAGAGATCCTTTGTCTCTTTTCATTTTTATTCTGTGCATGGAAGCGCTCGGTTGCCTTCTTAATCATGCAGAGGATCAAGGGAAGATAACAGGGATGCGTGTCACACGCGCATGTCCTTCGGTATCTCACATTCTCTTTGCTGATGATAGCCTTTTTTTTCTGTAAGGCGGAGCTCCGTGAATGTGAAGAAGTAATGAAAGTAGTCAGGAAATATGGCAAAGCATCTGGTCAATGTATTAACTTTGACAAATCTTCCTTACTCTTTGGTAAGAGGATTAATGCAGCTACTAGGCAAGAGATTAAAGATGTCCTTGGAATACATAATGATGGTAGGATGGAGAAATATTTGGGAATCCCAGAGGATATTAGTGGCTCCAAATACAAACTCTTTGCATTTCTAAAAGATAACCTGATGCATAGGGTAAATGGTTGGACTGGTAGATGGCTCTCAAAAGGAGGAAGGGAGGTAATGATCAAATCCATTTTGCTCGCGCTGCCAACATACGTTAAGTCGACATTTCTGCTCCCATTGGAGATTTGTGAGAACCTTGCTAGTGCCATTGCACAATTTTGGTGGAGCTCAAATCCACCAAAAAGAGGTATACACTGGGCAAAATGGAAAAAGGTTTGTTTACCTAAAGAAGAGGGCGGGATTGGATTCCGCTTAATTCATGAGTTTAATCTAGCACTTTTGGCAAAGCAATTATGGAGATTGGTTCGATACCCAGATTCGCTGGTTGCCCGAGTGATGAAGGGCAGATATTATAGGATGACCTCGCCATAAGGGCAATCTCGGCAAGTAGCCCATCATATGTGTGGACAAGCATTTACGCCGCAAAGAAACTTTTGAGTCTGGGGATTAGACATAAGATTCATTCTGGTTATGAAGTCAAGGTATGGGAGGGTCCGTGGATTCCAACTACGCCTGCTAGACCAGCTACACCTGTAGCGCCAGTGATGCACCCGAATATGAGAGTTAGTGATCTGATTAACCAGGAAACGAAGGAATGGGATGTAGGATTACTAGAGGATTATGTTCATCCTGGAGACATACCACTCATTCGCAGTATGGCCACAAGCTCTAGTCATCGCCGTGATACATTTTGCTGGAGTTACACGAGGAATGGACAATACACGGTTAAATCTGGATACTGGGTTGCTCAAAATCTATTGAAGCCAAAAGAGGAAAAGAAAGTGCTGGAACCAAGTATCACCAAGCTTCAAGCCTTTGCTTGGAAGCTGAAAGCGCCAAGGAAGATGTGCCATCTTATTTGGCAATTGATAACGGGCCAGGTGGCAGTGACGAGGAACCTAGTCAGGCAGAATATGAGGTGTGATAATTATTGCCCGAGGTGTGGAAAAACAGAAGAATCTGTAACTCATGCAATATTTGAATGCCCACCAGCTCTCCAAGTATGGTCCTTATCAGCAACCCCTACAAGTCCAGGGATATTTCCACTGCCGAGCGTCTACACAAACATGGATTATCTATTCTGGAGGAAGAATGTTATCATAGAGCCGGACCAAGATAGGGATCCTTATCCTTGGATAATATGGTATATTTGGAAGGCTCGTAATGATAAACTTTTCAGGGGTATAGATAGAGATCCTTTGGAGCTAGTTCGATATGCAAAGAGTGAGTGCCAAGCATGGTTTAATGCAAATGAGATGATTGCACCAGTAGGACAGGCCAACAATAATGAGGTGAACCAAGCCATAAGTTTGGGCAGTATTTGCATGCTAGATGGATCGTGGACAACTTCTGACAGATTTAGTGGATGTGGATGGGTCTGGACTGACAACGCGGAAAACGTGCAACTTATGGGAACACGAAATTTAACTCGTTGTGAATCAGCACTGCACTCGGAGGTAGAAGCACTGCGATGGGCAATGGAGAATATGCTTCAACACTCACCGTGCAAGAGATTTGGAACAGACTGCAAAGAGCTAATCGCAATGATAAAGGAACCTCAGGAGTGGCCAAGCTTTGCGACAGAACTGGATAAGATAGAGACGCTGCAGATTTGTTTCCCGGAATTCGAGATTATCCATGTGCCACGAGCGCGCAACCAATCCTCTGATTTTTTAGCTAAGACTGCAAGAACTTTTCGTAGGGAGTTATTTTTTATTGGTTGTTCTATTCCGGTCTGGTTACCCAGACCACCTCAAGTTTGAGTAATAGAATGGCCGTTTGACGTCAAAAAAAAAAAACCATTTTAATGACTAATAAGGCTCAAACATTGCTCTATGTGCAGAGATGAGACAGAATTGCCCTTCTGTCTGACGCACCATCCCGCTTTGTCAAAACTCATCATTGTCAATAGTCATGTCACAATTTTTTATAAAGATTACCAAATCTTGAAAGTTAATTATAGTTTATAAAAATAAATTTGAAAATGGAGATATATTGAAAATCATTGATATATCATAAAACTTAGCCTTCAAGGAGTTGGAATTTTTTTTAAAAAATTCGATATGTGAATATTGATAATGATGATTTCCGACTTAGTGGTGATGGGAAACAATTTAACCATATCACGTCACCAAGATATAATAAGATTTTTAAAACTTTTGGTTGAATATTAGATTTTAAATTTTTTAAATTATATATTGTTTTGAATTTTTAGATTTTTTAGAAAAAAAAATATTTTCAATTTAAATTTTTTGGTATTTTGAAAGTTTCTTTAATTTATTTTTTTTCTTTTAAGTTTTAAGTTTTAAAATTTCCTGATATTTTTCAAATTTTAGTCAATTTTTACAATTCATTTTGAATTTTATCTAATATTTATTTGTTATTTTATTTTTATTAATTTAAATAATTAAATATATATATATATATATATATATATATATATCTCCACATCATTTTTTTACCATCTAATGAACAGTACCATTCACAATTTTAAGGTGCCAAACAAGTATGTTAGTTTCAGTTTGTAATATGTTATCGAGTCTATTTTTATTATCTACAGTGTTATCAATTAAGCTCAACAGTTTAAAGTGCAAATTCTTGCTAATTTCATTATTTAAAATGAAAATTTCCCTTATTTCTAATATGGTGTTGTTTCTGGTTAAAAATCGTTATGTATCTTTCTCTGGATATGAAGACATGTAGATGTACTAAGAAAAGCATAGATAAGTACAATCCAATTGATATATATTGGCTTACGTGTTTCCTACTTTATCTTCAGTGGTGTATCTATTTGGAGCGCCATGTCTTGGTGAGCATTCGATATTGTAATGATGTGGCACTAAAAGGATCATTGATTTTCAAGCGTATTAAAATCGAGTTGTATTGCTTACGTGGCGTATCTACCTCTAGTGGTCTGTGAGAACATCACGTGTAGCGTTCACAATTGCCACTGACTATAGGCTTTGCTCTTGTTTTCAATACCTTTTAAATAACAAATTTGGTCCATCAGTCTTCAACAAGTTCAAAGTCTAACGAAGAAAAGAACGTCAACATAAGAGAAAGGAAAACAAACATCGAAAAAAAGTTTTGGCCAACTTAGTATCGTATAAATATATACAAGTGCAAATCGTCCCAGCCATTTTCATAGAATTTTTTTAATAACGAACAACGATTCTATTATTCAAAACTTGAAATAGTTTGGATAACTAAACCAAAATAGAACAATCAATAAAACAAAAATTTCAGTAAAATGGTTTTGCAATCATAGATAAAAAAGTTTGAAATTCCATTTTGCGCTTTTAAGATGTGAGAGATCTTGAAATCTGGAAAACATACCTGCAAAATCTTTATCGCCTCAATTCCATTGCAAAACTTTACCATTCATGAGTCTCCATTATCATCACGATAAGATTCTTACATTCCGTTCCAAAGCTTCGGCATGTCGAGTATTGAAGCATACTCTGTATTATCCATCGCAGTACTTCCATTCTGTATGCAAGACGATTCTCAACGTGTAAAGTTCAGCGTTCCATAAATTTTTTTTTTTTTAAATTATCCATCCAAATCCATCCGAAGTCACTGAACTGAACTGTAGAAGTCCACGAGCCATGATGCATATGTTATCCAAACTTAAGACTTGTGGTTCCTCAGTATTATGTTTTTGTGGAAATAGAATTACCATCTCATTTGCATTGAACTAGGCTTAACATTTACTTTCCGCATATCAGACTAGCTCTGAAAAACCCCTGTCTATTTCTCTAAAAAAATTGTCATTCTGAACTTTCCAAATCAGACATTTTCATAGATTAAGAATGTTTTCCAACGATCTATCATTGTTTGCCAGGTTTTAATACAAATATTTGTAATCGTGGATTTAGTTTGGATAAGTGAGTCTTTCGAAAAACACCATCGAGTTCGCCACTATGCATAGATTATGTCACAGCCCAAACCCAGCAAATTTAAAACCTTAAACGTAAAGTCCATGTTTTAAGCTAAAACCCAAAAGAAGGGTATTTTAGTGATTTTGAATGATCTGAACCCTAAACTCTTCTACGTCTCTATTGTTAAAAGAGAAATACCAATATAAATTACCCCTTAGTTTTCAAAGTTATTTACATTTGAATGCTACTAAAATAATAAATTTACCTACCTTTTAGTATTCTTGTCTTTTATAGTTTAATTAATGCATTTTTCTAAAATAAAATATAACAAATTATGTTTATTTATTTAAAAAATGTTTCTTATAATCTGGATAAACAATAAATTATACTTAATCAATGTCAAAAAAGTAACAAGATTTTATTATTACGGAGTGGTTATTTTTTATTTTGGTATTAACTACGCCTAAAAAACATAAAAGTGTTATAAAAATACATAATATAAACCACAAAATCTTAAATAATATACTGAATTATTTAATCGTATAAATCAAATATAAAAATAGATAACTATTTTATTGTATATTAAAATTTTTATCCATAAAAAATACATTTGCACGAACACACGAGTTATATTTTAAAAATAGGGTTGTAACAGTTGACGGATCAAAAAATAAAATAAAATTATTCATTATAAATTCTAAAATTATTGTGTTTATAAATATATTAAGTAATTATTTAATATATATATATATATAAATTTTAAAAACATATATTACCATTTATATAAGATAAATATTTTTTTTTGCAAACCAAATGAATATGATCAAGCTCTAGTATATATTGAGGGCACGACCTAGAAGAGAGGGAGAGACAATTTTTACGGCCAAGCCCTGCCAAAATAACCGACAACGCAGCCTGCAGTTACTCTGAGATATCAGTGCCAAGTTGGGATTTTGGAGAGACGTTTGCGACCAGATACGAAAGAGTTAGGCAAAGAACTCAAGTTGGATTGATAGATCTCATTGCAAGGAAGACACAGAAACTTTCGGATCTCAATTAAGAGGTAATCTAAGTTAGTTACTCAATCTACAAGTTGAGAGAAAACCATTACGTTTCTGAAATCGGTTCAGATCTGGTTTTTTTTGTTTCACAGAGCCATATTGGGAAGAAATTTCTGGTTTATACAAAATAAGTTAGGTGAAGTTCGTGATAGTTTTATAAACCTGACGTTACCAGCTTTCTACAGCCACTAAGAACGCTTCATTACGAGGTAAAATATGGAAGTTATTCGATTTTCAATTTGGAGAAAAATCACTGTTTTCTGAATCCGGAAATTCCAAGTCTGAAACCTGTTTTTCCAGTTTCACATAGGAGTTTTGTGAGAAGGTTTACCGGTGAACCAGAGAGAGATAGGACGCTAGTAAGGTTTCTATGGAAAGATCTAGCTGCAAGGAATCTATATCTGTTTACCTTATATTTTTTAGAGGTAAGACAAAATACTTATTCGCGTTGCTTCCTGGACAAGAATCATCTTGTTCTGTCAAAACCAGAAACCCTAATTCGCTTCGAACGCAAATGCAGTTTCAGCACTAGAACAGAGTGTCAATCCGCTAGTTTCAGAACCCACTTTCAACCTTAAGGCAATGGTGAGGGTGCGATCTGTGGACTTTTATTATTATTAGTCAAGTTGTATTCTTAAATGCTAAGTCTAGGAGTTTGTCTGTATTTGATTGTTTGATGAATAACGTTGATGATGACCTGTTAGTTGATAATTGTTAAAGTGATATGTGGTGAAGTTGTTAAGTGAATATTAAATGTGTAAAGTCAGACTGAGGACGAGGACATGGAGATCCCGTCAAAGCCCGTAAACCTGCTGACGAGCCCAAGGTGGCGTACGACCTTTCGAGGTGACGGCCAGCCTAAGTTGTCATGTTATTATTAATATTGGAAATGGTTATGAGATGAAAAATGTTAATGCGATTAATGAATGTGTATTGAAATAAATGATGTGTTATGTTTGTTAATTGCTTAATATGTTGGGTGATGAATGTTCTAGGACTAGTATTTTTGCATGCAAGTTGGTTAATAATGTTAGGAGTCATGTTGGCAGAAATGACCATCCTCACTGAATGACTGTGTGTTATTCACCCCTTTCTCTCTTTTCCTTTTCACTGTATGCAGGTGTTTCTTGTTGTTCAAGTTAGGGCACAAGAGTAGGATTTTGGGGACGGGCATTACAGATTAAATTCAAACTCAACACTAACACATAAGAAAAACACTACTTTGCTGGGATGGTGATACTCTATTCTGGATAAGGTTAATTTTGCTTTTGAACTTCAAATCTAGTTTGGAAAACCTCAATTAACAAAATTGAAATTTTAAGTTTTTCTGTTAAGAGATATCTTTCACGAAACATAAGTCATATGCATTAAATATCTGTAAGCCTAAAGATTAATTTTTCTGTAACAATATTTCAAAAAAACATAATGTTTGATTCTATGATGATTAAAATATAATTTTAATGTTAACTATATTATCTTTAATACGGCAAATAGTGTATGTTTGCAAGAAAACAATTAGCACTGTAAGAATGAAAAAAAAAACAAAAATGCAAAAAAAAGTTTAAGTTGTCTCTGAAAATAAAAGAATAATTAAACCCTAAGTAAGTTTAGTTAAATTTTTATTTATCTACTTAGTAGTTGTTAAGGTAAAATAAAGCGAGGTCTTCGTAATACTATGAAAACTGTTGGAAATAAAATCGGTCATGGTAATATCAACGGCTAAATTTTTTTGAGAAATTGTGCCTTAAGAAAACATAAATATGAAGTATCGAAGAAACAATACGACATAAGTCAAACCTATTTGTATAAGGATACAAGAAAAAACTTCGTTTATTTCATCCCAGACAAGGAATAAAATGATTTCTATCAAAACATAGAGTTATTGGAAAAACGTTTTCACTGAAGGTTTTTGCAAAAAATGACAAATTATACGAAATAATCTTCCGTAAAACGAAATTATGAAAGTTTTCGCGGAAAAACCCCCATAAGAAAACCTATGAGACAATCTTTTACAAAATAGGTTTCGAAAAAAATTTATAGACAAACTTGCGTAAAACAAACAAAATAATTCCAAAAGTACACGAAGAATCAACATAGGGAATGAGAACATAAACTTTAGGACATCGGTATGTTCCTTGCTTTTTTTTCAAACATTCTATCGAGTCAAAATGTGTCGTAAAGGTAACTTTAGGAAACCAGTGCGTTCCTTGCTTAGTATATAGGACAAGTGATAATTTACCCTTAATTGTTGGTGCAGATGTCTTAGCGACCCATTGGAGTAAGGGTACCATCACAAGGAAGATAGTTAAGACGCCGAGTACCGAATCGTTACTACTCACCAAGTTCTTCAAGTTCAGCAACACAAAGTGATTGGGGACCGTCAGATGATACATAAACCGAAGTGTCAAGTGAGAGTGTGCCATTTTCTATGGATTTTGATCAACAAGATCATGGTCAAGAGGAGCAAAGCTGATCAGAGTATGGGAGAAGATCATCATCAGATCATCAATCTGTTCAAGTGCAAGAAACCCTGAGAGAGAAAGTTAATCCATGTGCAGTGATGCAAGACCTGCTAACATACTTAATTTAATACCAAGGAGATGCCAATACTTCATCGTGATCTACACCACAACCAGATTTCCTTAATATCGTAACCATGATGAAGAACTTGGGCAAAAATCATTTCGAAGGAGGAACAAATCCTTTTGATGCTGGAGGTGACTCTAGGACTTGCTTCCACTGCAGAAAAGCCGGACACTACTAGAGGGAATGTCATTAGCTGCAGACGGGACAAGGAAAGGGTCGTCGGGATGTTGGTAGATCTACCCAGAGCAAGGGACCGATTACAACACCCGGGGTGACGAACAGTCCATGGACGAATCAGTCACTGGTAAAAATCTGAACTTATCTCTTTAAATTCAGTAGCAATGCATGGTATGGAACCTAGAACGGTTATATACGTAGATAAGGGTCGCTTGTAGGGATCTTGAATATTGGTGGTGTGAAAACACACGTTATTTTCAACACTCGGGCTACACATAGCTTTATGAGTCCATAGATGATCGAAAAGGGGGTGTTCAAAATGGGAATAAGTGATAGCTGTGGCGTAGTGAATGCAGCGGATGGGCAAGTAATGCATTCACTAGGGCTCGTGTAACACATCCTAGTAATGGTCCAAAACAGGAATATGCATGTGGATCTGATTGTTGTCCACCTAAAAAGTGACGAGGTGAAATTTGGTATGGATTGGTTAGGAAAGAATCAAACTGCTCTTGATTGCCACCGAGGGTGTAATAACCCTCACAAGCAGATATAATTTTGGTCTAGAAAAATCCCGCTTGACCAGTTTGGAGTTGGTTCGACCAGAATTAAAAATAAAAATCGACCCGGTGAATTATTCTTGAGGAGACTGTTCCGAGGCCAAAATACCTACTCTTAATAGTTCTGACCAAGTGTTAATTATTATGATCGAGTTTTATCTAAGCTGGACGAGAACCGATGGACGGGAAACTTTTTATCGAAAACTGGTCTTGAATACTTTCAGCTGCTTGCGAGTCATGTGCTGCCTGGCTGCTTGCTTCCTTCCTGACCTGAACATGTGACTTGCACCTTCTTGCTTGCTACATTAAAGTCATGTGAGTTGCACACCTGCTTGAAGTTTCTTCATGGAAAGGAAATGACATTACTTCATGGGAAGGAAAGTGTGATTCAGCTCACCACATGTCTCACACTGATATGAAACTTTTGTCCTTTCTTTCTGACTCTTCTCCTGCTGTTTCCCCTGTCATTTATCACCTTTTCCTCTTCCTGGTCGAGCTCATTCATCTCCGAAACAAGAAAGAAAAATTCAGAGAGAAAGAGAGAAAGAAAGAGAGAAAAATCTGTGAGGAAAATCAATGAAACAAATCAGAAAAAAAAATCAGAGAAGAGAAGTGAGCTTGCACGACCCTTTCTCACCCTCTTATGACTTTTATCATTGTGTTCTGTTGTGGCTAAGAGCTGAAGGTTTGGCGTCCAACAGCTTAGAATCACCCAAGTTCTTCAGCCGTTGATTTTATCGGTAATATCGAGATCAGTTTTGCTTGAGCTTCAGTTCTTGTTAGGTAACCAAAACGAGTTGTTCTTTTTCTGATCTTGAACCTATCATGGATGTCTAGTTCTGATCAGGTTAGACGTGTGTTCAGCTTGAATCTTATAGCAAAAAAGTTCATTTAAACCTTGAGAAAACCGGTGTGCTTTAGCTTCTAGTTCAGAACGGTTTTGTTTTGAATCAGTGGACTGATTTGTTAACCTTCTTGTCCTGGATCAGTTGTCTACACCTTTGTATGGTTCAGTTTTATTTATTTTTGGATTAAATCAGTCTCATGGAATCATTAGCTAAACTGATATGAGCTGATTGGATTTAATCCAAACTGAAGTAATTTTGTCCTCAACCAAACTGTTAGGAGCTGGTCATAATCGAACCCAACTGATCTTAGCTGAGTCTAACCATACTGATTTCTTCTTGAACTGGACTGATGAACCTTATATCCAACTGTTATGCTTTTGGTTCAGTTGGTCGAAGAGATTGAAATTACCAGCCGGATCATGCCTTGTCCTCATTCTATTTTGGGGAGTTATCAGCAAGTGATGAACGTTTAGCTTGAGCTCGAGTCTAGTTTTTCTTAGCCAATCTCATGGATTAAAGGTGAGTTTAGATAGATGGTTGATCAATACTGAATGTAGATGATTGATAGGCTTTGTCTCTTGATCAAATATTGAATGGTGAGGTGTTTACTTAGTGTAAATACTTAATAAATATTTATGAATGTTCGTAGAGGTTTATTCCGAACCTTAGTACTTGTTCTGAAGTACTGATATATTATATTATTAAATATATGAGTATAAATCATGTGAAGTCTTATTGTATACTCACTCTCCCGAAAGTCCCGCATTGCCGTGAATTGGTTCTGCGATATAGATCAAGGTCATGAAGACACGATGATGGGGTCGCACCCTAGAGGCCGTGTAACTGCATGCAGCGTTAGATGTTCTATCTTGGAATATCTGATGGAGATGATGGTTATATTTATTCCCCGTTAGGCTCGGTTAGCCTTGGTGGTTTTCCGGGTTTAGCATATATAAATATTAAGAGTATGAGTGATTGGCGGGTATCGTGGAGGTGATGTTTAAGATAGATTCACATGGATGGATTGAGAGGCCTTATAATTATATTAATTATGAAATATAATTCCACTGCATTCAAATGGTGTCGCTTGCTCGGGATACTATTGATATGTGTTTGGGTGTGGGATTAGACTCACTGAGTAAACTAGTTACTCATGACTCATTTGTGATGCAGATAACCAATAGGCGGGAGACCTTACTCTAGGACGGGAAGGAACATCATTAGCCAGCGGTAGTTTTATTATCCTTGCAAAGTCATTTTGATATATCTTATGTATAAGATTTGTTGACCGAAAACCTCGAGGTTAATTTATAACAAATTTTGTAGGATGCTTTTGATTGATATATAAAGAATGTCTTTTTTAAAGTACGGGTTCCATATGATATTAGTCCTTGTCCGGACGAACTAACTATCGGGTATTGCTTTGTCGGGTTGAAAATCCTAGAGTTATATCCGATAGGAGCGTTGGTGTTCTTTGGTTGTTGGTCTAAGGCGATCAGAAGTATTCTGAGAACCTCCGATCGACAATCGAGGAACATCGACCGTGTCATTTCCGGTCATCTACGATCGGGGGTGTCGCAATCGGTAATGTACCTACCCCTCTAAACTGCAAGAAATCATCTCAATCTTTTATTTTGTTTTATTAGGATGCCAAAGGGAGGAGAGAAGAAAACCAAAATCACTCAGACTTTTACCTTTCAGACCTGAAGGAGGAATCCGATCCAGTGTATACCAAGCCCCAAGACAAGCAGTTAAGTCAAATTAGGTTGGAGGTCAGCTTCGGTTCCTTCAAACAATCTCAGCAAGTGTGAACATAGTTGACAGGTTGATCCACTTTAATATCTTTTGTACTATCTGCAATCAGTAAGTCTAGAATGGTGCTAAAAAGTGGTTAGATAACAAAGCATGAATCTAATAAGTTCATTATCCCCTTCTTGACTCAATAAAAACAGATTTTGAAAATATTTTAAATAAGACTCATAAAGGTAGATAAACGTTAGTAATCCCCCCAGACTTAAATTTCACTGTCCCCAGTGTAAAACAGTCGGTGGTAAGGTGAAAATCATAAAGCAGAAGTAGAAAATTTAACAAGTAAGAACGATAACCTGCTCAGTATCGATCGATGCGATGAAGTGACAATCGATCGTTGTTGATGAAGTGTTGTCGATCGATATCGAGATGGTCTCATTGGTCGATGATCTGAGCAATCGTCTACATGGATCTGTTTTTTTTTTTTATAACTAAAACACAATATTAGTAGAACCTCCCCCAGACTTAGATAACGCTGTGACCAGTGTATATCCAGTCGGAGTTATGGTGTAAATTAATCATAAGTACTCAATTTAACAAGTTAGAATGATATACCTGACCGGAATGGATGTCGATCGATGTAAACGTGTTGTCATCGGTCGTGGAAGATGTAGCAATGTTGATCGATATCGACTGTTCTCGTCGGTCGATATCATGGCAATCGTTTACTCGGGTCCCTATTCTAAACATCTAACTAAAATCTAATATTAATATAACCTCCCCCAGACTTAAATAACATTGTGACCAATGTTATTCAGCCTAAGATCGGTGGGAGAATAAATCATAAGGACAATATTTAACAAGGAAGAACAATATACCTAACTTTGATGTGAATATTGACCAGCACAGTTAAGTGGCGATCGATACCCTTGATACTCTGTCGATCGATATTAGCTAGCCATCGTCGATTTCTATGGAAACTCGTCTTTCTCGGATCTTTTCCTTGTACCTAACATAAATAAAACACTAAAAGTCTAACAGTTAGTAATATATAACTAATAAAACCAATTAACTAATAATTTTTTTTTTTACCTGAAATCATTAGAAAACAAGAAAAAACAGTAATAAATGAAAATTAAACCATATTTAAAACAAACCTAACAGTGGGTTGCCTCCCACTCAGCGCTTATTTTTAGTCATTAGCTTGACTTCTGGAGATCTGATTTAGTCCGCATAAGAATGAGAACTTGCTCCAAATCAAGTCTCAATGTCTACTCTTTGAAGCTTTATCATTCTTGTGTGAAAGCCTCCTCCATATACCCTTCTCCTTTGTCTATCATTTCAGCAATAAGGAGTGCTTTGAGCTTTGCAAAAGGCTGTGAGAAGCATCTGCTGCGCACTCTGGGTTTTTTGACACCATCTGAGAAGTGGGGAATCAATGACAACTGAGGATCTCCCTTAATCCTTTTCCTCTTCTTCCAATTCCGCCTCTTCTTTCTCCCAGACTTGTCTGATCGCATGGTGGTGCCTCCATTAAAAAGATTCGGACACACTTCAAACTCTTTCTGCTCTGATTTGCGAAGGGTGTCGATCGATGGTATCTGACCGGTATCGATCGATGATGAAATGATAGTGTCAATCGATTTTGTTCTGTTGATGTCGCTCGATGGTACTTCTGCTGGGCAGTTATCTACTTCATCTCTAAATCGCAGCCCTCTTTGAGAAGCTTCTACGTACTTATTATCATCAAATACTCCACCATAGGAACTTAACTCTAAATCGCAGCCCTCTTTTATCTGGTGGGATAGGAGATTCAGCTTCAAACACTTCATATGGAACAACAAACTTCACAGGATCATGTATCCTCTTCACTCTTTTGCAAATCCCAACAGCTTCTTCTTCACATAGAGGTGGTCTTAGATTTTCGGGGACAGCAAGGTGTGAGGCTCCAGACGTGTGTTCTTTTCTTCGAATCAGTTCTGGTTCAGTCATGTATCATGATAGTTCATCCAAACATGGGTGTCGATCGATGCAATCGGGTGGGTATCGAGCGATACAGTTGGGTGTATGTTGATCGATGTTAGACGGCGACTGTAGATCGATGTTGTAGGGTGGGTGTCGATCGATCTCATCAAGTTTATGTCGGTCGATGTCGTCAGCCTTTAAGGAATTTTCCAGACCTTTTCCCGAAGCGAGCTGATCATCAAGCTTCTGCCGAAGCCATTCTTCCAACTCCAGAAAGTGTTTCAGAGTGACTTTGTCGACATCTGAGGTATGATCACAGCTTGATTCATCGATGCTCTCCTGTGTCGAGTTTGCAATGTCCTGAAGACAACTCGATCTTTCAGGGATTTCAACTGGAATCGATCGATGACAAAAGTCTGTGTCGATCATTTCTGAGGTACTGGGGTCGATCGACGATGAGGTGGGGGTGACGATCGATGTTATGGTAAGGATGTCGATCGATGATGAGCTCGTGTCACTAATATCAGCTACTCCTACTGTGCTCAGCTTTCCAGACTCATGTTGCTCATCATCCTCCACCATATATTCCAGCATAAACCTTATCTCAATCTCTAGATTTGCTGCAGCATCGTAGAGAAATTTGTTGAGGACGGCGTATCTGATGTCATTCCAGATAGTGAGAGATCCTAGTGGCAACTTCCTGAACCAATATGCTGCTTCTCCAGCAAGAGAGTATGAGAATAATTTACATAAATAGTAGTCTTCAGAGACTCCATTGCATTTGATGGTCGATGCCAGATCTACAAATGTCTCCATGTGGCTAGTGGGATCTTCATGAGGAAAACCATGGAAAGAATGCATACCCACAAGAGAGATATATGCAGGGTGTAGCTCAAGGACAGTATTCTGAAGTGCTGAACGACGCAATGCAGACCTTTTAGCATAAGCATCCTCAGGACTGTTATAGTCTCTAATTGCCTTCAGTCGTTCAGTCCTAACATACACAGTGGTAGCATCAGGGATTGTAGAAGGTATCGATTGATGACAAATATCTGTATCGATCGTTTCTGAAGTGCGGACATCGATCGATTCTGAGTTACTACTGTCGATCGATGCTGAAGTCGGATCTTTTGTATCAGCTTCTTCTACTTTGCTCTGCTCTCCTGATACATGATATTCATCATCCTCAACTGTATCATGGTTGACCAGCTTTTCTCTGTTCAGTTCGTCCTTCTGCTTACTCTCATCTGCATGGTGAACCTGAATGTCTGGCTGCTTGACATGAGTGGTCGGGATTTCAAAATCTTCATCTTGCTCGCTATAGGAAAAATCCATTAACTGACTAATACTAATCTGACTAAGACTAGTGATTATTCCTTTCTCGTGATCTTCAATCATCTTGTCCACCATGTAATCAAACCTTTTACTTCGAGTTGCTACAACTTCGCTAAAATATTTACCTAGGAAGGCGCCTTTGATGTCTTCCCAGCAGGTTAGAGATCTTGGCTGCAGCTTACTGAACCAGCTAAAAGCATCTCCAGAGATAGTATAAGGGAAAATCTTGCAGAGTATGAGGTCTTCAGATATTTGTTTCTGCTTACGCCTTGAAACTAGACCCTCAAGCTCTTGGATGTGATTTTCATGAGGAAGACCTCGGAAAAGATCCTCACTTCCCCAATTATACCATTGGCTTGTCAGATCAAAGGTATTCATCTCAGCAACGGCAATTACATCCGAGATTTCATTACCCTCTGCATTAATCAATTGTCCTGTGCGGCTGCAAGGGCGACCTTTTTCGTCTCGCCAAATACCTTTATTGTCGATCTTAAGTATGAGCGCTTCGACCTTCTCTGTCTCTCCGTAAGTGGTGCTCGTCATTGGAGGAACAATGCCGCGATAAATAGTGTTTCGATGAACAGTGTCACGATGAACAGTGTCACGATGAACAGTATCGCGATGAACAGTGTTCGGGTGAACAGTGTCGAGCGACATAATATGAACAGTGTCGATCGATGAAAGATGAATAGTGTCGACCGACACGGGATGAACAGTGTCAATCGATGGGACATGAATAGTGTCGATCGACGGGATATGAATAGTATCGACTGACACGTTATGAACAGTGTCGATCGACGGTAGATAAATAGTGTAACGATGAATAGTATCGCGATGAACAGTGTTCAGGTGAACAGTGTTCGGATGAACAGTATCGATCGACGGGACATGAATAGTATCGATCGACGGAATTTGAATAGTGTCGATCGACGGTAGGTAAATAGTGTCGCGATGAATAGTATCGCAATGAACAGTACTAGGATAAATAGTATTATGATGAACAGTACCTGGATGAACAGTACCTCGATGAATAGTACCTCGGTGAACAGTGTTGTTTGACGATTTGTTGGCTCTGTCGATCACTGCTACTTGTCGTTTGTCGATCGACGTCGGATGAATGGTGTCGATCAATTGATGGTGTATGCTGTCGATCGATGCTCCTTGGAGGGTGTCGATCGATACTTCCCTCTTAGACTTACGGATCGAAGATAAATGTCAAGTTTCCGCGGATAAATACGCAATTTTGATGATAATTACGAAGATCGGAAAAAATGGAATATCTCCATTTTTTGCTATGATGGCTTAAGGGCAGAAGAGTAAAAGCGTAAACTGACTTTGGAGCGAGTATATAAGGAGTCCTAGGCGAGAGGCATAGAGAGAGAACTTTTTCAGAGCAAACTTAGCACTTAGAGCAATTTAGGTATATTTTCGTTTTTGTTATTTCGAGCTGCGACTCAATTAGGTTTAGTCGTCTTAGGGTTGCTAGAACTAGAAATCTCGCCGACAGCTCTCGACCCCAGGCTTATACCTTGTTGTAACGCTCAAACACAGATTCAGAATAAGATCTACTTTGCTCTCTTCTCACGATTTTTATACTTTGTCGTTAATATATCGTGTTCTGATTGCTTAGCGTGTGGTATTAACAGATCTCCGGGACCTCTGGGAAATTAGGATTTTCCTAATTTCCTAATTTAGATAGAAATTGAAAGTGCGAATTTCGGTTCCCACACTTACTCCTTCATCCTGGAAGACTTTAATGTCGATCCAAGTACTCGGGGAGCTTTATGGCCTTGATACCGGGATACACAAAGTTCTATACTCCTACTACTTCGCCCCTCTGACGATCATGCCTGGGTTCTACCACCTCCTGCCTCGTGACGGCGCTCCCTTGGTTGAAGAAACTTTAAGAGGTACCTGGGGTAGTTACCCTTTTCGGGACAACTGGACCAGTCGGTACGTGTTTATGAAGATCAAGGAACCCTTCCATTATCCTACATTTTGGCGTATTGTTGGTAAGCCTTGCTCCTGGCACTTTTTCCTTCTTTAGTTATTGGTCTACTGACAACTGATTTTGCTTTCAGATGTGTCTCGTCAGGTATCCTTTCTTGGGGAAGCCGTGGCGAAAATGATGTTGGCGATTCCTCGACGTTTCCGTTGAGGGCACTTCCTGATGAGCAAGGCGGTCCTGCGTCACAGTCGTCTTTGGGGTAAATCTCTGCATCTTGGTCCTTTCTGTAGTAGAATCCTGTCTTGGTAGGGTCTAATTTCTTCATTTTTACTCCCCAGGGAATATTGCGAGACTCCCTCTTTCTGTCCTCTATGACGATTATCAGCAGGATGGAGCGCGAAGAAGACGCCCTTTCTATGCTCCCCCACCTCGTTTGACTAGGGTAACACCGCCAGCTGCTAGGACTAGGCCACTCCCGACCGCGATTGACAGAGGCTTCTTACTGAGTTGTTTCTTCTTCGTAACCGGGTGCGAGACATGGCAGCTCAGCGTGACTTATTGATTGGGCAGGTGAGAGCTTCGGCTAGTCATATCACTCAAATTACCCTAAAGAGTGTTACTCTCATCAAAAGAGGTCGAGTTATAGTACTTAGAGATCGAATCCACAAGGAGCTAGAGAACCGATTAGATCTAAATAATTTATAATAAACTAGGCTAATAGATTATAAAGCAGTAAAATAGCAATTAAATAAACAAAGCAGTAAACAAGTTGAACAAGTCAATTGTTCAGCTTGGCAAGGGTTGTTCGATGGAAGGATGGTTGCTAGATCTAGGGTTTCTATTCAGGTGTTGGAGACTATAATTCCTATAGGTACCTATTTGTTTCATGCATGATATGTTAGAGCTCAACCGCTTAACTCAGTGATCAGATGTCGCATGTTTCACTGGTTAACTCGCTAGATCTCGTGTCTCAATGGTTAGTATCTTGATCACGAAAGAGTGTCGACCGATGGCCCTATTGGGACATCAACCGATACACCTTTACCTACGTCGACCGATAGTCAGTTGAGGACATCGATCGACGGGTTCTAGCCAGGCCTATGCGCGAGATAATTTGCCCTATTAGGATGCTAAATTGGCGGTTAGCCCTCTCTAACAATCCTAATATGATAGATAGATGTCAGGATGGGATAACAAGGATGCTTGTGTATGCAATCCTATGATCAATATTCTAGTTAATTACTCTAGAACAAGCAATAAGTATAGATCTATCATGAATATCACAACAAGGCAGATCTATAATTTGGGGCTAATCCCACAAACCTATATGAACCCTAGATCTAACAGGTGGATCTACTCAGACATGAAAACAGAAATCATAGATGAATAGATATAAAACTGAAATGAAATAGATAAATAAAACCAAAGGAGTTCCAGGAGGACTCTGATAGGAGTTCCTCCATTCTCTCCTCTCAGAGAAACAATGAAACAGAAAGCCTGTAAAAAGCGTCCCCGCCAACAATGGCTTAGAAATAACATAAATAGGGTTTCTGGTCATCCAAGGGCATTCTGGTAATTTGTGGTTATTTCTGGGCTTCACGCAGTCATAAAATATACAAGGCCCACGATCTGGGATCTCCATCGATCGACGTGCAGAGTGCTGCATCGATCGACGTGGCTTCCTCTTCTCGGCAGCTTCCTCTCGCGAGGCAGACTGACCACTCTTCAGTAAAACGGGCATAACTTCTGCTACATGATGCTTATTGACCTGAGACCGGTGGCATTGGAAAGATAACTCAAAGCTCTATTTTGTGTAAAAATATGGGCTCAATCTAACGGTCGGATGGTCTCCATACATAGCTAAACATCTGACGCATCTGTGCAACTCTGCACCTCCAAAGGCTCCCAAAGGCTCCAAAATCACCATATTTCTCCTAAACGTCCCTGAACCTGTAAATACTCTAAATAGATTCCAAAACATAATAATTGTATCTTAAAACACTTTAAAACATTTATAGACCATGATTAAAAATAGGTAAAATATATGGTCTATCAGCTAGATGGGAGCTTATGAAGGAATGGCTGGAAGGAAGGACAGAATGCTGGGATCCTGAAGAAGAATATCGTCGACATCTGCTTGGTTCTGAAGGATCGGATCATCACTTTGGAGGGTGCCCTCAAATAGGTTCGAGGTCCGCTGCAGAGTCTCAAGTCTCATCCAGCCCACCTTTCAAGATGTTTGTTGCTTTTTGTCGAGTCTGTTTTTTTTAAAATGGCTTCTTGTTGCCTTTCTTGATTTCTTCTTTGGAACGATGCTCTTTTGTAATGAATTTCTTTTCCTGCAAACCCTATTTCTTTTTTTCCCGTAAGTTTGGAATTGAGAACTTAGCCCGAAGGTCTCTTGAGGACCCGGAGGATTTTTTCTTTGGATCCTGTGATCGTAGTCGGGCCTGGGGTTAATAAGAACCTGGAGGTTTACCTTTTCCAGGCCATGAAGAAATTTTTTCAGGACCCGGAGATTGCATGGGGACCCAAAAGTTCTTAATAACCCGGGGGTATTCAGTTTTAATTTTAAGGGACCGTATTCTGCCATCCTAGGTGAGGCGACTACCGGTACATGTTTGGATTTCGCATTCTACCACTCAGAAGCTGGTCACTATCAAGTTCTCGTGCTGCATGCTGCATGCTGCTTTCTGCAGAAAGCCACTATCAGACTTAGAGGGTGCTGGTGTGGGTGAAACCCCAAGTGCCAGACTTTGCTACTTTCCACGTTTGGAGAAGTAGAGTATTATGTGGTACTCCCGGACTTTTGCACTTGCTCAATGACAATTATACCTCGTGTCTCCTGTATTATTCTAGCACGTAGCGTTTTAATACAAGTACTTTCACATTTTTGGTATTTTTGTTTGGGACCCCGATATGCCTGAGGCTATACAGGGGTTTTAAGTAGTATTGACGGCATACTCAGGTTTGCGCAGACCCATTCCTACCTTATGTCTCATACCTGTTTTGTTTTTTCGTGGTCGTACCACTTGTTATTAAGGGTTGGCCAGGATCGAAGGTCTCTTGGACCTGATCCAGCTTGTTTGCCCCTTTAAGTATTATGGCATTCCTTCTACTCTTTTATAGTTGGAACTATTTCATTATATTAGCTTTTAGTCCGGGGACGTTTCAGCATACATAGGTATAGGAAAACATAATGCTTAAATAATGGATATAGAGAATATGATCTAGTGATCTTAGTTAGAAATGATAAGCTTTAAGGTGTAGGGCATTCCAGCAATTGGGTTGTATTTTACCTTTGGCGTCTTGAAGCCAGTATGCCCCTGCTCCCCTGCTCCCCGTATGTGACACCCCCGATCTGGTCTAAGTATAAGTTGACTCGACCAGCCGTGCAACAATCAAACAAGAACATGCACAGCCGATCACTCATAACTGAAACCAAACCGAGAAGCCACAATGTGTACATAAACGACTAACCCGAAGTTCCCGAAATAAATCCAGGTACCTTAGGCCAACCGCCTAAGTACACATATCCTATTAGGTACAACCCGAGGCTTTACAACCTTAAGAGTAATACCCAATAGTTGGTTCGTCCGGACAAGGACTAATATCATTTGGAACCCATACTTTAAAAACATTCTTTATACACTATATACTTATTCATTTAAAAGAATCTTACAAAATCTTATAGATTAACCTCGAGGTTTTCGGTCAACAAACCTTATACATAAAGTATATCAAAACGCCTTTGCAAGGATAATAAAACTACCGCTGGTTAATGATGTTCCTTCCCGTCCTAGAGTAAGGTCTCCCGTCTACTGGTTACCTGCATCACAAATGAGTCATGAGTAACTAGTTTACTCAGTGACCCTAGTCCCACACCCAAACACTTATCAATAGTATCCCGAGCAATCGACACCATTTGAATGCAGTGGAATTATATTCCATAATTAATATAATTATAAGGCCTCTCAATCCATCCATGTGAATCTATCTTAAACATCACCTCCACGATACCCGCCAATCACTCATACTCTTAATATATATATATATGCTAAACCCGGAAAACCACCAAGGCTAACCGAGCCTAACGGGGAATAAATATAACCATCATCTCCATCAGATATTCCAAGATAGAACATCCAACGCTGCATGCAGTTACACGGCCTCCAGGGTGCGACCCCATCATCGTGTCTTCATGACCTTGATCCATATCGCAGGACCAATTCACGGCAATGCGGGACTTTCGGGAGAGTGAGTATACAATAAGACTTCACATGATTCACACTTATTCATAGAATAATATAGATTAGTACTTGAGAACAAGTACTAAGGCTCGGGATAACCTCAAAGAATTATTCTTATTAATTCTTAAGTATTTAAACTAGATAAATACTTCATATATAAATATAGATCAAGGAATAATACTTAATCAATCAACCATAATTACTCCTTAATTAATCCATGATTAATCCTTAATTAATCAATGATTATCCCTTAATTAATTCATGATTAATTCTTAATTAATCAACCATATTCAATATGCAATCATGCATAATCATTCATAATTCATTCATCATCTATCTAGACTCACCTTTATATCCATGAGATTGGCTAAGGAAGACTAGACTCGAGCTCAAGCTAATCACACTTCACTTCTGGATCACTCTCGGTTCAGAACCATCACAAGGATCCGGCTGATCCGAATACTCTCCTTGGCCATCTGAATTCAAAACATACAGTTGGAACATAAGTTTCACTAGTCTGGTTCAAGAAGAAACTCAACTCAGTTCATAACATTTCAGTTCAGTTCTCTCATATCAGTTTGGTACAAGACAAGTTCAGGTCTGGTCCTAAAAATTCAGTTAAACTCAGACTATATCTGTTCATGACAAGTTCAGACCGTAGAAAGCTCGGCTCAGATCAGTTGAAGACAAGATCAAATCAGTTCGGTTTAATTCAGACAATTCACATAAGTTCAGCTACTGGTTCTATGATACAAATTCAATCATACACCAACCAAGAGTGAACCTTATATGAATTCAGACAACTGTTCCTGATAGGTTTATCAAGACACAGCACTTGGTTATCATCAAACAGAACTGAAACAGGAGACTGAAGCTTAACAAAAACTGATCTCATCAAACCCATAAGCTCTTACCGATTCAAATCAACAATCTTCTGAATTCAGATGGTACACAACTTATCGTTGAAGCCACTCCTAACCTGATCAGTGCCATATCAAGCCAAGGTCGGATTCATTCAGACAAAGCCTCAAGTGTTTCCAAACCAACAGAACTTCTCACTGAAAACTGATCAAAATACATCTTACCGATCAAAACCAAAGGCTGAAGAACATGGGTGATTCTGAACTTCAGGACACCAAATATTCAGCTCTTAACCACACCAATACTCACTGATTAAAGTCAGAAGAGGGTGAGAAAGGGTCGTCCAAGCTCACTTCTCTTCTCTTATTTTTTTCTGAATTTTTCATGTATTTTCCTCACAGATTTTTCTCTCTTTCTTTCTCTCTTTCTCTCTGAATTTTTCTTTCTTGTTTCTGAGATGAATGAGCTCGACCAGGAAGAGGACAAGGTAATAAATGACAGGGGAAATAGCAGGAGAAGAGTCAGCAAGAAAGGACAAAAGTTTCAGATCAGTATGAGACATGTGGTGAGCTGAATCACACTTTCCTTCCCATGAAGTAATGTCATTTCCTCTTCATGAAGAAACTTCAAGCAGGTGTGCAACTCACATGACTTTAATGTAGCAAGCAAGCTGGAAGGTGCAAGTCACATGTACAGGTCAGGAAGGAAGCAAGCACCCAGGCAGCACATGACATGCACATGACTCGCAAGCAGCTGGAAGTATTCAAGACCAGTTTTGGATAAAATGTTTCCCGTCCATTGGTTCTCATCCAGCTTATAGATAAAACTCGACCATAATAATTAACACTTGGTCAGAACTATTAAGAGTAGGTACTTTGGCCTTGAGACAGTCCGATCAAGAATAATTCACCGGGTCGATTTTTATTTTTAATTCTGGTCGAACCAACTCCAAACTGGTCGAGCGGGATTTTTCTCGATAAAAATTATATATACTTGTGAGGATTATTACATTCTTCCCTCCTCAAAAGAATTCGTCCCCGAATTCTGAAAGCATAGCTGTACACACTTTACTGAACACTGTCTCTGAAAGGAGTTATGGATATTAGCTCTGATTTTATCTTAATATGCCTATGTTTACACAACTGATTTTCGGTTCCTCAACTCTTACAATCAATAATTTCTTTTATGAGCGAACAGTTTGAGGAGGAAACAAATTAATTACTGTACACAACTCTTGTCAACTGCGGTCTGGATACTTTTCTAACAATCACGAGTAGCTCTGCAGACTATCACTTCTGAAACTTTTCTAATTGGCTTTCCCTCATAACAACAACATGGAAATGTGGAACATTAGGTGATGTGCCATATGTGAAGGTAACATCTCGACTCTGGTGAATGTTAACGTGATTAATCGTGCAACAATCAAACAAGAACATGCACAATCAATCACGCTAACATGAATCAGACCAAGGGTGCTACTCTCAAATACACACACTCACCCATTCCAAGATTGATTTCTCTTACAGTATTCTATACACTGCTGATCTATCTGAGACCCTCTTCATAATCTTCTGAACAACTTAATCTCTCCTATGTTTCCCATTACCAAGTCAGGTTCTATTGCTTTCTGATCTCTTTCTTATGCCCATCAACCGAGGATTCAACAGGTCCATCTATACCAAGCTTGATTCACCAACTGAGTACTCTTGTACCACGACTTCACACTTTATGTATTGATACATCCTCTTATATCTTAACAATCTTGGCATTCCCATATGCCTTACGGTCATATCTATTCCTTAACTCATCAATCTTCTTCGGCGTTCACTTAGCATCTCTTTTCTACTCATCTAGTTTAATCTTCTGGTAAATCTTGAGTTCCTTCTCCCACATCTTTTCTAACTATCCTTGTGTACATAACACTCCTCATATAATCCATTGAAATTATCTTCATTTAGCTCCTCCTAAGTTTTCCTTAAGTTCTCATTTCTCAACTGTGTTCCTCAGATAGAAACGAGTAAGGCATCTTGTTTACTACTTGCGATCTTGGAGACTCTGTGCTCTCTCCTGGTATAACAGCCAAATCAATCATTTTGATTCTACTTCTTGATTTTTTGAGTTCCTTCTCAATATTGATACCAACTTTCCCTCTCCTCAAAGGATAAGAAACTGCATTTGCGTTTCTTATGTTTTCTTTGATCAGTGAACACTTGCATTCTTTCTCCATACTAAAATGATAACCAATTCTGAAAAGCAAACAAAACTATAGCCAACGCGTACTCGTGCATTGAATAATTTTCAGTATGCCTATTTAGCTCCCCTGATGCATAAATGATTATACAATCGTCTTGCAGCAGCATTCACCTAACTGGCTGACATATTAGGCTCATGCAAGGCTAAGATGTGTGTAGAGACATAGAGACTTCCTCGAACTGGTTGATTACTTCTACAATCATTTTACCTTATTCTAAGGTAACGCTTTTCTCAGCTAGTCGGCTCACTAGTTGATGGGTTCCAAATTTTGAACACACTTCTGATGGTAACCAGCCAATCCAAAGAACTCCGAATCTTGATAACAATGATTAGACACGACCATTATTCAATAGCATCAACCTCTTTTTTAAATCTCCAACAAATCCTTGTTCCAACTTGCTGACTATCGGATCCAACTTCCAATTTCCCAGCAGTAGCATTTACTAAAACTTGATGCATCCACCGAGCGTCTTTGAAAACCGTTTTCACCTTGCACCTGATCTTAACCACTTTAGAAAGTTTATACTTGATAATAGTCATGACAGCTATAGTTGAACATAACCACAAAATCTCATCCTTTTTCTTTATCACTGACATGGGCACTCCCCGACAAAATATCAAGGTCGAGGGAAACGTTTCTCCAAACAAATCTTCTAACTTCTATTAGAACTCGGCGAAAACAACTTGGTGAGATCCCTAGGCTATTGCAGCGAATCCAGGTTCCACAATAATATTGAACAGCTTACTTCTAGATAGCAACAACTCTTCCAATTCCTTAAGCATAACTTCAAATTCTCTAGCTATCTGATTGTTCACTATATTCTGATCCTTGTCATCTTCTCCTTTCCTAATGATCAAGATAATGGAATACACATCTTCACCTTTTCCCAAAAGGTCTTCAACTCATAAGACTGATACGAATGATGCTCAAACACTTGGTAGAGTAACATTGTAGGCCAACAGTGACGGGTCTTCTTCGTAATATTTATTTCCTCGACATCCTAATTGAACTCGGTAACTAGATAGCCAATCTCACTCTAGATAGAAACATACCGCTCTAACGGAAGTACTGAGGAATGGGGAAGGCATACCATAAATTTTAACTGGTAGCCAGTACTTCCAAGAATAAGAACGGGTACTTGAATTTACTAAAGTGAATCCTACTTACAACTATGACAATACTCGGGAACTACAACTACGTGTGGTTCCCAAATCAAACACAATATGGACGGAAAATTCCATCCATAGGCAAGGTCTCTTACGACACCTTGATCACAATTCACATTATTTTTTTTAATTTCAATCATTCATAAAATTTTAAAAATGCACACAACACACAATGGGATAAGAAGCAAACCTGTGATTGGACCTTTCAGGGGTTTTGACGGTCCAGTCAACTATAAAGTGTAGGCTCTACCCAAATAGCCTAACACTTGGATGTGGACTAACGGTAAGGAAAAGCGAACAAGTTCAACAAGTCTTATCTTAGGTATAGGTAACGTAGATCGGGTAACTTCATGAGGAAGGGTAACCTAAAATCCTAACTCTTCACAAGAACCACCAAAGCGCGAATGATGCAAACGTTCCAGAATTTCCCAAACTTTGACAATCACGACCATTCTGTCTTTGCTAGTCACAACCATAACGGCTCAAGGTCCTCGATCTTGATCTGAAGAAATGTACACCCAAAATCATCTCCAACGACTTACTTAACTCACTTCTTGAATTTGACCTTTTATCTGCAGCGGTTGGAAAATAAACGGTCTGCATGACTTGGTTAACTTCTTCAGAAATAATAGCTTCTTTAACATTCACGTCATACTCTAACATCTCCTCGAAGCTTTGAAACTCCATGGTCTTTTATCTACTCCAAAATTCTTGGCTAAGTTCCCAAAGATTTTCCATATGATCTTTGGCTTATTCTCCAAACCATAGTCGATGAATGAAATTCACTCGACCACATATCTCGATGCTGAAATTGTTGTATATGATTAACTCGACCTTAACCTCCTGGCGGAAACATCTCACTGTACCAACTCTGTAAACTTAATCTTCAATCGGTCCCATACCTTGTGTAGAAAATTCTACTTCTTGAACTCTTGAAATCTGTCCAACTCGATCTCAACACCTTGAAGTAATTCTTGACTGTTGACCAACAACTCATAGCGTTCATCTCCAAATAACTTGCTGCCAAATCCTTCTTGTAATTCTCTGAACAACGACCACGTCAATATTCTGCTCTGATTTTGTTGACTCCCAAATCTGCCTCAAGCCAAAGTATACCTCGAACAGTTTATTCCTTCTTCGGTATCTTATGGTCCCAATTTCTTATTCTTTGCATCATAAGCTTCATGATGTCTCATTGCAAACAAAATGCTTCCGGTGCTTCCATCATCTTGTAATACAATCAAACCATCTCTTCGTCCAATGCTAAGCTTGAAACAAATACATAAAAATTTGGCTTGTACGGCTCTGGTGCTTGTACGTCTCAGAATAAGCTTGACATTGATAACACAAGGATCCGTAGATGTATTCGATGTATCAACTCTGTCCCATATATCTCTCTAAAGAATTGGTATCCTCCACTAGAACTCAAAAGAACGGCAGGAAGACATCAGGTTACTGACTCCTAACAGGACGGTAGTGAACCCGACCATGAGGGTAGCAAACTCGAGCATAATGATAGTAACACCGGTCAGCACAGTCCACCCGTTCAATCTTGTCTCGGTGCTTCTGCTCTGAAAGATCACGGTTAGGTAACTACCCATGACTATCTATCCTAAACTAAAGGAACAAGCCAGCATATCCTAGTTACCATGCGACTCATTTTGACTCGAAAAACATTTGAAACAAGTCCCATTCTAGCATCGTATAACCATGCTCTGATACCACCTTTGTGACACCCCCGATCTGGTCTAAGTATAAGTTGACTCGACCAGCCGTGCAACAATCAAACAAGAACATGCACAGCCGATCACTCATAACTGAAACCAAACCGAGAAGCCACAATGTGTACATAAACGACTAACCCGAAGTTCCCGAAATAAATCCAGGTACCTTAGGCCAACCGCCTAAGTACACATATCCTATTAGGTATAACCCGAGGCATTACAACCTTAAGAGTAATACCCAATAGTTGGTTCGTCCGGACAAGGACTAATATCATTTGGAACCCATACTTTAAAAACATTCTTTATACACTATATACTTATTCATTTAAAAGAATCTTACAAAATCTTATAGATTAACCTCGAGGTTTTCGGTCAACAAACCTTATACATAAAGTATATCAAAACGCCTTTGCAAGGATAATAAAACTACCGCTGGTTAATGGTGTTCCTTCCCGTCCTAGAGTAAGGTCTCCCGTCTACTGGTTACCTGCATCACAAATGAGTCATGAGTAACTAGTTTACTCAGTGAGCCTAGTCCCACACCCAAACACTTATCAATAGTATCCCGAGCAATCGACACCATTTGAATGCAGTGGAATTATATTCCATAATTAATATAATTATAAGGCCTCTCAATCCATCCATGTGAATCTATCTTAAACATCACCTCCACGATACCCGCCAATCACTCATACTCTTAATATATATATATATGCTAAACCCGGAAAACCACCAAGGCTAACCGAGCCTAATGGGGAATAAATATAACCATCATCTCCATCAGATATTCCAAGATAGAACATCCAACGCTGCATGCAGTTACACGGCCTCCAGGGTGCGACCCCATCATCGTGTCTTCATGACCTTGATCCATATCGCAGGACCAATTCACGGCAATGCGGGACTTTCGGGAGAGTGAGTATACAATAAGACTTCACATGATTCACACTTATTCATAGAATAATATAGATTAGTACTTGAGAACAAGTACTAAGGCTCGGGATAACCTCAAAGAATTATTCTTATTAATTCTTAAGTATTTAAACTAGATAAATACTTCATATATAAATATAGATCAAGGAATAATACTTAATCAATCAACCATAATTACTCCTTAATTAATCCATGATTAATCCTTAATTAATCAATGATTATCCCTTAATTAATTCATGATTAATTCTTAATTAATCAACCATATTCAATATGCAATCATGCATAATCATTCATAATTCATTCATCATCTATCTAGACTCACCTTTAAATCCATGAGATTGGCTAAGGAAGACTAGACTCGAGCTCAAGCTAATCACACTTCACTTCTGGATCACTCTCGGTTCAGAACCATCACAAGGATCCGGCTGATCCGAATACTCTCCTTGGCCATCTGAATTCAAAACATACAGTTGGAACATAAGTTTCACTAGTCTGGTTCAAGAAGAAACTCAACTCAGTTCATAACATTTCAGTTCAGTTCTCTCATATCAGTTTGGTACAAGACAAGTTCAGGTCTGGTCCTAAAAATTCAGTTAAACTCAGACTATATCTGTTCATGACAAGTTCAGACCGTAGACAGCTCGGCTCAGATCAGTTGAAGACAAGATCAAATCAGTTCGGTTTAATTCAGACAATTCACATAAGTTCAGCTACTGGTTCTATGATACAAATTCAATCATACACCAACCAAGAGTGAACCTTATATGAATTCAGACAACTGTTCCTGATAGGTTTATCAAGACACAGCACTTGGTTATCATCAAACAGAACTGAAACAGGAGACTGAAGCTTAACAAAAACTGATCTCATCAAACCCATAAGCTCTTACCGATTCAAATCAACAATCTTCTGAATTCAGATGGTACACAACTTATCGTTGAAGCCACTCCTAACCTGATCAGTGCCATATCAAGCCAAGGTCGGATTCATTCAGACAAAGCCTCAAGTGTTTCCAAACCAACAGAACTTCTCACTGAAAACTGATCAAAATACATCTTACCGATCAAAACCAAAGGCTGAAGAACATGGGTGATTCTGAACTTCAGGACACCAAATATTCAGCTCTTAACCACACCAATACTCACTGATTAAAGTCAGAAGAGGGTGAGAAAGGGTCGTCCAAGCTCACTTCTCTTCTCTTATTTTTTTCTGAATTTTTCATGTATTTTCCTCACAGATTTTTCTCTCTTTCTTTCTCTCTTTCTCTCTGAATTTTTCTTTCTTGTTTCTGAGATGAATGAGCTCGACCAGGAAGAGGACAAGGTAATAAATGACAGGGGAAATAGCAGGAGAAGAGTCAGCAAGAAAGGACAAAAGTTTCAGATCAGTATGAGACATGTGGTGAGCTGAATCACACTTTCCTTCCCATGAAGTAATGTCATTTCCTCTTCATGAAGAAACTTCAAGCAGGTGTGCAACTCACATGACTTTAATGTAGCAAGAAAGCTGGAAGGTGCAAGTCACATGTACAGGTCAGGAAGGAAGCAAGCACCCAGGCAGCACATGACATGCACATGACTCGCAAGCAGCTGGAAGTATTCAAGACCAGTTTTGGATAAAATGTTTCCCGTCCATTGGTTCTCATCCAGCTTATAGATAAAACTCGACCATAATAATTAACACTTGGTCAGAACTATTAAGAGTAGGTACTTTGGCCTTGAGACAGTCCGATCAAGAATAATTCACCGGGTCGATTTTTATTTTTAATTCTGGTCGAACCAACTCCAAACTGGTCGAGCGGGATTTTTCTCGATAAAAATTATATATACTTGTGAGGATTATTACACCGTACCTCTATTATCTTGTAGGGTCCTTCCCATCCGGGGGTGAGTTTCCCAGTTGTTTTCTCTGTTCGTCGCAGGACCCAGTCGCCTTGCTGGAAGGTTCTGGTTCTGACCTTCTTGTTGTAGGTCTTGGCTACTTCTTGCTGGTAGGACCAATTTCTCAGACGGGCAGTTTCTCTCTTTTTGTCGAGTTGATCGAGACTTAGCGATATTAGCTCGTGATTTTCTTCCTGAGAGGTAGTCCCCAAGACTGTGGTCTTTACGTGCATTTCGGTGGGGATTATAGCCTCTGCTCCGTATACCAGCGCATAGGGGGTTTCCTGGGTTTCTGTCTTGTGGGTGGTCCGATAGGCCCAGAGGAGTCCGTGCAGCTCCTCTGCCCAGTTTCCCTTGGAACCCTCCAAGCGCTTTTTCAGCATGTTTACCACCGTTTTATTTGTAGACTCTGCTTGCCCGTTAGACTAGGGGTGTCGTGGCGTAGCGAAGGAGAGTCTGATACCCCAGTCTTTGCAGAACTCCTTGAAATTGTGGCTCATAAACTGGGGGCTGTTGTCAGCGACAATTTCTTCTGGAACCCCGAACCGTGTGATTATGTTTGTCCATATGAACTTTCTGATCTGGAGATCGGTTATTCTGCTGAGTGCTTCTGCCTCGATCCATTTTGAAAAGTAGTATGTCACTATCAGGAGGAAGACCTTTTGCCCCGGCGACATGGGGAACTTCCCTACTATATCCATGCCCCATTTCCTGAATGGCCAGGGCGAACTTATGGATTTGACGGAGCCAGTCTGGAGACAGGCGCATGCCTTTGGCATCTGTCACAATGTTCAGCTTTTTGGTTAGCGTCGTCGGCCATCGTGGGCCAGTAATAACCTGCTCTTTTGGCTCTCAGAACTAGGCTCCTGCCGCTGGAATGAGACCCGCAATCTCCCTCGTGTAATTCCACTAGGATCTTGGTCGCTTCACCGGGTGTAACGCATCTCAGATATGGGCCAGAGAACGACCTGCGGTATAGCTTCCCCTGACAGAGGCAATACCTAGCGGCCTTCTCTGGGTCGGGAGTAAAGCCGGAGAGAATTCGGCCACAAAGTCTGCTAAGGCCTGGGACTTAATTGCCGTAGCGGGTCGGAAGATTATGTCGTATTCTCCCAGCTCTACTGCCCACTTTACCAATCGTCCGGAGACCTCATGCTTATGTAGGACCAGCTTTATAAGGAAGGGAGTGACGACCACCACCGGATGAGCCTGAAAGTAAGGTTGTAATTTACGAGCAGCGACCATTAGGGCCAGGGCCAACTTCTCCAGGTGACTGTAGCGGGTTTCTGCGTCTAGGTGGGCTTTGCTCACGTAGTATATTGGTAGTTTCTTGGTTTCCTCTTCTCTAACCAAGACGGTGCTAACTGCATGTTCTGAGACAGCGAGGTATAGTAGTAAGACTTCGCCAAGCAAGGGTTTAGATAAGAGAGGGGGAGTAGGAAGATAATCCTTGAATTCATGGAGAGCCGATTCGCACTTCTCGGTCCATTCGAAATCCTTTGGCTTCTTGAGGGTTTGAAGAAGGAGTGAGACTTATCAGAGAGCCTGGTGATGAATCTGCTTAAAGCCGCCATTATGCCAGTTAGCTGATGGACTTCTTTTACGCTCCTCGGAGAAGGAATTGAATGGATAGCTCTGATCTGGTCTGGATTAGCCTCGATGCCCTGGTGGGTCACAATGTACCCTAAGAATTTTCCAGAGCTGACGCCGAAGGAGCATTTAGCTGGGTTGAGCTTAATATTGTATTTACGGAGGGTAGAAAAGGCCTGTTACAGGTGCGAGATGTGGTCCTCCGCCTCTAGGAATTTCACCAGCATGTCGTCAATGTAGACTTCCATAGTTTCTCCTATTTGGTCCGCGAACATCATGTTCACCAACCTCTGATATGTCGATCTGGCGTTCTCCAGGCCGACGGGCATGACCTTGTAGAAGTAGATCACCTGAGACGTCATGAAAGAGGTTTTCTCTTGATCTTCGGGTTGCATGAGTATTTGGTTGTAGCCGGAGAAAGCGTCCATGAAGCACATTAGCTGGTGTCCAGCCGTGGCATCGACAAGATTATCGATGTGCGGCAGAGGGAAAGTGTAGAAACCCGTTAAAAAAAAAAAAAAAAAAAAAAAGAAAAGAGAGAGAATGGTCGAGTATCTTTGTGGTTGAGTCGCGGGCAATACAGATCGATCGGGAAATTTGAAGTACGAGAAGGTCGAAGAATGGATCGTGAGTGAAGCATGAGTTGAGATAAGCTGCTCTACCATTGTTAGAAATGTCTTAGATTGATCATACGGAAGTTTTGGAAGAATTACATTTTTGAAGCACGACGGTTTAGAAGCTCGACGTTTTGGAAGATTGACGTTTCTTCATCGCGAAGTTTTCTCGGAATATCTTCGTATCAGTAAAATATTATTCTGAAGACATTATAAGTCGGAAGCAGGACGGGAATTAAGCAGGACGGGAAGCAAGCACGACGGGAAGCAAGCACGATGGGATTGAAGCACGACAGGAAAACCCGAAGTTGGTCAAAAACCCTAATTTCGGTTTTTCGAAATTATTGGAAGAAGCCGGAGGCTCGGGAAATATTTTTAGAGGATCTCAGTATTCATCTGGAGTTTATTAAAAATATTTAGAGAATCAGAACGGGAGCGGAAAAATATTCGGGATTGATCGCGGGACGAAAATTCACCAGAAAGACCGAAATCGCACAAATCAACCGGGAAGCTCGAGGTGTCCCTATGCATATGGCCAGGACGTTCTGTCTATCACATCAGCAGCTGAGTGTCAACACAAGGAGGAGGTGTAGACGTGCATGAAAGCTGAACATGCAGCTTGACACATAGAAGCACGAGGTGGAACGGCCAAGCACGAGGTGTCTCCGCACATGCAACCGAAGCATGCTGATCGACATGTGTGTGCTGGGGTGGCGTCTTGCATGAGCTCCAGTCATGCAGCCTGACATCTGGGAGGAGTGGTGGCGTCCTGCATGTGTCCTGGACATGCAGCCAGCCATGTGGAGCACGAGGTGGATCGGCCAAGCACGAGATGTCGCGACGCATGCAACCGAAGCATGCTGATCGACATGTGTGAGGATGTGTGGCGCCTTGCATGAGCTCCAGTCATGCAGCCTGACATCTGGGAGGAGTGGTGGCGTCCTGCATGTGTCCTGGACATGCAGCCAGCCATGTGGAGCACGAGGTGTCGCCGTGCATGCGTCCGGAGCCATGCGGAGCGACACACGGGCTGCCACCAACCTGAAGCTAATTGGCTGGTGTCTCCTATAAATACCCCACGACCCCAGCTCATTTCTTCACATCCAGACCTGTCCAAACCCATTTCAAAACATGAGAGAAAAGTAGAAAAAGAAAGCAAGTGATTCCGAGCTATTTCGAGAGTTTTAGAGAGTTTTCGAGATCAGTTCTCTATTGATTTCGAGTCAGCGCCTAGGGAAGGTTCTGTCCAACTGAAGGCCAATCAAATGAAGATCATCTCAGATGGGAATCAAGTCAACGTGGCCAGAGAGAAAGAGAGAGAGAAAGAAAGTGTTCGATCTATAGTTTGATCGATTCTGAAGACTGAGAAGGCCAGTTCCGTCCAATCGTCGATTATTTACGATTGTGACGCGGAAGCTCTGTCCAATTCAATCCGTCCAAGCCAGTCATATTCTCCTACAATCAAGTGGAGGTGCTGTCCAAGATTAGTTCAGTTCCACGGATTCAGATCAGTCGAAGTTCTGCTCGATGCTCCGGGGGAAAGTCCGAAGAACTGTCGAGGAGCTAAAGAAGGTTCTGTTCAGATCAGTCGGTCCAGACGTGTCAGTTTCTTCATGATGAAGCCGAGGTTATTTCCAAGTCAAGATCAGATCAGTCCAGTCCAGTCCAGTCAAGGTGTCCCTTGGGTTTTGGCCAAGTCCTCTTCGATCAACCAGCAGCTTCTCGCCTAGAACACTGTGAGTTGGTTTGTTTGAATTCTACTTGGAATTTAGGGTAGTTTTGTGAGTTGGTTTGTTTGAATTCCACTTGGAATTTAGGGTAGATCGAGTCGCATATAGAGTAGAATGATCAAGTTATTGAATGGTAGAGTCCTTAGGGTTATTTTATTTATGGAACCGGACTCAGTTTAGCACGGGCTAAGCTGAGATGAATGGAATTAAGACTGAGTTAATAACCTGACTAGGACTAGGGCTAGGATGCATAATGTTTTCTATTATTGCGTGTTGATATTATTGAGTGCAGGTTCCCGTTATCTTTAAAGATAGTTTCTCAGCGGGAGGCTGGACTATCTGGGTAACGGTTTGATTGTGTTGTTTAGTATTGATATTATTGTTTAGTAGTTAGTACTAGGGTCTTAGGCCATATAGGCCGGACTACTGGTACTATTGGTTTGTGTTGTAGAGTCGAGTGTCTAGTTAGGATCTGGAACTTTGGCTTTAGGTTAGGTTCTAGATTGAGTTTGTTTTGTTGTGAGTGTGCCGACAGTATGTGCGAAACCCGCCCATACTAGGCTTGTGTAGGGGTGATTAGTGTTTCCTCGGCCTCGTACCCAGCGGGTTCAAGGAAACCCCTTATTCGCTGGATCGGGAAGACTCAGACGAACGGTGTCATGTACTATGGCTGAGTATTACACGACGGTGTAATGTGGCAGTGACCCGAAGGACTGTGGGCTGTCGCGCGGTGACCCGAATGACTGTGGGCCGCGGTCGGTTGAAAGTTCCTTCTTCTGGCCTTTGTGGTAGGGAGATAGGATATTGCCGATAGAGAGGAGGAACACGAAGTCACCAGGGCCCAGGTTAGAGTGTTGTGTTAGAGTGTCGTAGAGGGTTATGGAACCCTCGAGTTAGTGTAGCACCGATATACGGTGTTACAAGTTAGATCGAGTCGTAGTTACTCATAGTCTTATTATTGTGATTGTGTTTGTGGTTGATTGATTTGCTTGCAGGTTCTGACATTAAGTCCTAAGTCTGGTTTAGGTACCGGATTAGGCTTGATGTGTATTTCGTTAGTGTAGGCCTGACGTTGGCCTGTATGTGTTTGAGTGATTGCTTGTGAAGGGTGGTGGATATTAAAGCTATGCGGTATCATTGGTTGGCCGATCATGTTCTTGTTTGATTGTTGGTCGATCGATTAATGATACTTGCATAGTCTAAGTGTCTAACACTACATGAGTATTGAACTCAGGCGTATATATGGTTAACTAGGGATTGTTTGTTGACTTGTTTTAATGCAGGTTCCCGTTACTTGAAGCTAGATCATGGCAGGAGGCCAAGTCTAACTTAGTAACGGTTTGCTTAGCCTTAGCTTTTATTGCATGCTAGGGCTAGATTGATTGTTATTTTGGGTTGTCTGGGTAGAGTCTAGGTTGCGGGTAGAGGCCGCCAGCTCACTGAGTAACATTAGGTTACTCATCCAACTCCGTTGTCCTTTTTGCAGGTTGCTTTAGGTAAGGATGATCGGATAGCTTCGTGCTGGACGTTAGGACCGCCGGTGTAGATTTTCATGCCTTTTGTAAACGGTATTGTGGATTTGTGTTTAGTTGACTCGATTTGGCATTAGGCCGGGACCGGTCTCGAATTATATCAATGTATGGATATTTCTCGAATCAATAAAGTAATTGTTTTATATGCGCTTCATGAGTACTCTGATATTTGACTAGTCCGGTCTAACACAACGTTAGGTCGAGGTACGGGTTGAAAAGCCTTAGGCCTTGATCTAACGGAAAACGCTAACTCTAGGTACGGGTTGCAAAGCCTTATGCCTTGACGCAGCGGGACGATTAGTGGATGAACTGGTCTAGGTCGTGGAGTAAAGTTTGTGACTCTGACCGGATTGTCTCTAGCCCGTCACGTAGCGCTTCCGGACCATGGTGTTGGGTTGGACGGTCAGTCATGTTCTTGTTTGATTGTTGGCTGGCCGGTTGGCCTTTCATTTCCAACCCTTGGTGTGGGTCGTCCGTCGGTCATGTTCTTGTTTGATTGTTGGCCGGTGGGTCGACCTATGCTTAGGACGGTTCGGGGGTGTTACAGAGGTGGTATCAGAGCATGGTTTCGTCCATGCTTCCGGAACTCATGATTTAATCGGTTTTAAATATTTATCGAGTCAAAATGAGTCACAAAAGGCATTAGGGAAACCGGTCACGTCCAGCGATAGGATTTGTGGTTTTAGGAAATTAGGATTGAGATAGTGGAATCTAGAACTGTTAGGTTGCTTGGGTAGAACTGTTAGGTTGCTGGTTAGCATTGCTAGGTTGTTCTTAGTAGACTATTGGGATTAGTTGTCTACTAACTTGTGTGTTAAGTGTTCTTTTGAGTTGCAGCGAGTAAGTATGTTTGTTGATCGGAACTTTAAGGGATGAAACCTTAAAGTGGAGGGAGTTCGAGGCCAAACCCAAACCCGAAGCAAAGAGAGGAGAGACAGGTTCAGAGGGACTGGGCTGTGGTATGGACTGGACAGATGGGAGTAAACAAAACTTCGTTGGGAAAGGACTTCATCAGTAGTTGGGAAGACGAAGATCGAGAAAGGATTTGAGGAATCTGGACAAGATAGTATCATGGACAATCAAGGTGTTATGGCAGAATAAGAGGAAGAGGACGACTCAGTCAAGAGATATGAAGACGATTGTGGAGACCTTGAAGAGGACACTCAAGGAACCGTGGTGGACAGAGTAAAGAGGTTATGGAAACGAGTGGAGAATGTTGTGAAGACGAGCAATTGCGCAACTAAGAATTCGAGGACGAATTCTATTAAGGGGGGGGAGAATGTAGAAACCCGTTAAAAAAAAAAAAAAAAAGAAAAGAGAGAGAGAATGGTCGAGTATCTTTGTGGTTGAGTCGCGGGCAATACAGATCGATCGGGAAATTTGAAGTACGAGAAGGTCGAAGAATGGATCGTGAGTGAAGCATGAGTTGAGATAAGCTGCTCTACCATTGTTAGAAATGTCTTAGATTGATCATACGGCAGTTTTGGAAGAATTACATTTTTGAAGCACGACGGTTTAGAAGCTCGACGTTTTGGAAGATTGACGTTTCTTCATCGCGAAGTTTTCTCGGAATATCTTCGTATCAGTAAAATATTATTCTGAAGACATTATAAGTCGGAAGCAGGACGGGAATTAAGCAGGACGGGAAGCAAGCACGACGGGAAGCAAGCACGATGGGATTGAAGCACGACAGGAAAACCCAAAGTTGGTCAAAAACCCTAATTTCGGTTTTTCTAAATTATTGGAAGAAGCCGGAGGCTCGGGAAATATTTTTAGAGGATCTCAGTATTCATCTGGAGTTTATTAAAAATATTTAGAGAATCAGAACGGGAGCGGAAAAATATTCGGGATTGATCGCGGGACGAAAATTCACCAGAAAGATCGAAATCGCACAAATCAACCGGGAAGCTCGAGGTGTCCCTATGCATATGGCCAGGACGTTCTGTCTATCACATCAGCAGCTGAGTGTCAACACAAGGAGGAGGTGTAGACGTGCATGAAAGCTGAACATGCAGCTTGACACATAGAAGCACGAGGTGGAACGGCCAAGCACGAGGTGTCTCCGCACATGCAACCGAAGCATGCTGATCGACATGTGTGTGCTGGGGTGGCGTCTTGCATGAGCTCCAGTCATGCAGCCTGACATCTGGGAGGAGTGGTGGCGTCCTGCATGTGTCCTGGACATGCAGCCAGCCATGTGGAGCACGAGGTGGATCGGCCAAGCACGAGATGTCGCGACGCATGCAACCGAAGCATGCTGATCGACATGTGTGAGGATGTGTGGCGCCTTGCATGAGCTCCAGTCATGCAGCCTGACATCTGGGAGGAGTGGTGGCGTCCTGCATGTGTCCTGGACATGCAGCCAGCCATGTGGAGCACGAGGTGTCGCCGTGCATGCGTCCGGAGCCATGCGGAGCGACACACGGGCTGCCACCAACCTGAAGCTGATTGGCTGGTGTCTCCTATAAATACCCCACGACCCCAGCTCATTTCTTCACATCCAGACCTGTCCAAACCCATTTCAAAACATGAGAGAAAAGTAGAAAAAGAAAGCAAGTGATTCCGAGCTATTTCGAGAGTTTTAGAGAGTTTTCGAGATCAGTTCTCTATTGATTTCGAGTCAGCGCCTAGGGAAGGTTCTGTCCAACTGAAGGCCAATCAAATGAAGATCATCTCAGATGGGAATCAAGTCAACGTGGCCAGAGAGAAAGAGAGAGAGAAAGAAAGTGTTCGATCTAGAGTTTGATCGATTCTGAAGACTGAGAAGGCCAGTTCCGTCCAATCGTCGATTATTTAGGATTGTGACGCGGAAGCTCTGTCCAATTCAATCCGTCCAAGCCAGTCATATTCTCCTACAATCAAGTGGAGGTGCTGTCCAAGATTAGTTCAGTTCCACGGATTCAGATCAGTCGAAGTTCTGCTCGATACTCCGCGGAAAGTCCGAAGAACTGTCGAGGAGCTAAAGAAGGTTCTGTTCAGATCAGTCGGTCCAGACGTGTCAGTTTCTTCATGATGAAGCCGAGGTTATGTCCAAGTCAAGATCAGTCCAGTCCATTCCAGTCAAGGTGTCCCTTGGGTTTTGGCCAAGTCCTCTTCGATCAACCAGCAGCTTCTCGCCTAGAACACTGTGAGTTGGTTTGTTTGAATTCCACTTGGAATTTAGGGTAGTTTTGTGAGTTGGTTTGTTTGAATTCCACTTGGAATTTAGGGTAGATCGAGTCGCATATAGAGTAGAATGATCAAGTTATTGAATGGTAGAGTCCTTAGGGTTATTTTATTTATGGAACCGGACTCAGTTTAGCAAGGGCTAAGCTGAGATGAATGGAATTAAGACTGAGTTAATAACCTGACTAGGACTAGGGCTAGGATGCATCATGTTTTCTATTATTGCGTGTTGATATTATTGAGTGCAGGTTCCCGTTATCTTTAAAGATAGTTTCTCAGCGGGAGGCTGGACTATCTGGGTAACGGTTTGATTGTGTTGTTTAGTATTGATATTATTGTTTAGTAGTTAGTACTAAGGGTCTTAGGCCATATAGGCCGGACTACTGGTACTATTGGTTTGTGTTGTAGAGTCGAGTGTCTAGTTAGGATCTGGAACTTTGGCTTTAGGTTAGGTTCTAGATTGAGTTTGTTTTGTTGTGAGTGTGCCGACAGTATGTGCGAAACCCGCCCATACTAGGCTTGTGTAGGGGTGATTAGTGTTTCCTCGGCCTCGTACCCAGCGGGTTCAAGGAAACCCCTTATTCGCTGGATCGGGAAGACTCAGACGAACGGTGTCATGTACTATGGCTGAGTATTACACGACGGTGTAATGTGGCAGTGACCCGAAGGACTGTGGGCTGTCGCGCGGTGACCCGAATGACTGTGGGCCGCGGTCGGTTGAAAGTTCCTTCTTCTGGCCTTTGTGGTAGGGAGATAGGATATTGCCGATAGAGAGGAGGAACACGAAGTCACCAGGGCCCAGGTTAGAGTGTTGTGTTAGAGTGTCGTAGAGGGTTATGGAACCCTCGAGTTAGTGTAGCACCGATATACGGTGTTATGAGTTAGATCGAGTCGTAGTTACTCATAGTCTTATTATTGTGATTGTGTTTGTGGTTGATTGATTTGCTTGCAGGTTCTGACGTTAAGTCTAAGTCTGGTTTAGGTACCGGATTAGGCTTGATGTGTATTTCGTTAGTGTAGGCCTGACGTTGGCCTGTATGTGTTTGAGTGATTGCTTGTGAAGGGTGGTGGATATTAAAGCTATGCGGTATCATTGGTTGGCCGATCATGTTCTTGTTTGATTGTTGGTCGATCGATTAATGATACTTGTATAGTCTAAGTGTCTAACACTACATGAGTATTGAACTCAGGCGTATATATGGTTAACTAGGGATTGCTTGTTGACTTGTTTTAATGCAGGTTCCCGTTACTTGAAGCTAGATCATGGCAGGAGGCCAAGTCTAACTTAGTAACGGTTTGCTTAGCCTTAGCTTTTATTGCATGCTAGGGCTAGATTGATTGTTATTTTGGGTTGTCTGGGTAGAGTCTAGGTTGCGGGTAGAGGCCGCCAGCTCACTGAGTAATACTAGATTACTCATCCAACTCCGTTGTCCTTTTTGCAGGTCGCTTTAGGTAAGGATGATCGGATAGCTTCGTGCTGGACGTTAGGACCGCCGGTGTAGATTTTCATGCCTTTTGTAAACGGTATTGTGAATTGTGTTATGTTGACTCGATTTGGCATTAGGCCGGGCCCAGTCTTGAATTATTCAATGTATGAATATTTCTTGAATCAATAAAAGTAATTGTTTTATATGCGCTTCATGAGTACTCTGATATTTGACTAGTCCGGTCTAACACAACGTTAGGTCGAGGTACGGGTTGAAAAGCCTTAGGCCTTGATCTAACGGAAAACGCCAACTCTAGGTACGGGTTGCAAAGCCTTATGCCTTGACGCAGCGGGACGAGTTAGTGGATGAACTGGTCTAGGTCGTGGAGTAAAGTTTGTGACTCTGACCGGATTGTCCCTAGCCCGTCACGTAGCGCTTCCGGACCATGGTGTTGGGTTGGACGGTCAGTCATGTTCTTGTTTGATTGTTGGCTGGCCGGTTGGCCTTTCATCTCCAACCCTTGGTGTGGGTCGTCCGTCGGTCATGTTCTTGTTTGATTGTTGGCCGGTGGGTCGACCTATGCTTAGGACGGTTCGGGGGTGTTACAGAGGTGGTATCAGAGCATGGTTTCGTCCATGCTTCCGGAACTCATGATTTAATCGGTTTTAAATATTTATCGAGTCAAAAGAGTCACAAAAGGCATTAGGGAAACCGGTCACGTCCAGCGATAGGATTTGTTGTTTTAGGAATTAGGATTGAGATAGTGGAATCTAGAATTGCTAGGTTGCTTGTTTAGAACTGTTAGGTTGCTGGTTAGCATTGCTAGGTTGTTGTTAGTAGACTATTGGGATTAGTTGTCTACTAACTTGTGTGAAGTGTTCTTTTGAGTTGCAGCGAGTAAGTGTGTTTGTTGATCGGAACTTTAAGGAATGAAAACCTTAAAGTGGAGGGAGTTCGAGGCCAAACCCAAACCGAAGCAAAAGAGGAGAGACAGGTTCAGAGGGACTGGACAGTGGTATGGACTGGACAGATGGGAGGAAACAAGACTTCGTTGGGAAATGACTTCATCAGTAGTTGGGAAGACGAAGATCGAGAAGGTTGAGGAATCTGTACAAGGATGGTATCTATCAAAACGACAAGATAGTATCATGGGCGATGAATGTGTTATGACAGAGAAAAAGTAGGAGAATGACTAAGTGATCATTCAACTGATGAGATATGAAGACGCTTGTGGAGGCCTTGAAGAGGACGCTCAAGGAACCGTGGTGGACAGAGTAAAGAAGTTATGGAGAATGTTGTGAAGACGAGCAATTTCACAGCTAAGAATTCGAGGACGAATTCTATTAAGGGGGGGAGAATGTAGAAACCCGTAAAAAAAAAAAAAAAAAAAAAAAGAGAGAATGGTCGAGTATCTTTGTGGTGGTCGAGTCGCGGGCGATATGGGTCGATCGAGAAGTTTTGAAGTACGAAGTGGGCGAAGAAGTGATCGTGAGTTAACTATGGGTCGAATAAGTTGCTCGACCATAGTTAGAAGATGTCTTAGATTGATGAGACGGACGTTTTCGAAGCATAACATTTTTGGAAGCACGACGGTTTAGAAGCTCGACGTTTTGGAAGAATGACGTTTCTTCAGCATGAAGTTTTCCGCAAAACTTCGTATCAGCGGAATATTATTTCGAAGACATTGGAAACATGATGGGAATTAAGCAGGACGGGAAGCAAGCACGACGGGATTGAAGCACGACGGGAAAACCCGAAGTTGGGCGAAAACCCTAATTTCGGTATTACGAAATTCTTTGAGGAAGCCGGAGGCTCGAGAAATATTTTTAAAGGATATCAGACATCATCTGGAGTTTATTAAAAATATTAAACTCATCTGAATGGGAGAAGAAAAATATTCAAGATTAATCGCGGGTCAGAAATTTACGGGAAGGACCGAAATCAGGCCAATGGACCGAGAAGCTCGAGGTGACTCGTTGCAAGGGTTCAGAACGTGGTGTCAACCATCCAGCAAGCTCAGTGTCTACAGAAGCTCGAGGTGTCACCGTGCATGAAAGCTGCACATGCAGCTTGACATGTAGAAGCACGAGGTGGATCGGCCAAGCACGAGATGTCGCGACGCATGCAACCGAAGCATGCTGATCGACATGTGTGAGGATGTGTGGCGCCTTGCATGAGCTCCAGTCATGCAGCCTGACATCTGGGAGGAGTGGTGGCGTCCTGCATGTTTCCTGGACATGCAGCCAGCCATGTGGAGCACGAGGTGGATCGGCCAAGCACGAGATGTCGCGACGCATGCAACCGAAGCATGCTGATCGACATATGTGAGGATGTGTGGCGCCTTGCATGAGCTCCAGTCATGCAGCCTGACATCTGGGAGGAGTGGTGGCGTCCTGCATGTGTCCTGGACATGCAGCCAGCCATGTGGAGCACGAGGTGCCGCCGTGCATGCGTCCGGAGCCATGCGGAGCGACACACAGGCTGCCACCAACCTGAAGCTGATTGGCTGGTGTCTCCTATAAATACCCCACGACCCCAGCTCATTTCTTCACATCCAGACCTGTCCAAACCAAGTTAAAAACATGAGAGAAAAGTAGAAAAAGAAAGCAAGTGATTCCGAGCTATATCGAGGGTTTTTGAGGGTTTTTGATAGTTTTCGAGGTCAGTTCTCTACTGATTTCGAGTCAGCACCTTGGGAAGGTTCTGTCCAACTGAAGATCAATCAAGGGAAGATCAGTTCAGATGGGAAGTCAACGTGGCTATGGAGAGAGAGATAAAGAAAGGGGTTGATCTAGAGTATGGTCGATTCTGAAGACCGATACTCCACCGAGAAGGCCAGTTCCGTCCAATAGTCGATTATTTACGATTGTGACGCGGAAGCTCTGTCCAATTCAATCCGTCCAAGCCAGTCATATTCTCCTACAATTAAGTGAGGTACTGTCCAAGATTAGTTCAGTTCCATGGGTTCAGATCAGTTGAAGTTCTACTCGATACTGCACCGGAAAGTCGAAGAACTGTCCAGAAGCTAATGGAGGTTCTGTCCGAGTCCAGATCAGCCTATCGAGGCCTTTCAGTTTCTTCATGGTGAAGCCGAGGTTGTGTCCAAGACAAGATCAGTCCAGTCCAGTCCAGTCAAGGCGTCTCTTGGGTTTTGGCTAAGTCCTCTTCGATCAACCAGCTGCTTCTCGCCTAGAACACTGTGAGTTGGTTTGTTTGAATTCCACTTGGAATTTAGGGTAGTTTTGTGAGTTGGTTTGTTTGAATTCCACTTGGAATTTAGGGTGGATCGAGTCTGCATATATATTAGAATGATCACGCTATTGAATGGTAGAGTCCTTAGGGTTATTTTATTTATGGAACCGGACTCAGTTTTGCAAGGGCTAAGCTGAGATGAATGGAATTAAGACTGAGTTAATAACCTGACTAGGACTAGGGCTAGGATGCATCATGTTTTCTATTATTGCGTGTTGATATTGTTGAGTGCAGGTTCCCGTTATCTTTAAAGATAGTTTCTCAGCGGGAGGCTGGACTATCTGGGTAACGGTTTGATTGTGTTGTTTAGTATTCATATTATTGTTTAGTAGTTAGTACTAATTGTCTTAGGCCATATAGGCCGGACTACTGGTACTATTGGTTTGTGTTGTAGAGTCGAGTGTCTAGTTTGGATCTGGAACTTTGGCTTTAGGTTAGGTTCTAGATTGAGTTTGTTTTGTTGTGAGTGTGCCGACAGTATGTGCGAAACCCGCCCATACTAGGCTTGTGTAGGGGTGATTAGTGTTTCTTCGGCCTCGTACCCAGCGGGTTCAAGGAAACCCCTTATTCGCTGGATCGGGAAGACTCAGACGAACGGAGTCATGTACTATGGCTGAGTATTACACGACGGTGTAATGTGGCAGTGACCCGAAGGACGGTGGGCTGTCGCGCGGTGACCCGAATGACTGTGGGCCGCGGTCGGTTGAAAGTTCCTTCTTCTGGCCTTTGTGGTAGGGAGATAGGATATTGCCGATAGAGAGGAGGAACACGATGTCACCAGGGCCCAGGTTAGAGTGTTGTGTTAGAGTGTCGTAGAGGGTTATGGAACCCTCGAGTTAGTGTAGCACCGATATACGGTGTTATGAGTTAGATCGAGTCGTAGTTACTCATAGTCTTATTATTGTGATTGTGTTTGTGGTTGATTGATTTGCTTGCAGGTTCTGACGTTAAGTCTAAGTCTGGTTTAGGTACCGGATTAGGCTTGATGTGTATTTCGTTAGTGTAGGCCTGACGTTGGCCTGTATGTGTTTGAGTGATTGCTTGTGAAGGGTGGTGGATATTAAAACTATGCGGTATCATTGGTTGGCCGATCATGTTCTTGTTTGATTGTTGGTCGATCGATTAATGATACTTGTATAGTCTAAGTGTCTAACACTACATGAGTATTGAACTCAGGCGTATATATGGTTAACTAGGGATTGCTTGTTGACTTGTTTTAATGCAGGTTCCCGTTACTTGAAGCTAGATCATGGCAGGAGGCCAAGTCTAACTTAGTAACGGTTTGCTTAGCCTAAGCTTTTATTGCATGCTAGGGCTAGATTGATTGTTATTTTGGGTTGTCTGGGTAGGGTCTAGGTTGCGGGTAGAGGCCGCCAGCTCACTGAGTAATACTAGATTACTCATCCAACTCTGTTGTCCTTTTTGCAGGTCGCTTTAGGTAAGGATGATCGGATAGCTTCGTGCTGGACGTTAGGACCGCCGGTGTAGATTTTCATGCCTTTTGTAAACGGTATTGTGAATTGTGTTATGTTGACTCGATTTGGCATTAGGCCGGGCCCAGTCTTGAATTATTCAATGTATGAATATTTCTTGAATCAATAAAAGTAATTGTTTTATATGCGCTTCATGAGTACTCTGATATTTGACTAGTCCGGTCTAACACAACGTTAGGTCGAGGTACGGGTTGAAAAGCCTTAGGCCTTGATCTAACGGAAAACGCCAACTCTAGGTACGGGTTGCAAAGCCTTATGCCTTGACGCAGCGGGACGAGTTAGTGGATGAACTGGTCAAGGTCGTGGAGTAAAGTTTGTGACTCTGACCGGATTGACCCTAGCCCGTCACGTAGCGCTTCCGGACCAAGGTGTTGGGTTGGACGGTCAGTCATGTTCTTGTTTGATTGTTGGCTGGCCGGTTGGCCTTTCATCTCCAACCCTTGGTGTGGGTCGTCCGTCAGTCATGTTCTTGTTTGATTGTTGGCCGGTGGGTCGACCTATGCTTAGGACGGTTCGGGGGTGTTACACCCGTGGGGTTCGATTTGCTTTTGCAACGAACGTCTTCGCTGGAGGGTTCCTTCATCCTCTATAGGGTTTTGCATCTTTTTGAATCTAGGGACCTCGTTTGGGAGTTGTTTCATGCCCCAGCCCTTGCGGATCTCTGTGTTGTTGACGTTCAGGGGCCATTGTCTTCTATCGATGGAGGTTTTCAGCGCTTCCATGAAGCATGTAGTCGCATTCATCCACTGGAGAAAATGTGTTCGGAGGTCTCCTATCTCCGTCTGGTGCCTGCTGGGGGCTCTCTTCCGAGGGGGTTTTGTCGAGGTGTTCGTGCCCCGCTTGTTTATATGTGAGATCACCGGTTGATAATTGTTGAAGCTTTTGGCTATCTTATCTATGTGAGGCAGAGGACGAGGGTCATGTGGGGACCAGACTCTATGAGCAGGTGCCACCTTGCAGGTTTTTAGGGGAGACCATGCGAAGCGGTCGACGTAAGCTCTCTAGAAGCTTTTTGGATGTAGGGTCCGGACTCTGCAGAGGGTTCCTAAATTGCCCCTACTGTTGACCCCTGATTCCTTATTCCGCGGGATCTGAGGTCTCCTCTGTAGTTGCTATAAGACCTTGGTTTTCCCCTTTAAGGTGGTCTGGTAGCAGGACCTAGAATTCTCCTGGTCTCCTCTGATTACTCTGAGGCTTCTTTGCTAAGATGAGCCTTGGCTTTCTCTGAAAGGATTTCTCGGAGATGCCCCTTTTGGGCAGTTCGTTGACCTCGATCTTCAGGGCGTCGCAGTCTTCCATTTTGTGGCCGTGATCGCGACCGGAAGTCGCACCAGAGTCCTGGGTTCTGGAACGAGTGAGGTGCTTTCTTCTTTGGGGGCCATTTGACCTGTTGGCCCATCTGCCTCAGCGTGTTAACCAGCTCTGGTGTGGATATTGAGAGATGGGAGATATCTGGCCAGGTAGACACAGACATCCCTTCTTCTTTTTCTAATGGCCGCTATTGGAACCTGCCCTGGTTCCTGCTTCCGGAGTCCTTGGATTCCTTTTGGGAGGATCTTTCTTCTTGGTCTCCCTGGTTTGATCGGGTGGACCTCTGATCCTGTTTCGGTTTAGCCTTGGCGTGGCTAGCGACGTCCTCTTCCCACTTCACATGTGCCCATGCTCGGGATAACACATCCTCCATGGGTTTGCAAGGTTACATGGTTAGCTATTTGTAGAGCCCTCCGTCTGGAAGTAGGCATTTCTTGAAGGCAGAGATTGCGGTAGGGATATGTTGGGGAAAAATTTCCCGGTATTATTCCCCAGCCTCCAGGCAGGACTCAGTTCCCCAGATCACTGGTAAATGAGTACCCCGGGTCCCCGCCGGAGGAAACCTTAAGCTCGGCTCCTGGACCCTGTGAAGGACCCTAAGATCGGCTCACTCGAATGGATCAGATTTGGATATGAACTCGAAATGGAGAACTAGATGGAATTAAGGGTCGCACGAAGGTTGCGGATTGGCCTTCGATATTCCCGACTTCAGATGGTGCTTGATATGACTCACAAGTCCACCAAATGAAGAATCTCGAACCCTTACTTGATATGACTCACAAGACCAACGAAAAAGAGAAGTGTTTACTTGGATATGACTCACCAACAAAATAAGAACAAGTTCTTAAACGAAGAACAAAGAGTTTAACTCAAACTTTAGACAAAAACAATTTCTGATCTATTAAAATGAAAGAGTTTCATACTTATAGAGTTTTGTAGATGATATCACTCAAATTACTCTAAAGAGTGTTACTCTCATCAAAAGAGGTTCAAATGTAATACTTAGGGATCGAATCCACAGAGACTCTAGAATTACTCAACAGACTTAAATAATTAGAAATGAAGATAGACTGAAAGGTTTTAATAGTTTTAGAAGCAGTAAATGATAAATCGAAAACAACAGTGATTCAATAGATTGAATTGAAGTGGTTTCAAGATTGGGAAAGCAGCTAGATTCAGGCAATTCTCAGGTATAAAATGTATGCACTTAGTTTAGACTAAAGGGTTTAATGGTTCTTGAACGAAACATTGATTTAACCGGATAGGTTATCTTCACTAGATCTCGGATCTCAACTGTCGTATTTGGATCTCGAGAGAGTGTCGATCGATGTGACTTGATGTACATCGACCGATACACCTTTGTAACGATCGACCGACAGAACGATAGTTGCGTCGATCGACGGTTATTCTAGCGAGCTTTGCGAACGGGTTTAACTTGTTATCTAACCTTCTCAGACCAACTGTCGTTGCGCCTGAGTTAGTTAGATCACGCAAATGGGTTCAGGTATTGAGGGGAAACGGTTAGTTGGACTCAATTAATCCTATGATCTAAAATGAAGGTGATCAATCTCAATTTTAGCATTAAGTCCATAAGCAATGAAAGAACAATCAAATCACCTTTTTAACAGTCATATTAGCAGTACATAATTTCAACCATGGTGAGAAACCTAAATCTAACAATTGGTTTACTCAAACATATTCATGAGAGACAAAGTCATGATGGTGTGAAATAAACTCAAATGAAACATAGAACACAAATAGATAGAGTAATAAAAATAAAGGAGTTCAAGATCTTCTCTGTTTTGCAGTCTCAAATCTATCTCTCCATTCCTAAGCTCTCCTAATGGTAGCCAAAATGCTCCTCTCCAAAACTAGGTCTTTTGCAAGTGTCTGTTAGAAATGATTCAAAACCCTAGTACATATAGCCTAACAGGTGGCTAGGGACTTAAGTTGTAAATAATAGATCTTCTGGGAAATGAAATCTTTTAATTTGCGATTTCATCCGTGTGACTGGGCATCGATCGATGCACATGTGTGTATGTCGATCGATGGTAAGTGATTATGATCGACCGATGTTGCTCTTCAAGCGTCGATCGATTTTCCTTGCATAAAAGCATTCTAAAATGTCCCAAAAGTATCATTTCCTTCCATCTGGTGAATAAACCTGTATTTGCTTTGAAAAGACTCTAAAACATGATTAATACATCTTAAAACCTTTATATACCATGTATAAAAACGGGTGAAAATCATAGTATATCAACTCCCCCAGACTTATCTTTTGACTTGTCCTCAAGTTAAACCAATGGACAATCTCTCTGGAAGAGGGTTGAAAACATCAGGGACTCACAGATTTGAAACATTGAAATTATCACCTCTATAATATTGCATTCCACATCTAAGGTTCCTTCTTACAGATATACATTATGCAATATCCTACCTTAGCAACCAAAATCATCTAGCCAACAATCTTAACTAATCTTATTATCAATCTCCTCAACCAACCTCATTTCTTAATGTAAAAAGTGTAGGGTTTACCTTGGGAGTATCGATCACAGGATGCAAGGATTTCAGACAAGTATCTGGAGCTGCAGGTAAAAGTTAGTTCCTAGTTTCTCTCTCTCTAAATTTCTCTCTTGGGTCAGAGTTTGCTTCCATTGCAGGATCAGTGACCAAGATTGGACAGGCTTCCATGAATCAAAACTTAATGGTGGGTGTAACACCCCCGAACCGTCCTAGGCATAGGTCGACCCACCGGCCAACAATCAAACAAGAACATGACCGACGGACCAACCAACACCAAGGATTGGAGATGAAAGGCCAACCGGCCAGCCAACAATCAAACAAGAACATGACTGACCGTCCAACCCAACACCATGGTCCGGAAGCGCTACGTGACGAGCTAGGGACAAACCGGTCCGAGTCACAGATTTATTCCGCAACCTAGACTAGTTCATCCACTAACACGTCCCGCTAAATCAAGGCTTAAGGCTTTGCAACCTGTACCATGAGTTAACGGTTCCGTTAGATCGAGGCCTAAGGCTTTTCAACCCGTACCAAGACCTAACGTTGTGTTGGTTCGGACTAAACCAATATCATATTGGACCCGTTAATTTTTTTAAGATTTAAATCCAAGATTTTTAAGAATATTTGCAATACTTTAGGGATCCCAAATCCGATAAAACGCAACGGAAACATAAATCGTATAAAAATCAAACCGTAGCCAAATGCACTGCAAATCTACTCTGGTGGCCTACGCGTCCAATCTCCTATAACCTAAACTCCTGCAAAAAGGACAACGAGAGTTGGGTGAGTAACAGAAGGTCACTCAGTGAGCTGGCTACCTAAATACCTTAACCTAGTAGCTAGCTCAGACAACCCAAAAATAACAATCAATCTAGTCTAAGCGCGGAAAACAAAGCTTTAAGGCTAATCCCCAAAACCGCACCGATTAAGGTATGCTCGACCTTAATCTAATAATACTAATAATAGACATGGCCAAACGACCATCTACTCAACGGATCCCTAATCTAAAAATCAAGACTCGATCAACACCGTATCTCGGTGCTAACACTATCTCGAGGGTTCCTCACCCTCAAGACGACACAATAAAACTAACTCGACACACTATTCTAACTCTAGACTCAATACTCTAACATGGGCCCTGGTGATCTCGTGTTCCTCCTCAACATCGGCAATATCCTATCTCCCTACCACAAAGGCCAGAAGAAGGAACTTTCAACCGACCGCGGCCCACAGTCCTTCGGGTCACCGCGCGACAGCCCACAGTCCTTCGGGTCACTGCCACATTACACCGTCGTGTAATAACTCAGCCCTAGGCCATGATCCCGTCTCTCTGAGTCTTCCCGATCCAACGAATAAGGGGTTTCCTTAAACCCGCTGGGTACGAGGCTGAGGAAACACTAATCACCCCTAAACAAGCCTGGTATAGACGGGTTACGCTCATACTGTCGGCTACAACACACTAATCCTAATAAGACCAAGACTCCTACCACAAACTTAAATACACTAAGGAGTCTACGACACTAACACCAGTACTCGTAGTCCAGCCTATATGGCATAGGACTCGTAGTACTAAACTCGACACGGATGGAAATCGGCCTATATGGCCTAAGATCTCCTGAACAATACCATCCCTGCACAACAACAATCACTACCAAACCAAGCATTCAATAGTCCTAATATCTCTAAGGCAGGTCTACTCCGTTACTAAACTACCCATAAATAAATAAAGGAAAACATGCATCTCAATCCTAACAATTCAGCTAGGCCATAATTTATCATACTATACCGGTTAATGCATCATTCATCCTAGTCCTAGTCAGGTTATAACTCAGTCTTAATTCCATTATATCTCAGCTTAGCCCATGCTAAACTGAGTCCAATTCATAAATAAAAATAACCCTAGGACTCTATCATGCATCAGTGTGATATTACTACTCTATATGCAACTCGATCTATCCTAAGTTCCAAGTGGAACTCAAACAAACCAACTCACAGTGTTCTTGCAGCTGGTTGATCGGAGAGAGCCTAGCCAAAACCCAATGCCTCTGTCTTCAATGGACTGGTATGGACGAATCAGGACTTGGACAGAACCTCCTCGGAGTTCTGGATCTTCTTCTCGGACTTTCGGTAGAACAATGGCTCTTAAAAATGCTCTAACTTCTTCAAAACAGCTCCAAATCCTACACTTCCTTTTTCTACTTCACTTTCTCTCTCTAGCCCAAGTTTTAGAGTGATGTTTGAGTGTGTGAAATGAATGAAACGAGCTGGGGGAGCTGGGTTTATATAGATATGGCCAACCATTGAAATGGTGCCACTCCATCGCCTGTGTGTCGTCCCGCATGCTTCCGGTCGCATGCGCGGCGACACACGGGCATCCAAATATCACCATGCATGACTCCTCTGCATTCCAGAAGCCAGCACCACGTCCAGATGTCATTCAGCATGGCTGGAGCTCATGCATCGCGACACACGGGCCTCTGGGTGTCAAGACGATGCCATGTCGTGCTTTGGGTGTCATGCTGCATGTGAGGCTTCATCCTGCGGAGACATGTCGTGCTACGGAGACACTAAGATGCTTGGATGAAGGACAGCACGTCCTGATCTCTCAGATAGGGCCACCTCGAGCTTCCCGGTTGATTTGTGCGATTTCGATCTTTTTGGTGAATTTTCGTCCCGCGATCAATCCCGAATATTTTTCCGCTCCCGTTCTGATTCTCTAAATATTTTTAATAAACTCCAGATGAATACTGAGATCCTCTAAAAATATTTCCCGAGCCTCCGGCTTCTTCCAATAATTTCGAAAAACCGAAATTAGGGTTTTCGACCAACTTCGGGTTTTCCCGTCGTGCTTGCTTCCCGTCCTGCTTACTCCCATCATGCTTCCAAATTATAATATCTCTGAAATAATATTCTGATGATAGATGTGAAGTTTCGCGGAAAACTTAGTGGCTAAGAAACGTCGGGTTTCTGAAACGTCTAGCTTCTAAACCGTCGTGCTTCCAAAAATGTGATTCTTCCAAAATCTTCGTCTGATTAATCTAAGAATCTTCTAAGAAAGGTAGAGAAGCTTAATATGTCTCATGGTTCATTCACGATCCATTCTTCGACCACATCCTACTTCGAACTTCTCGGTTGGCCCGTACCGCCCGCGGTTCGATCATCAAGTTGATGCTCGACCAATCTTCTGTCTTCTCCGAACCATGTTAAGCTTTGTGTGATCAAAAGTCAACATTACTCCAAATATGTAATCTCCCAAAAGCTTGGCTCCAGATTCTGACTTTCCCTTGCTCGACCATTTTATCCCGAAGGGCGGGTTATCACAGTGGGTGCCACCAAGTTCTGTTCACTTCTTTTTGACCTATATCCAAGAGTTCTTTGCGAAAGCGAGCTTTGAAGATTGCCGCCTCCAAGTCCCATTTCGAACTCTTTTATTTGAGTCTTTATGAATCAAGCCTTAATGGTTTTAGCCACCAAGTCATGTTCAGACTCATCCTAATTAACAATAGATTATATATATATATATATATATATTTTTTTTATATACTCACTAACTAATCTAGGGTCAAAATTTAGAGAGAGAAAATGTGATAAATAATCTAAACCAGGCGTTACCTTCCAGACTTGTCTGAAAAATCCGATCCCATGTATACCAAGCCCCAAAACAAGCAGTGAAGTCAGGTTAGTGTTGAAGGTTAGCTTCGGTTCTTTCTAACAAGCTAGCAAGTGTGCATAGTTGACTGGTTGATCCACTTTAGCATCTATAGTATTATCTGCAGTCAGTAAATCTAGAATGGTGCTAGAAAGTGGTTAGACATTCAAGTAGAAATCATTAGTTCATAATCCCCTTCTTGACTCAATAAAATTATTTTTGAAAAGATTTTTGACAAAAACTCAAGAAAATGGTGTTAGTAACTACCTCCCCCAGACTTAAAATGTACCGTCTCGGTGCAAAGCGTCCAAGGGTAGGTTAAAATCAAGTTAGATGTTTGAGAATGTTAGAGTAAGAATGAAGTACCTACCCGTACTACACATCGATCGATGTAATCCTCTCCATATCGATCGATGTGACTCGCCCAGAATCGATCGATGTAATCCTCTCCATATCGATCGATGGCGAAGCACAGAAATTTTCGCATGTGCTTGGAGTCAAACTCGAAGTTCCTTGCCTAATGTTAGCTCTGTTAGAAAATCAAGCATAAGAAATAATAAGCATCCTCAAACATAAAATATAGGTTTAAAAACATAAATCCTACAAGTTCGGAAAATAAATAAACAAGTTCATAATAAGAGGAGAAGAGATAGAGATGGGAGGACTAATCGGTGTCCTCATCAGTCGCCTCATCGTCCTCTGGGGATGGGTCCCTGCGTGCTGCTGGTGCTGGTGCCTGCGCTCCTGTGGCTCTCTTGCTCCAACAAGACACTCTAGCCCAGATGGCCTGAAGAGCGTCCACCACGAACCTCTGAAAGTCTCCCTGGTCGTGCATAGGGATGTCTGGGATGTTCGGGAAGTCAGGAAGAGGAGGTGCCTGTGCGTCCCGAGCTCTGGTACGGCGAATGCTGGGAGGTCGGCGTGACATGTTCCGCGGGTTGCGGAGGAATGCATCATCTGGCATGCATCGAAGCTGCTCCACGTTGTTGCCGAAGTCAGTGATCCTCCTATCTGGTAGGGGTAGAAGGCGATGCTCGTCGCGGATCCTGAGGCACCAGAGCTTCCCTTCCTCGAGCCATAGCCAGTGCATCAAGTGCTGCTCGTCGAGGAAGGCGTGGTCGCGGTCGGCAGAGCGAGAGTCGAGGTGGATGCCGAGATACTTAAAAATCGGGGTCAGAAGACTCCCAACTGTCTCCTTCTTGTTCTTGCCCTTGCTGGTGAAGGGCTTCTTCTTCAGCTCCACCAAATGTGCGGCAAAGACAGCTCCGAGGTTTGGCGGGCTTACCTCGCCATCCTCGTCCAACTCAACCAAATCCACCACGCCGTTCACTGTGCAGAAAAGTAGTGTGAGCTCCTTTATCCTGACCTTGTTGGGCTCCATCTTGCAAACAAGTGTGTTTGCAAGAAGCCGTAGGAAGTAGCGAAGTGCAGGATGGCGGATGTCTGATAGCACGGCCCTGTTCGTGTTCCAAACTCCTGTGCCGACGATGTCCCAGAATCACTCAATGTGTGAGAAAGGTGGGACCGTGTAAGAGGCGATGCTCTCATCAGAAACCGTAGATGCGGCAGAGCTCGAAGATAGTGATTGTGACACCCCCGATCGTAGATGACCGGAAATGACACGGTCGATGTTCCTCGATGGTCGATCCGAGGTTCTCAGAATACTTCCGATGACCTTAGACTAACAACCAAAGAACACCAACGCTCCTATCAGATATCACTCTAGGCTTTTCAACCCGAAAAAGCAATACCCGATAGTTAGTTCGTCCGGACAAGGACTAATATCATATGGAACCCGTACTTTAAAAACATTCTTTATATATCATTTTGAAGCATCTTTCAAAATTTGTTATAAATTAACCTCTAGGTTTTCGGTCTACAAATCTTATACATAAGATATATCAAAATGACTTTGCAAGGATAATAAAACTACCGCTGGCTAATGATGTTCCTTCCCATCCTAGAGTAAGGTCTCCCGTCTACTGGTTACCTGCATCACGAATGAGTCATGAGTAACTAGTTTATTCAGTGAGCCTAGTCCCGCACCCCAACATATATTAATAATATCTAAAGTAATCAACTTCATTTGTATGCAGTGGAAATCTATTCCATATCTGGATATTTATATATAAGGAATATTCTTCCATCATTGTGAATCTAATCATATACCTCACTTCCTATTTCCGTCTCTCATATCATTCATATAATCATATTTATATATATATATATACCAGACCCGAGAAACCACAAAGGCTAAACGAGTCTAGCAAGTTAGCATCACCATCATCGCCATCAGATATTCAAAAATTGAACATCTAACGCTGCATGCAGTTACACGGCCTCCAAGGTGCGACCCCATCATCGTGTCTTTGTGACCTTGTTCCATATCGCAGGACCAATTCACGGTAATCATCATTCATACGGGAATATTTTGGAAGACAGGTTTATAATAAGACTTCACATGATTAATACTTCCATACTTAATTATATTTAACAATATACATATGTATTAGTACTTGAGAACAAGTACTAAGGTTTGGAATAAACCTCTATGATCATTCATAAATATTTAATAAGTGTTTACACTAAGTAAACACCTTACCAATTCAATATTGATCAAGAGACAAAGCCTATCAATCATCTACAATCAGTACGTTCAATCAAGAAATATTCATTCACTACTCATCAATCATCTATCTAGACTCACCTTTGATTCTTTGAGATTGGCTAATCAAGACTAGACTCGAGCTCAAGCTAATCACACTCCATTTCCGGTACACTTGAGATTCAAAACGGTCACAATTATCTGACTGATCCGACCACTCTCCTTGATATCTGAATTCAAACCAAGTGACTGAGCGGCTACAAGGAGTGACTGGACCAATCTAGCAAAACTCTACAACCAACTAGACAGAAAACAGTTCTATTTGATGAACCAGCCTTATCCTTGAACTTTACTCGACCACTGACCTGAAACAGAGCAGTTCATAACATGATCTTCAATCCAACAGTTCGGTTCTGAAGAAGATATTTAAATCAGATCCTAACAGCTCGGTTTACAACAAGGTTAATCAGTTCAGCTTAGGTGTAGTCCAGACCATGACCAGTTCATTTCAGATTAAATCCAATCAGTTTATAATAGATGAGATAATTCTATTCCAGCAAACTGATTTATTCTGAAATAAATAAATCTGAACCGAAGACAGGTTAGACAATTGATCCATGACAACCGCTTAACTAAATAACATCTGATTCTGATCAAGACATGTCTGAGACAAGAGATTGAAGCTTACAACAGCAACTGATGACCATATGAACTCAGATAATCCTCCCCTTGAAACTGAACTCATGGCTGGACTGTTTTAAAAGGATAAATCAGAATTGGTTCATCACAAAAACAGAACAAGACCTAGGGTTTACTTTGGGTACCTCACCTTCTGATCTTCTACACAGCAGGGAACTGAGCTAGAGGATGGAACAAAGTCATCTAAGGTCGTGGCTAATTTTCCCATATTTTTTGTTCTGATTTTTCTCTCACTTTTTCTCTTCTTTCTCATTGTTTTCTCTCTAAACATTTCTCTTGTTATGCTGCAGGTTATGAACGTCCAGAGGAGAGAAGAAGGTGTTTTAAAGCATAAGGAGTTACTTCAGATGAGGGTTTACTCCCACACAAGGCAAAGCTGAGGCTAGACAGGTGGAGACATGCTTCAGCACACCAAACAGAACAAGCAGCTGAACTTTTCCTTCCCATGAAGAAAGCTACAAGCACCTGAAGCAAGTAGCTTGTGACCAGCATGTGACTTCTAATGAGCAAGCAGGCAAGCAAGTAGGTGCAGGTCATGTGACCTAATTACTGAGGAAGCAAGTAGGCTAGAAGGTGCAAGGCATGTGACTGCTCAGAAATAATTTTCAGAGTTTTGTCGATATTTTTCAAACTGTTTCGACTAAATATTTTTTATCATTCGAACCTCGTCCTGCTCTGAATAAACTCGTCCAGCATGAATAAAAATCGACAATAATAATTAACACTCGACCAGAACCATCAAGAGATGGTTTTTTGACCAAAAGACAGCCCCGTCGAGATTAATTTACCGTGTCGATTTTCATTTAAATTCTGATCGATCAATCTTCAAACTGATCTTAAAGAATTTTCTCGACCAAAATTATATCTGCTCGTGAGGGTTATTACAGTGATCATGTAGCGTGTCCCTCTGGTGAAGAAGGTCAAAGTGCCATCTCCCGCTACCCTCGCAGCTGTAGTCCTGTAGGTGACCTCGACAGTGGCCATGAACTGGCGGACGAGATCGGGGTAGAGGTCGTAAGCGTGAGAGGGCATGGTACCGAGTCCTAGCTGTGTGATCATGTCCTTAACATCTCTCTCGATCCCGAGTTTCTTCAGGATGGGTCGGTCAAGGAATTTGGTGGGCTCGATAGAGATTCCTAGCCAGGCATTGTAGAAGAGGCTGTCGTAGTCGTCCCAGTTATCGGATAGAGGATGCTGACGGCACTCGTTGCTGTTGATCGCTGCCTTAGGATCAGCATAGCCCGGAACATCGAATGGTGTGTTTTCTGGGCGAGGCCATGGATGACGCTGTGCGTTGGAGGAGCTGCTAGTCTCGTCGAACCTCCTTTTCGACCTGAGTTCCCTGTTCGTGTGTTTGTCTCTGAGCTGCTCATCTGAAACCAAGAAGAAAAGAAGGTTATTATTGTCGATAAAATGTAATATCGATCGATTGGTTATACTGAACATCGATCGATATCGTCGTGTCGGAACAATCAGACAAGATAGCATCGGTCGATGCGAACAAGTTCATATCGACCGATGTGGAATCGCGAAACCTGCAAAATCACTCAACTCCAAATCGTGTTTATACGAATTTAAATGCATGGAAATCACAAACCGAACTCTAGATAAGCAATATGAACTACAAAAACATCTCTTAATCGCACTAAATCAAGCGTTCTAATCCAACTCAAAACGAAACCCTAATTTTTTCAAAAATTGAAAATTTCAAGTGCATACCTTGATTGTTGATTTCGGGAGTGGATTTAACAGTCACAGAGTGAAAAATCGAGTGGATTTAGGTGAAGAACGGACGAAATCCGTCGAGAACGAGAGAGAAAATAGGTGTTTTTGTTTTCGGTTTCGTTTGTGAGTGTGGAAGAGGAAGTGGGTTGATATCGAGTGAAGTTAGTTGATATACCTTGGATTTGACCCATTTTTATCCATGGTATATAAGTATTTTACTATATATATATCTATGTTTTCTACTCTTCTAGGTATGTTTTCAGGTTCAGGTGCATTTTGGAGTAAAGCTATGACTTTGGAGCATTTTGGAGCTTTAAGGACATTTCACCCGAGCTGACCACTTAGAGGTCGACGAGAGGAAGAATAATCGATCGATGCGCATCAGTGCTGACGATCGATATCAGGAAATGCCTCGACAGATGAAGATTAATATCGATCGATGTACACAAGTACCATCGATCGATGTCGAGAAACCAGACGCGACATTTTGGATTCAGCAGACTTAAAAACCAAGGCCAAGCCAAATTACCAAAATGCCCTGACGAGTTTTTAACCTATTAGAATATATACTACCTAAGTGTTTTGACGGCAGAGAACAGAGCTTTTTCTAGACCTAGTTTTGTTACAAGTTTCATTTGGGAGAGAAGATCGCTTTTGATTGGAACTCCTTGTTTCTATTTCTTTTAATCTTATTCTATGAGTTTCTATTTCTCTATTGATATGAATTGCTTTGCTATGTCTGAGTAGTTCAACTGTTAGATCCAGGGTTCAGATAGGTTTGTGGGATTAGCCCCAAACTATAGATCTGCCTTGTTGTGATATTCATGATAGATTTGTATTCATTGCTTGTTTTAGCCTTGCTAACTAGAACTTGATCATAGGATTGCATATTCAAGCACCCTTGTTATCCCATCCTGACATCTATCTATCATATTAGGATTGCTAGAGAGGGCTAACCGCCAATTTAGAATCTTAGTAGGGCATTTCATAATCGCGCATAGGCCTGGCTAGAACCCGTCGATCGATGTCCTCAACTGACAATCGATCGACGTTGGCAAAGGTGTATCGGTCGACGTCTTAATAGACTATCGATCGACACTCTCTCGTGTCTGCATACTAACCGGTGAGACACGAGATCTAGTCTGTTAACCAGTGGTACATGCGACAGCTGATCACTGAGTTAAGCGAATGAGTTCTAATATATCATGCATGCAACAGTTAGGCATCTATAGGTATTATAATCTCCAACACCTGAATAGTGGCCCTGCATCTATTACCATTTCCAACTAAGTTACATTTATTATTTACTCGCTTGTTACTATTGCTATTTCATTTAAGCATTTACAACCTTTAGAATTAATAAACACTAGATTTAATTGTTTCCTAGCTCCTTGTGGATTCGATCCCTAAGTACTACATCTGAACCTCTTTTGATGAGAGTAACACTCCTTAGGGTAATTTGAGTGGTATCAAATTTGGCGCCGTTGCCGGGGAGCTTTGATCGCCATTAGATTTAGTTTTATTAATTCTTATTCTTTTCTTTACCCCCTTTCTAATAATATTTTTCTTGTCTTTTCAGGTGCATGCCCAACGGTACCAGAAGCAACAAGGAGAAAGACTTGTTGTTCTCAGACGATCCTGCTCATTTGGAACGCACCATCCGTAGAGGTCAACGTTCCACATCGCTCGACGCAACCACTTCGTCGTCGATCGATACGCACAACCAACCGTCGACCGACACCAGACCGTCATCGTCGATCGATCCCAATCGTTCGACAACGATCGATACTACACCGCGTACGTCGATCGATACCGTATCGTCAAAAATGGTAAACATTATTATTCTAACTCGGGACGAGAACGGAAACCTGTATGACCAGGCCGGTCATCTGCGTAATGCAACAGGTCAGAAAATAGATGCTCAGGGAACTGTAATCCCTGATGCTGATGCTACAGGAGCTGCTCAACCTGTAGATGAGGACGCTCGATCGAAACCACTGGCCGACTACAATCGCCCAGATGAGTACTATTCCAACAGATCAGCTATTCGACTTCCGGAGATCCAGAAGCAGAATTTCGAGCTGAAGCCTCAATACTACACTCTCGTGTCGCAGATACCCTACTCTGGGTTACCGCACGAGCATCCTATGGACCATTTGGAACGGTTCGAGGATCTAATCGCTGCTATTCGGATGGAAGGAGTCCCCGAAGATTACCTGCTGTGCAAGCTCTTCAGATACACGCTGAATGGAGAAGCGATGCACTGGCTTAGGCAGCAACCCACAGGATCTTTAACATCCTGGAGCGACATCAAGAATGCTTTCTTACGAAACTTCTTCGATGAGGCGCGCGCTGAAGAACTTCGGAACAAAATTTCCACATTCTCGCAGAAGGCTGGAGAGTCCTTCAAAGATGCGTGGATTAGATTTAGGTTCTTCCAGCGAGACTGTCCACACCACGGATTTAACGAAGTGCAGCTGCTAAGCACTTTCTTCCGAGGTCTCGCCTTACAGTATCAAATGGCCCTTGATACGGCGAGTGAAGGAAACTTCACTACTCGGAATCCGTTGGAAGCTGTGAGACTTATCGAAAACCTTGCTAACAGCAGCAGCACCAAAAACACTGACTCTGAACGGAAGAAGTCTGTAGCCTCTATCGGGAAGGAACAGATGGACGAAGTAAGAGCTAAGTTAGATGTGGTGCACGAGCTTCTTAGGAAGCAAGTCTGTTCAGCTGAAGGAGAAGTAGCAGATACGGAAGGAGAAGAAGATGTGAACTACATCGGAGGTACCGGATTCCAGAAATTTGGAAACCAGGGCGGAAACAGAAACTTCTTTGGAAATGGCCAAAGAAGTAACCAAAGTTCACAATTTCAAAAACCCTTCAACAACAGCAAGAGCTACTCGAACTCTTACTACCAAAATCCACCACCCCAGACTCAGGAAAGCAAGATCGAAGAGATGCTTGATCGAGTACTGTTGGGACAACAACAAATCACCGTGGATTTCAACGGTAAGATAGACTCCGCCTACAACAATCTGAACACCAAAATCGAGACCTTAGGGACTCAGGTGAGAAAACTTGAAACCCAAGTAATTCAGACGGGCGAGACTATAAAGAGGCAAGAAGCTTTCGCTAGAGAGGCAGGAGCCGACAAAGGAAAACACCACGTAAATGCCATCATAGATGATGATTTCTGGCAAGTGGTGAGAAATGAAAAGCTTGAGGAAGGAGATTTCGAAATCGAAAGCTCCATGAGTCTCGGCGGATCCCAATGGTGTCGACCGATGTCGATGAACTCGCATCGATCGACAGACCATGATGAAGATCGATGGACGGATTACTCCAGTCATCGATCGACGTCGTCTGCCAAATCGACTGAATGCAATGCGGTTCGAATTCTAACTCATGAAGAATTCGCAGCTAAGCATCCTCACCCACCCTCCCCTTTCTATGATAAAATCGATCGATCGGTTGAGCCAACCATCGATCGACAGAGTGAGTCCGACGTCGATCGTCACAACACACCTCCCATCGATCGACAGGCACCTCTGACATACCGAGTGCGGTTACCCTCAATCGATAATGATTACATCAACGCACTCAGACCACCACCTAAACCATTAGCAAACCCACCCGAACCAAAACCCAACCCTTTAAATAGTTCACCAGAATCAGTTCAAGAAGAACAAGAATCTGAAGGGAGAAGGTTAAGGAAAAGAAAGGAGAAGATTCCTAAAAACCTTAAGAGGGAAGCTAACGATAAGGAGATGGATGGTTTCACTAAACGAGTCCTCAGAATCCCAATCGAAAAACCTTTTGATGAAGCTTACTTCACACACCGGTTGTGGATGTTCTTCAGAGAAACAAAGGTAACTGAGGAGGACATTAGGAGAATGTTTCATCAAGTCAGAGAGAAGATGAAACACAGGATCACATTGACGAAGAAGAGTGATCCTGGGAAGTTTGCAATACCATGCGTAGTCAAGGGTGTTGAATTTCCCCATTCAATGTGTGACACAGGAGCATCAGTTAGTATCCTCCCTAGGATCATGGCAGACCAGCTTGGTTTGACCATCGAACCCTCAACGGAATCCTTCACCTTCGTGGATCTTTCAGAGAAACGATCAGGAGGTATCATAAGAGATCTGGAGGTACAGATTGGTAATGCCCTTGTCCCTGTAGATTTTCATGTCCTAGACATCGAGCTTAACTGGAACTCTTCACTTCTGCTTGGAAGATCTTTCCTAGCTACAGTAGGAGCTGTATGTGACATGAACAAAAACAAATTGTGTCTAACGCTCATAGACCCAAACATCCACTACGACCCCATCCGACCTAAGAGAAAGGTCATTAATTCTGTGGATTATGGGAAAGAACTTGGCTTCATTGGCGCATGCCATTGTGGAGCAGAGTATGAATCGGAGTACGAAACAGAGTACTCGGAATCGATCGACACCCCAACCTTTCCATCGATCGATTCCAATGTGTCAACGGTGACCGATGACCGCAACAACACGTCACTCGACGTAATGCACCCAGTTGACCATTTCGCTTCACCTAATCATTGTTACCAACACTTTGCCTTCCAACCTCCAAGCAAGAGAGGACATGATGATTATTCCATAGGCAGTTGGGCAGACAGTGGTTTCCATGAAAGTTTTGCAGTTGACACTGTAATTACTTCACCTAATGAGGAACATACGGAGGAATACGATGAGGATTATTGGAAAGAACGTGCAATAGAAATGTCTTTGCAGGATGAAAGACTTGAAACACATAAGTTCACCAACACGTTTCCAACATCGTTCGACGCTATGCACTCCACATCCGTCGATACCCACCCTCGTCCAGCAAAACAACCGCTCACATTGATCGACACCCACACTGGAACATCGATCGATATTCGCGCCGCAGCGAAAATTCAGGAGCAGGAGAATATTTCCTCCCCAACTAGGTTTATAGATACCTATATAAATCGTTTTGCACCTTCGAAACCACCTACACACATCAGAGCAAACACACAAGCAAAAAAGATGAACACTCTTCCTTCTACATCTACAGAAAAATCCATGAAGAGCAATCATCTCAAGAACACAAGTTCTGCAGAAATTACTCTGCCATCGATCGATGTAACTGTATCTACATCGATCGATACTACTCTAAACCCTAATCTTTCTATTTCTAAATTGAATGATTATGCAAACATTGATTACGATTTTCTAACACCTGATGAATTTGGTATTTTCAGGGACTCAGATGGCAACGCACGTGCAATGGATGGAAGGATTTTACAAGTGTCCAGAGAGGACATAGCAGACATCCTTCAAGTAGCCAATGGACCTGACAACCTATTCTCACAGCAACGTGGCACTCCAGACGTCATTCAAACAGATCCTAACAACCACGCAGGAGTCGCCACAACAGAGATCAACCCAGATCTATCACGCCTACCAAAAGGGCAAGCATCGATCGACGGTACAACGGAGAAATCGATCGACAGGGTAACACCAACGTCGATCGATATATAGATGAACCGACGTCGATCGATATAGATGAACCGACGTCGATCGACAGACGGTATGAATGTGGGAACCGCGCTTTCGACATGTACGGAGCCAGAAAGTTCACTTGGGAACAAAGGGACAAGTATGGAGTCTACAGAGATGAGCGTGGACACGCACGAAGCGTAGCTGGTGAGATGATACCTGTCACAGAGGACAACATCAGGAAAATACTGGAAAGAGCATCTCTTTTTGAAGAAAGCCACATCTGTCTTCTAGAACATGCCACTTCCTTCACACTCACAAGACTGGCACCAGAACTCTACACCAAAGATGAAATCGATGAGATGGTGTTTGGTATTTGTGGAGCTCAGGAGAAACTGGGAGAGGAGCTCAAAACATTGGTAGAAGATACACATCAGCCTTTGGATAGAGGCTACAATGAGCTTTTCAGATGTATGGCAGAAATGAGGACAGAAATTGAGAGTTTACGTCAGCAACTTGAGAAGGAAGCTACGACCTCAGCATCGATCGACGCACCACATGCAACATCGATCGACGTCAGTCTTCCTACAGCTCAGATCCCTGCAGAACCGCAATGTTCAACACAACACAGGGATGAATGCGAAGTATCATACATCGACACGAGGATAAACGACGTTTACTGCCCTCTCAACAACAACGTGGACGGGCTAAGCACTAAAATCGAGCTACTACAGCAAGATCTGGACACCATTCGCAAGAAGGACCAACAACCAGCCACATCGATCGACATGTGTACCTTCACATCGCTCGACGCCAAAGTCTCAGCCATGAATGAGAGGCTGAGGACTTACGAGGATATGCATGACCGCTTTATATCACCAGTCATGATAGATTTAAACAAATTGTCTAGTCAATTACTTCATGCCCAAAAGGATATTGAGAACATTACTAATCAAAGTTTTTTGCAGGCAAAATCAGCATCGATCGACAGGCTACGAGGGCCTTGGATCGATGGCAAGAAACCTGTGGAGTTACTTCCTTACACAGCAGCAGAGGTTGACAAGATCACATCCAAGATCTACACTGCTCTAGACACCATGGAGGAACGACTTGACAAACGCTGCGATGACATCTACTTTCCATTCGACAACAAAATCAGTGGATTAGACAACCACGCAGAATGGTTACAGAAAGAAGTCAAAGCCATTCAGAGGCAACTCGCAGCTCAACACCAGATATCAGCATCGATCGACAGGACATTAGCGAAATCGATCGATGGCAACTCGCCGAGATCGACCAACGAACACATAATCGCATCGATCGACGCCGAGTCTACACTAATCGTCGAACAGCTGATAAACAAGACGGTAGAGTCCATGCTAAAGGAACTGACAGATCTTTCAGCATACGCCTATGACAACATAGGCTGGCACCATGTCAGCATTGACAACGTTCAAGAAAGGCTACAGAACATCTCCAAAGTACTTGAGAAGATGGATGACAAATGGACAAGAAATGATGAGGCCACAAGAAGTTTCATTGCAACTTGGTCCAGAATGCGCAGAGATGACGTGGATGCTTGCTTTCCAACAAGCAGCTGCTTCTCCACCCAATAGACAATCACTACCACAGTCAAGCTAAATGACTATAACCAAGCGCTGAGTGGGAGGCAACCCACTATTAGGTATTTTACTTTGGTTTTATTAGCTAGCATTTAATTTCTTTCGTTTTATTTCTTTCAGATTTAGGAGACCCAAGTAGGAGGACCTGAATATCGACCGACGACGAGACGTCGACATCGTTCGATATAGGCAACCACAAGACGATCGATGTAACACTTACACATCGATCGATATCTAATCCGGTCAGAAGTATCTTCCCTACTTGTTATATTTCGTACATCATAAACTATTCATCATAACTCCGGCTGAGTTACACTGGGACAGTGTAATTTAAGTCTGGGGGAGATTTACTGATATAATTTATTTTATTCTTATGTAAAAAGGAATTTCAAATAAATTATGCTTAGCTATTGAAAATAGGGACTATAATCTTATATTTATTTAAACATGAATATCTAACCAATCTTTAGCACCATTTTAGATTTACTGATTGCAGATAGCACTAAAGATGCAAAAGCGGATCAACCTATCAACTACACACTTGCCTTGAACCGTATGAAGTAACCAAAGCTGATTTCCAACACTAAACCTGACATAACCGCTTGTCTTGGGGCTTGGTATACATGGGATCGGATTCTTCAGACAGGTCGGGAAGGTAACACCTGGTTTAGATTATTTATCACATTTTCTCTCTCTAAATTTCGACCCTAGATTAGTTAGTGAGTATCTATAAAAAAAAAGATCTATTGTTTAATTAGGATGAGTCTGAACAGAACTTGGTGGCTAAAACCATTAAGGCTTGATTCATAAAGACTCAAATAAAAGAGTTCGAAACGGGACTTGGAGGCGACAATCTTCAAGGCTCGCTTTCGCAAAGAACTCTTGGATATAGGTCAAAAAGAAGTGAACAGAACTTGGTGGCAACCACCATTAAGTTTTGATTCATGAAAGCCTGTCCAATCTTGGTCACTGATCCTGCAATGGAACCAGACTTTGACTCAAGAGAGAAATTTAGAGAGAGAGAAACTAGGAACTAACTTTTACCTGCAGCTCCAGATACCTGTCTGAAATCCTTGCATCCTGTGATCGATACTCCCAAGGTAAAGCATTCACTTTATATTTATGCTAAGAAATGAAATCAGTAGAGGGGATGTCAGACGTGAATTGATGAGTTGTGTTATGTTAGAAATGGTTGCTAAGCTAGGATATTGCATAGTGTGCTTTTGTGATTAGGACTTTTTAAATGTGGTTGCAAAATTGTTGAGGAAAGATTTCTATGTTTTAAAATCTTAAAGTTCCCAAATATTTTCAAACCTCTTTCAGAGAGACTGCATGTATGTTTTGCTTGAGGACAAGCAAAAGGGTAAGTCTGGGGGAGTTGATATACCTTGGATTTGACCCATTTTTATCCATGGTATATAAGTATTTTACTATATATATATCTATGTTTTCTACTCTTCTAGGTATGTTTTCAGGTTCAGGTGCATTTCGGAGTAAAGCTATGACTTTGGAGCATTTTGGAGCTTAAAGGACATTTCACCCTAGCTGACCACTTAGAGGTCGACGAGAGGAAGAATAATCGATCGATGCGCATCAGTGCTGACGATCGATATCAGGAAATGCCTCGACATATGAAGATTAATATCGATCGATGTACACAAGTACCATCGATCGATGTCGAGACACCAGACGCGACATTTTGGATTCAGCAGACTTAAAAACCAAGGCCAAGCCAATTACCAAAATGCCCTGACGAGTTTTTACCTAGTAGAATATATACTGCCTAAGTGTTTTGACGGCAGAGAACAGAGCTTTTTTTAGACCTAGTTTTGTTACAAGTTTCATTTGGGAGAGAAGATCACTTGTGATTGCAACTCTTTGTTTCTATTTCTTTTCATCTATTCTATAAGTTTCTATTTCTCTATTGATATGAATTGCTTTGCTATGTCTGAGTAGTTCAACTGTTAGATCCAGGGTTCAGATAGGTTTGTGGGATTAGCCCCAGACTATAGATCTGCCTTGTTGTGATATTCATGATAGATTTGTATTCATTGCTTGTTTTAGCCTTGCTAACTAGAACTTGATCATAGGATTGCATATTCAAGCACCCTTGTTATCCCATCCTGACATCTATCTATCATATTAGGATTGCTAGAGAGGGCTAACCGCCAATTTAGAATCTTAGTAGGGCATTTCATAATCGCGCATAGGCCTGGCTAGAACCCGTCGATCGATGTCCTCAACTGACAATCGATCGACGTTGGCAAAGGTGTATCGGTCGACGTCTAAATAGACTATCGATCGACACTCTCTCGTGTCTGCATACTAACCGGTGAGACACGAGATCTAGTCTGTTAACCAGTGGTACATGCGACAGCTGATCACTGAGTTAAGCGAATGAGTTCTAATATATCATGCATGCAACAGTTAGGCATCTATAGGTATTATAATCTCCAACACCTGAATAGTGGCCCTGCATCTAATACCATTTCCAACTAAGTTACATTTATTATTTACTCGCTTGTTACTATTGCTATTTCATTTAAACATTTACAACCTTTAGAATTAATAAACACTAGATTTAATTGTTCCTTAGCTCCTTGTGGATTCGATCCCTAAGTACTACATCTGAACCTCTTTTGATGAGAGTAACACTCCTTAGGGTAATTTGAGTGGTATCATTAGTGTTAAAACCGTCGAGATGCCCGCATCGATCGATGGCAGTAATGCCTCGTTGATCGATGTCCTCTTTAAAGACAAATTATAATTTCTAAATTTTCTAAATAATGCTAATATACGGAAATTACTATTAATTACTAGTAATATAATTTATTAATTTTAATTAATGATTTTTGAAATTAAATTATTATTATTTTATTATTATTATTATTATTATTTAATTTTTTTTTATAAAAATGGGTTGCCTCCCATTCAGCACTTAATTTTTAAGTCTTTAGCTCGACTTCCTGATTAAACTAATTATCAGGTTCATACAGCACCATGGGTACTTTCGATGGTGGTTTTGCCCAATAATGCTTAACTCGTTGGCCATTCACCGTAAATTCCTGGCCTTTCTCATTTTGTAAGGTGATAGCTCCGGAGGGTTGAACGTTCGTTACGGTGAAGGGTCCAGACCAACATGATTTTAGCTTTCCAGGAAATAAAGTCAATCGAGAGTTATAAAGGAGGACTTGATCATCTGGCTCGAAGTGCCGGGATATGATCTTTCTATCGTGATAAGCTTTAGTCCTTTCTTTATAGATTTTTGAATTTTCGAAAGCTAAATGTCTGATTTCATCAAGCTCGTTAAGCTGGATGAGTCTCCTTTCTGCAGCTGGTTTGATATCAAAGTTCAAAAGTTTGGTAGTCCAACCTGCTTTATGTTCCAGTTCGACTGGTAGATGACATGATTTGCCATAAAGGAGGTGGAATGGTGTTGTTCCTAACGGTGTTTTGTAGGCGGTCCTTGATATACCATGATTTTCACCCGCTTTTATACATGGTATATAAGGGTTTTAAGATGTATTAATCATGTTTTAGAGTCTTTTCAAAGCAAATACAGGTTTATTCACCTGATGGAAGGAAATGATACTTTTGGGACATTTTGGAATGCTTTTACGCAAGGAAAATCGATCGACGCTTGAAGAGCAACATCGGTCGATCTTAATCACTTACTATTGATCGACATACATTCTCGTGCATCGATCGATACGCAGTAACACAGATGAAATCGCAAACTAAAAGATTTCATTTCCAAGAAGATCTATTATTTACAACTTAAGTCTCTGGCCGCCTTTTAGGCTATATGTACTAGGGTTTTGTATCATTTCTAGGCAGACACTTGCAAAAGACCTAGTTTGGAAAAGGAGCATTTTGGCTACCATTAGGAGAGCTTAGGATTGGAGAGATAGATCTGAGACTGCAAAACAGAGAAGATCTTGAACTCATTTATTTCTATTACTCTATCTATTTGTGTTCTATGTTTCATTTGAGTTTATTTCACACCATCATGACTTTGTCTCTCATGAATATGTCTGAGTAAACCAATTGTTTGATTTAGGTTTCTCACCATGGTTGAAATTATGTACTGCTAATATGACTGTTAAAAAGGTGTTTTGATTGTTTTTTCATTGCTTATGAACTTAATTCTAAAATTAAGATTGATCACCTTCATTTTGGATCTTAGGTTTAATTGAGTTCAACTAACCGTTTCCCCTCAATACCTGAACCCATTTGCGTGATCTAACTGACTCACGCGCAACGACAGTTGGTCTGAGAAGGTTAGAGAACAAGTTAAACCCGTTCGCAAAGCTCGCTACAATAACCGTCGATGGACGCAACTATCGTTCTGTCGATCGACGCAACTATCGTTCTGTCGATCGATGCAACTATCGTTCTGTCGATCGATTGTTATAAAGTTGTATCGGTCGATGTACGTCAAGTCGCATCGATCGACACTCTCTTGAGATCAAAATACGACAGTTGAGATCCGAGATCTAGTGAAGATAACCTATCCGGTTAAATCAACGTTTAGTTCAAGAACCATTGAACCCTTTAGTCTAAACTAAATGCATACATTTTATACCTGAGAATTACCTGAATCTAGCTACTTTCCCAATCTTGAAACCACTTCAATTCAATCTATTGAATCACTGTTGTTTTCGATTTATCATTTATTGCTTTTAAAACTATTAAAACCTTTTAGTCTATATTCATTTCTAAGTATTTAAGTCTGTTGAGTAATCCTAGAGTCTCTGTGGATTCGATCCCTAAGTACTACATCTGAACCTCTTTTGATGAGAGTAACACTCTTTAGGGTAATTTGAGTGATATCAAATTTGGCGCCGTTGCCGGGGACTCTTTCTTATTACCATTAGATTTAATTTAGAATTTTGTATAGACTTGTTACGAAAATCTTGCTAAAGTTTTCTTTCTTAATCTGTTAATCAGACACAAAGAATGGAGAACATAGAGCGCGACCAACCATCGATCGACGGAAATACGTTTCCATCGAGCGACGATGAGTCAGAGGAATCGACCGATACAGAGTCACCAACATCGATCGATACCGCCCAGCCGGAAGCAGGTAAGTATTCTCTTACCAAGCCCGCTAATGAGAAAGTAGTCCAAACTGAACTAAATGGCCAAACGAGCAATGAAACTAGCCAAACTAAACAGGGGACTGAAATCCCTGTTAAGGAAAATTCCACCTTAACTAAAGGTGAAGATATAAAATTGTCCATACAAGACTACCTTGATCCTGGTAGGACCTATTCCAATAGGTCCGCTATTAAAATACCAGGAGACGATACCAAGAAATCTAAGTTTAACGCAGATTACTACCGTATGGTTCGTCAAAACCCATTCCGTGGATCCCTCCCAGAACACCCACAAGATCATATTGAGACTTTGGAAGAATTAATACTAGATGAATATGATCGTTGCAAACTATTTTCATTCTCCCTAGAAGGAGAAGTCCTCAGGTGGTTGAACTGTTTAGCAACAGGATCACTCACTTGTTGGGAAGAGATTAGAAGAGCTTTCCTTAGAGATTTTTTCACTGACGAACGCTACTGGGAAGTAAGAAAACAAATTTCTACATTTCACCAAGGTCCACGCGAATCATTTAAAAATGCTTGGGGAAGATTCAGAGGCTATGAACTTGAATGTCCCCATCATGGTTATTCAGAACCACAACTTCTTAACATCTTTTATGGAGGTGTTAATTTGAGCTATAAAACCACACTCGATACAGCGAGTGATGGAAATTTCAGGACATTATTCTCTTATAGGACATAACCCACCTTTGTTATTCTCTTACAACCTAACATCTTTTGCATGACCCCCAATGAAAGAAAATTACTATAAGGGCCTTAATGAATGGATGATCTACACCATTGGATCAAAACAAAATGAGCCACACGATTTGTCCTTCCTCTCTCTCCTCCTTATGCGGGACCCACCCTTCTTCTTCCTCTCTTCAATTAACGTAACAACCACCATTCTTCCTCACTTCAATTCTACACCAAACAATATCTCTTTTGAGAGATTGGACGAAGAACAACATAAACATCGACATCAAATCGTGTATCTTCCTCCATAGATGAACTTGGGTAATGCTCTCTCTCTCTCTCTCTCTCTCTCTCTCTCTCTCTCTCTCTCTCTCTCTCTCTCTCTCAAATTAGATACAGTACGTTGAATCATGTTTGAACCAAAGACATTACAGTAGTAAGAGTGATTTGAAATTGAATATAATGTAAATCTAATTATAATCATGAAATTGTGGAAGGAAAATTGTTTATATAATATGGTATAACTGGTACAACTAATGTTACTGTGATTGTTTATAAGAACTGTACGACTAGTTAAACACGTACAACTATATGTAACTTGTACAATATGTATATTGGTACAACTAGTGTTACTGTGATGGTTCACACGAAACATACAACTAGTTAAACTGGTACAACTATTAGTCACGTATACAATATGATACTGGTACAACTAGTACAAATGTCATCACTGCTACATGTATAACTAGAATAACCGGTACAACTACTAAGTGGTGATGTTGTTTATTATACATTTTCAGGTAACTATGGATAACAACAGACGTGTGGTGATATATTTTGATCAAGGGGGTAGTTATTCAGATGTGGGAGATGAAGTTCGATGGAAGCGGAAAGACCGACATATTTCTACTTTAGTGTTTACGATGAGAAGTGATGAGGAGGTGACTTACTCTCAGTTGGTTGATAGAGTATGCATGAAAATGAAGATTGATGTAGCTTCGTCCAAGATTCAGCTGAGTTACTTTCCGTTTGGAATGGATGATAAGAGGCCATGTTACATCTTCGATGATGAAGATGTTTTAGGATATTTATTGGAAGTCGAAAAAAATCAGAGGCGTACTGTCTTGCACGTGGAGCTCATAGAATCTGTCTCACAAAACCAAAGTAACGAGATGTTTTCTAGGGATGAGGAAATTATTAGTGATGCAAGAGCTAATGATGATATGGTTGGTCTTAAGGAGTTGACGACTATTCCTCATATTCAAGAAGATGAGAATGAGAAAGGCGATGAAGTGGGTACTGAAAAAGATGATATGGAGAAGTTGGCGGTTGTTACACCAGCTGAAACACCAGTTGTACATTTCGAGTGGGATGACGGTATTGACATGGCTTTGCACCAAGAATTTGAAACTAAGCATGAAGTGAGAGATTTAGTGGACAAAGCTGTGCATAAGAATTGTTTTGAGGTTGATATAGTGAAGTCGACGCCTCGACTTTACGTATTAAAGTGCCGTGGGGTTGGTTGCAAATGGTATTTACGAGCTGCAAAGCTGAAAAACTCTGATTTTTTCACTATAAGGACGTATCGGAAGATGCATACTTGCGTTAGGATAGAGGAAAGTGCAACCAAGAAGGGGAAAAGAGGCACACCAAGCTTGGTCGCATCTGTGCTGCAAGCTGATTATCCAGGAAAATACAAGACTCCAACACCAAAGGATCTCATAGATTTGGTTGAGAACAAATTGGGTGTTAGGATTTCATATGCTACGGCTTGGAGAGGAAAATACAAAGCTATCAACGATCTGCGTGGGAACCCAACAGAGAGCTTTGCTAGACTGCCGTCTTACTTGTACATGTTGGAAAGGTTGAATCCTCGTACTGTCACCCGCTTAGTAGTGGATGAGAAGAACCAGTTTAAGTATGTGTTCTTCGCGCTCGGAGCTTGCATTGAAGGGTTTAATTCCATGCGGAAAGTGATAATTATGGATGGAACTCATCTGAAGGGTGTGTATAAAGGAGTGCTTCTTATTGCCACTGCTCAAGATCCAGATCATCATCATTATCCTCTCGCTTTTGCTGTAGTAGATGGTGAAAAAAATGCAAGTTGGAGTTGGTTTTTGACTACATTGAAAACCTTGATACCAGATGATCCCCAACTTGTATTCTGCACTGATAGAAACCAAAGCATCATCAAGACAGTACACGAGGTCTACCCACTGGCGATCCATGGATATTGCATATATCACTTGGCTAATAATGTGAAAGGAGCATGCAGCCATGTTAGGAAAGATGTGGTTGCACATGAGTTCAAAAAAATTGCTGGTATTTACACAGAAAAAGAGTTTAGAAGAAAATATATTGATTTCAGAAGAAGGTATCCTCAGGCCGCTGAGTATCTGGATGAGAGTGTGCATGAGAGCAAATGGGCAAGATGTCAATTTCCAGGAGCAAGGTACAACATAGATACAACCAACACTGCTGAATCTATGAATGGTGTTTTCAAGGAACAAAGGAATTATGCACTGCTGCCAATGATTGATGAGATCGTGGGGAAGATTATAGAATGGTTTAATAGATACCGACAAATTTCTATAGGGGTTCCACAGAGGCAGCTACTTGTCCCACGTGTGCATGTTGAATTGCATGAGAACTGTCCGATTGCAAGAACACTTCACGTGGAGGTGCTAAACACATTTGAACGTCAGTACAATGTTACTGGTACGGATGGGAAAGGTTATTTGGTTGATTTGATCAACAAAACATGTCACTGTCGGCATTTTGAAATTGACCGGTATCCTTGTGTGCATGCGCTTGCTGCGATCATGAAGTATTGCAGAACTACAACAGATGATACGCTAGAGCAGTTGGTTGAAAATTATTGTTCTAAGTATTATTGGATGGAGCAGTGGACATTGGCATATTGTAGGACAATATATCCAGTGCCTCATCATTCATCCTGGCAAGTTCCTGAGGAAATACAATCTCAGGTTGTGTTCCCGCCGTATGTGGAGAAAAAAAAAGGAAGATTACAAACTACTAGATTCCCATCTGCGGGAGAATATCGGAGGAAGAGAAAGAAAAAGTATGCACCATTCTCGGAGTGGCTTGGTGACAGCAGTGACAAAGATGACAACGACAACGATGACATCGATTACGAAGAAAGCAGCAATGAGGGAAGTGACAGCGAGGAAAGTGGCAGCGAAGGAAGTGGTGACGAGGGAGGTGACAACGAAGGAAATGATGAATGACTCCAACTTATGTGTTATGGAACTTGCTTATATGTTGTGAGTCTTACTTATGTGTTATGGAACTTATTTATGTATTGTGGAACTTATTTAAGTGTTGTGGAACTTATGTAATGTGTTGTTTCTGTTAGGTATGACAGGTACAACTGGTAAAACTTTATATAACATAACAATCATGTTTATGTGTTGTCGTACTGGTACAACTAGTACAACTATATGATGTAATACTAGTACAATTAGTACAACTAGATTATATACACGAGGAAGGAAATACTGGTACAACTGGTACAACTTCTTAAAATATGACATTTTAAAACTCTATTTTGGCTTTCAATAATTAAATAACAATAGAATATATAAGTTGGAATGTCCTAAGAGTGGTCCATCCTAATTTTTTGAAGTTTTACCAAAAAAAAATTCAATTATTACACAATCACATAAGTTTGCATGATCTACCTTATACTTTAAAGGTTTGTTTACTAGTTTGTTCACTATATTTTTGGAAAACATACACAAAATATATTTTAACAAAATTAATGGTTAATTTGTATGTGGTTCAATTCATTTAAGAATTAAAAGGCTGTACAACTGAGGTTTATATATTTTAACTGTGGTACAACTACACAATTCAAATTCTCTACCAAAATACAACTATGAACAAACTTGTACAACTCAAAACCTGGTACAACTATGTGTTGGATTGTACAACTAAAATACTGGTACGACTACTTGTTAATAACCTTATTATGTTTTAGCTGATTATCATGTTTTAAATGTGTCACACATTTTAAGAACAATAGTTGTACCTTTTGTTATTTAGTTGTACCAGTTGTATCCGTTAGAGAAATTTTGCCATAGTTTACTCGGTAGTATTAGTTATACCAATAATTTGTCAAGTTCAACAACAATATGACAAACACACGTTCACTACTAAATCAGAAACACACAAGTTCTATGTTTCACAAAAGCAACACCAAGTCTTAAGTTTCACAACAGCAACACAAGTCTTATGTTTGGCAAAAGCAACACCAACATCCAAAAGCAGCATAAAGTTATATGTTCAAAATACAAGAAACACATAGATTACTTCTCAACATATGGAGACTGCTTCATACGAGAAGGCTTTGGCACCCTCTTCGTCTTCTTCGGTGAATCTTCTTCAGCATCTCCATCCATTTCATCCGTAGATTCTTTCTCCCAAGCTTTCTTCTCCACAACTTCTTTCTCTGCAGCTTTCTTCTCCACAACTTCTTTCTCAAACTTCTCTGCAGCCGCCACCATCACTTCAAGATCCTCTGCAAAATATATTAAAATCAGATCACAGCTAAGTTACAATAAAAATTACGATAAAATACATTACCTTGCAGTGCGTGCTCGGGGTCATTCTCAACCTCCTTCGTGGCCTCCTTATCAGTATCATCTTCTGCCATCTGCTCGGGTTCAATCTCGCCTTCCTTTGTGGCCTCCTTATCAGCATCAACATGGCTATCTTTCTCATGCTCATTTTCTCCATCCTCTGTGGCCTCCTTATCAGCATCATCTTCTGCCATCTCCTCGAGTTCATTATCACCCTCCTTTGTGGCCTCCTTATCAGCATCAACCTTACTTTCTTTCTCAGGCTCATTCTCTCCATCCTTCGTGGCCTCCTTATCAGCATCATCTTCTGCCATTTGCTCGGTTTCAGTCTCACCCTCCTTTGTGGCATCTTTATCAGTATCATCTAAAATAAAAATATATAAAGGTTAATCATCTGTCTTAAAAACAGACCCTAATAAATAAGATCATAATTTATACCATTTTCTTGGCCTCCACCAGTGTCAAAACGATCATGATCAAACAAGTCCTCCATGTTCCCAAATCTGTCCCTCGGGTTGCGGTCATCTTCCATACTCTTTATTCTTGCTTCCAACTGACCAATTATGTCATCTCTCACCTTCATGCTTTCTTCCAACTGAGCAACTCTTGTTTCCAAACTCTCACATCCTGCCTCAGTTTCCTCACACACCCTCGGACCCTCAAGTTCTTCACAAATCCTCTCAGGCTCGTGTTCTATCTTTCGAGTTTTGACATCCATCTTGTACAGATCCTCCCAAAGAATTTTTACTTGGTCATGGATAATAATCTTGTTCCAACCATCAACAATTGGGTCATCTATATCCCCATCATCTCCCAGGTCAACATCATCCCATAACCCATCATCAAAGATCTCAACTGATAGATCTGTCTCGCTTCCAGTTGGTTTCAAAATATTAGAAATTTCCTGAAAAATTAACCAAAATATCACACATTAAGGTAAAAATATGAAGACTTGAAAAAATGACACAAAAATTCACTTCAAGTGTATCACCTTTGTTTCTCCGAGCTTCTCATATATCTCGCTCAACGCATATCCTGACGACCCATTCGCTAGGAATCTCGACTTGCACATTCTTGGACAGCTATCATCAAATTCTTCAACATTTTCTCTAAAATTTTCCTTCAGCACTTGTATACTTTCAAATGCCAATATCTGCACACCATTTTAAACTAACATATTAGTAACAAATTATACATGTTATATGCCATTCAGTTAACAATTATTACCTCCAGTGGGTTGATAAACCCAGGAAATGTCCAAGAAGCCTTTACAGTTGGGATCTTTCCTCGAAAATGCTTCACCATATGCTTTATCTCCTTCAAGGAGTCATCAAAGGTGAAACGCCCCCATGGAAACGTGTGGCACACCCTAAGATCATTAACCATTCGGAGAAGAAAATGGTCTATAGGGGTTCCATACCTTGATCTTTGAAAAATGACTGTGGCCAAGAAATAAAGCACAGCCATCCTCAACCGTTCATGACTACCATCATATTTCATCTTCTTTAGCTTCTTTAGGACATCAGCTGCTGTCACTTTTAGTTCAGGAGGATCGTCACCCTTCTTCTTTGGTGGTTGCTGAAAGTACTTCTTAGCAAACTTCAAACTCCCAATGCTCTCATAGTTTTCTGGATAAGTGTGGCAGTATAGTCCTGATATGAGACCATGTTCTCTGATGGAGTAACGAATGGGAACCCCATTTACCACAAACCAAGCCTGTCTCTTCTTGTCGACTTTTATGGTGCGAATCAGTAACATCCACAATCCCATCACCTTTCTCCTTGAGGAGCACTCCATATGGAAAATATGCTTGAACTGTGGGTGCGCATAAAACCACTTCTTCTCGGTTGCATGAAAATTGTCAATCAACTTGATGAACTTCGTTTGATGACACCTTGAGGAGAGCTTACAGGGTTTCCCATATTCGGCTGGTTTGAAGTAAAACTTGTGTGGTTTGATTGCTCCTCCAGCCATCTCCTTTACCTACACAAAAAAAAAACATTAATACAACTGAAAACTAAGGAGTTGTGCTGGTAATACAAGTTATATTGGTTATACAAGTTCTAGTTGTACGAGTAACACAAGTTATACATATACGAGTTATACTAGTAATACACAAGTTCTGCTACAGTCGTAGTTGTACGAGTATTACAAGTTGTATACTTAAATTTGTTTAAGTGGTACGAGTTATACAAGTAATACAAAAACAGTAGTACAAGTTATACTACTTAGATTTGTTTTACTTGTAGCTACATATGTTCTAGTTGTACGAGTTATACAAGTAAACGTAGGACAGTTGTACGAGTTATACTAGTTACATATGTTCTACAAGTTATACATATAATAGTTGTACAAGTATTACTTATTAGATAGGTTCTAGCTAGTTGTACGAGTAATACTAGTTATACAAATAACAGTTGTACAAGTTTCACTAGTTAGATAATTACAAGATGTATGAGTGATACTTGTTTTACATATTACAGTTGTATTAATAAAACGAGTAAAATTGTCATGTTCTAGTTAGTTAAATTTTTAAGAAGTTGTACCAGTTATACAATTTTACATTTCATTTCATATTGTATTAGTAAAACAAATTAAACTTCTTCATTTGTACAAGTCACACTTATCTTTAAGTACAACTAGGTTTACTAGTACATCTATATATAATATATCTATGTTCTAACATATTACAAAAACTGACTTCAAAATGATTTCTTACCATTATTTGCTCTTCTGTAGCATTAGGTTCTCGTAATCTGGGAGGCTCACCATGCGATCCCATTTCCTCATTGTCTCCTTGTTCCGAATAAGGTGTCCCGCCCTTCGTGGAAGACTGGGAAATAGATGCATCCGGAGGATCTTGTTGGTGTGGCGGATTTTGTCTCTTCGTTGGTGGAGGATCTTCTGATGTTGCTGGTGGTCCTAAGGGTGTCTCCTCATTGTCAGGTTGAGTAGGAGAAGCAGAAGCAGCAGCCGGATTAGATTGAAGATTTTTAGGGTTACGGTTTGAAGTAAGACGCGGCCGCTTCGTGGGTTGAGACGACGACCCGCCGTCGTCTGCTTCGTGTTCCTCTGCTGAAGACGATCTACCCCGTTTCTTCTTTCCCGTGGGCAAAGTCATCTCCTTCTTAGCCGGTTCAACCTCCTTCTTCTTTGTCGGTGAGGATTTCTTTTTCTTCTTTGGTGGGGATTCTTTCTTTTTCTTGGTGAATCTTAGTTTAGATGTCATTATCGCTGGTGGAATTGATGAGTGAAGAACAAAATATTCAGAGATCGTGAAATGAAGAAAGTGGGGAAGTTGTGTTACGATTTAGGGATTTAGGAGAATAGGATCCGAGTTTTAGATGGGTCGGGTTTATGGGTGGGGCTAGTAAGGGCATGAATTGTAAATAAATCAAAATCGTTTGGGCTTTTAGCTATTTCCCCTTATTTTGTATTTAAATTTTAATGAAAACTAAAAACAAATTAAAACAGGGTCACGAGAGAATTTTTGAAATCCATGTGTCTCATGACAGAAAATCCGAAATTTCATCACTAGGAATCCCGAAGGAGCTAGACGCCTTATCAAGAATATGACAACGGGAAGATCCTATGAGAAAATGGATGAAGAAATAGAGAAAACTACAAATCCAATAGACAATTCTGATTTATTAGAAATTAAGAATTCCCTTAAATCCCTTCATTCCTTTCTTCAAAACAAACACCGATCTGATATAGTCCAGATCGACGAAAACGCTTTGTCTGACACCGATGATTATTCGGATGAAGAAACGAACTGCTCTGATCCTTACTATGTGTTTCATGTCGAGAGCTTTACCCAAGCTTATGACACTGCTTTAAAATCACGTACCGGAAGATAAAGGTTCAATATCAGACAAGCTCTTACTGGCAACCGTAAGACAAAATCGGAGTTTTACGGAAAGATAAATATGGTTTACGGAGAATTGATGGAAAAAGCAGATTCTTTAGGAGAACTAATCCGAAAATTAGAAGGTCAAGTAGCTGAGATAGCAACTGCAATAAAGAGAGATGCTGGATGTCTTCCCGGAAGGACTGATCTAAACCTAAGACGTCAAGGCAGTGCCGTAATGCTGCGCAGCGAGAAAAACCTCGCAGCAGACACGAGGAATAATTCAGATGTTGGAAAACCTGACGATGCCGATGAGACCGGGAAAAGCAACTCTCATCCTGTTTTTCTTGACGAACTAGACCCAAATCCATCTCAAGACAACCGGAAAACCACCACTGAAAAAGCTAAGGAAAAGGCAATAGACTTAGAACTAGAAGAAGATACGGAGATTGAGGATGAGATCGATCGACAGTACAGAACTGACGTCGATCGACCCAAAACATCCACCATCGATCAACAACCGGAGAAACCCATCGATCGACGGTTTACTCAACCCAAACCCATAATTGAAAGAGTCTATAGAACTTTACCCCCTTTTCCCCCTAAAACGCAAACTAAGAAATCATTAGAGAACGCAATCTGCAAGAAAGCCTTAGATAGGATTTCTGTCGAGATGTCTCTTAGCGATGCTATAAAAATAGCACCTTCAATTAAGAAGCATATAAAAGATATGACATCTCCAAACTATCCAATCGCAGAACACAGCGTGATGATGATTTCAGAAGAAGTAAGTGCTATGATTAAAGGAGAAACTCCAACAAAGAGATCCGATCATGGTAGTTTCGTCCTAGATTGTAAAATAGAAAACACGCATTTCCCTAGATCACTATGTGACCTCAGCTCTAGCGTGAACCTTATGCCTTACTCTGTTGCTGTGACGTTAGGATACAGAGAGTTTATGCCAACTCCGATCACCCTGGTTTTAGCTGATAGATCTATTAGGGTACCCGAAGGAATTCTCGAAGATGTTCCCATAAAGATTAACGATTGCATCGTGCCTACGGATTTTGTTGTGTTGAAATACAGACAAGAACCCATCATTGACGTCAAGGAAGGACGAATTAATTTGAACATAGGAGATATCTCGATGACTTTTGATATGGAAAAACTGATTAAGCGACTTCTAATAGATGACTAGGCCTTCTACGTGGAAAAGGTTTCTGAGGATGAAAGAGACTCTTTCATAAACATGTGTTCAGACAACCCCTTAGAAGACACCCTTAACCACGTGGAAAATGAAGTGTTCAACATATCAGATAGGACGGACGATTACATGCAACTAATGGACGCTAGCATCGACGTTGCAAACGTAGAAGAAAATGACGATTCCGAAGTTGTCATCGATCGATACCTTCAAGATACCGTCGATCGACAACCTCCTTCACAATCTAACTGGTCTAAAGATAAAGCACCAAAGGTAGAATTAAAACCCCTGCCCAGCGGTCTTAAGTACGCTTACCTTTATGACCAATCCTACCCTGTTATCGTCAATGCCAATCTCACTAGCGGAGAACTTGCTTTATTGCTGAATAAATTACGCAAGTACAGGAAAGCAATCGGGTATTCTCTCGATGACATTCCTGGAATTTCTCCTGATCTTTGCATGCATCGGATCAACTTGGAAGATGACGCTAAAACGTCAATAGAACAGCAAAGGAGATTGAATCCGAATCTGAAAGAAGTAGTTAAGAAGGAAATTATAAAACTCCTTGATGCTGGAGTTATTTACCCCATTTCGGATAGCAAATGGGTAAGCCCCGTACATGTTGTACCCAAAAAGGGAGGTATCACTGTAGTGAAGAATGAAAAAGACGAACTCATTCCGACTCGTCCGTTACTGGTCATCGGATGTGCATTGATTATAGGAAACTGAATGCCGCTACTAGGAAAGACCATTTTCCCCTTCCCTTTATTGATCAGATGCTGGAGAGATTAGCTAATCACCAGTATTACTGTTTTCTTGATGGATATTCCGGATTTTTCCAAATTCCTATACACCCGGATGATCAAGAAAAGACAACGTTTACATGCCCCTATGGAACTTTCGCATATCGCAGAATGCCATTTGGTCTATGTAACGCCCCCGCTACTTTCCAACGATGTATGATGTCAATCTTTACAGATATGATCGAGGACTTCATGGAAGTATTCATGGATGTTTTTTCAGTCTATGGATCAGATTTTAAGAGTTGCCTCGACAATTTATGCAAGGTATTGGAAAGATGCGAAGAAAAGAACCTTGTCCTAAACTGGGAAAAATGCCATTTCATGGTAAACGATGGAATAGTATTAGGACATAGAGTTTCCGCTGCTGGAATAGAGGTCGATAGAGCTAAGATTGAAGTAATGACCAGTTTACCCCCACCTAAAACTGTTAAGGACGTACGAAGTTTTCTCGGACACGCCGGATTTTACAGAAGATTTATACTGGACTTCAGCAAAATCGCTAGACCTCTAAATAACTTACTGCGCAAGGATATTAAATTCGATTTTACCCCTGAATGCATGAGAGCTTTTGAAGATTTAAAGAAATCCCTTATCACTGCCCCTGTCCTACAAGCCCCCGACTGGAATCTTCCTTTCGAAATCATGTGCGATGCGAGTGATTTCGCAATTGGAGCAGTTCTAGGCCAAAGGAAAGATAAAAAGCTACATGCTATTTACTACGCCAGCCGCACGCTTGATGAAGCACAACGGAATTATGCAACAACAGAAAAAGAACTATTAGCTGTAGTTTACGCTTTTGAAAAATTCCGTCAATACTTGATTGGCTCACGTGTAATAGTTCACACTGATCACGCTGCCATCAAATATTTAATGCAAAGGAAAGATGCTAAACCTCGACTCATACGCTGGATTCTACTATTCCAAGAGTTTGACATTGAGATTAAGGATAAGAGAGGAGTAGATAATGGAGTCGCTGACAATCTTTCACGGATACAGATAGAGGATGATATCCCTATAGACGATTTCTTTCCCACAGAGAATGTTGCACACATAGATACATCCTTCGTCGGTCAAGTATCTCTCACATCTGAAGATGAATCGATCGATGAGGGAGATGTCATATCGGTCGATTCACGTAGTTCTACATCGATCGATGACGAGACTGATGTAATTTCTCACCTCTCAGATAACCAAAATCACGAACCCCCGTTTATTAAGATCAACTTCGGTTTACAAGTAAATGTTTCCGGTGATGAGATTAATCTCACACCTAAGGAATTATCACAACGGGAGGTAAATGCGATTGGTAGAAACTTGGATAACCGACCCTGGCATGCCGACATAGTTAACTATTTGGCAGCTGAGGTTGAACCAGACGAACTCAAGGGATATATGAGGAAGAAATTTTTCAGAGAAGTAAGACGCTATCATTGGGATGAACCTTACCTCTATAAGCATTGTTCTGATGGCATATACAGACGATGCGTATCCGAAGCTGAAATTCCAGACATTATTTACCAATGTCACGGAGCTGAGTATGCAGGACATTTCGCTACCTTTAAGACGGTTTCGAAAATTCTCCAAGCAGGATTTTGGTGGCCAACTATTTTTCGCGATGTCCATGCATTTATAACCCAATGTGACAGATTCCAAAGACGTGGAAAAATCAGCAAAAGACACGAAATGAAACAAAAGTTCATTCTTGAAGTTGAAGTCTTTGATTGCTGGGGTATCGATTTTATGGGACCTTTCCCGTCTTCATATGGAAACAAATATATACTAGTCGCTGTAGACTACGTATCTAAATGGGTCGAAGCAATAGCTTCCCCTACCAATGACGCATCTGTGGTTATTAAACTCTTCAAGAGTATAATCTTTCCAAGATTTGGAGTTCCAAGAGTAGTCATTAGTGACGGTGGAACTCATTTCATTAACAAAATCTTTGATAGATTACTTAAAAAGAATGGTGTTCATCATAGAGTAGCTACACCTTACCATCCACAAACTAGTGGACAAGTAGAAGTCTCTAACCGGCAAATTAAGGAAATCTTAGAGAAAACCGTAGGAATCTCCAGAAAAGATTGGTCTAGGAAACTAGATAATGCACTTTGGGCCTACAGGACCGCCTACAAAACGCCGTTAGGAACAACACCATTCCACCTCCTTTATGGCAAATCATGTCATCTACCAGTCGAAATGGAACATAAAGCAGCTTGGGCTACCAAACTTTTGAACTTTGATATCAAACCGGCTGCAGAAAGGAGACTTATCCAGCTTACCGAGCTTGATGAAATCAGACATTTAGCTTTCGAAAATTCAAAAATCTATAAATAAAGGACTAAAGCCTATCACGATAAAAAGATCATATCCCGGCACTTCGAGCCAGATGATCAAGTCCTCCTTTATAACTCTCGATTGACTTTATTTCCTGGAAAGCTAAAATCCCGTTGGTCTGGACACCTTCACCGTAACGAACGTTCAACCCTCCGGAGCTATCACCTTACAAAATGAGAAAGGCCAGGAATTTACGGTGAATGGCCAACGAGTTAAGCATTATTGGGCAAAACCACCAGCGAAAGTGCCCATGGTGCTGTATGAACCTGATAATTAGTTTAATCAGGAAGTCGAGCTAAAGACTTAAAAATTAAGCGCTGAATGGGAGGCAACCCATTTATTTTTATAAAAAAAATTTTCATTAATTAAAATTAATAAATTATATTTACTAGAAATTAATGGTAATTTTCGTATTTCTTAATATTAGCATTATTTAGAAAATTTAGTAATTAGAATCTGTCAATAAAAAGGACATCAATCGACGCGGCATTACTGCCATCGATCGATGCGGGCATATCGACGGTTTTAACATTAACTTTAATCGATATCAACCCACTTCCTCTTCCAAAATCACAAACACAACCGAAAACGAAAACACCCATTTTCTCTCTCGATTCTCGACGGATTTCGTCCGTTCTTCGCCTAAATCCACTCGATTTTTCACTCTGTAGCTGTTAAATCCACTCCCGAAATCAACATTCAAGGTATGCAATCGAAATTTTCAATTTTTCGAAAAATTTGGGTTTTCGTTTTGGGTTGGATTAGAACGCTTAATTTAGGGCGATTGAGAGATGTTTTTGTAGTTCATATTGCTTATCTAGAGTTCAGTTTGTGATTTATATGCATTTAGATTAGTATAAACGCGATTTGGAGTTGAGTGATTTTGCAGGTTTCGCGATTCGACATCGGTCGATATGAACTTGTTCGCATCGACCGATGCTCTCTTGTCGGATTGTTCCGACACGACGATATCGATCGATGTTCAATAGAACCCATCGATCGATATTACATTATATGCGACAATGCTAACCTTCTTTTCTTCTTGGTTTCAGATGAGCAGCTCAGAGACAAACGCGAGAAACAGAGAACTCAGGTCTAAAAGGAGGTTCGACGAGACTAGCAGCTCCTCCAACCCACAGCGTCATCCATGGCCTCGCCCCGAAAACACACCATTCGATGTTCCGGGCTATGCTGATCCTAAGGCAGCGATCAACAGCAACGAGTGCCGTCAGCGTCCTCTGTACGATGACTGGGACGACTACGACAGCCTCTTCTACAATGCCTGGCTAGGAATCTCTATCGAGCCCACCAAGTTCCTTGACCGACCCATCCTGAAGAAACTCGGGATCGAGGGGGATGTCAAGGACATGATCCCGCAGCTTGGACTCGGTACCATGCCCTTTGGCGCTTACGACCTCTACCCTGATCTCGTCCGCCAGTTCATGGCCACTGTCGAGGTCATCTACAGGACTTCAGCTCCGAGGGTAGCGGTAGATGGCACTTTGAGCTTCTTCGCCAGAGGGACACGCTACAGGATCACTATCTCCGAGCTCTGCCGCATCTACGGTTTCGATGAGAGCATCGCCTCTTACGCGGTCCCACCCTTCTCACACATTGAGGGATTCTGGGAGATCGTTTGGCACAGGAGTTTGGGACACGAACAGGGCCGTGCTATCAGACATCCGCCATCCTGCACTTCGCTACTTCCTACGGCTCCTTGCAAACACACTTGTTTGCAAGATGGAGCCCAAAAAGGTCCAGATAAAGGAGCTCACACTACTTTTCTGTGCAGTGAACAGCGTGGTGGACTTGGTTGAGTTGGACGAGGATGGCGAGGTAAGCCCGCCGAACCTCGGAGCTGTCTTTGCCGCGCATTTGGTGGAGCTGAAGAAGAAGCCCTTCACCAGCAAGGGCAAGAACAAGAAGGAGACAGTTGGGAGTCTTCTGACCCCGATCTTCCAGTATCTCGGCATCCACCTCGACTCTCGCACCGCCGACCGCGACCACGCGTTCCTCGACGAGCAGCACTTGATGCACCCGCTATGGATCGAGGAAGGGAAGCTCTGGCGCCTCAGGATCCGCGATGAGCATCGCCTTCTACCCCTACCAGATAGGAGGATCACTGACTTTGGCAACGACGTGGAGCAGCTTCGATGCATGCCAGACGAGGCATTCCTCCGCAACCCGCGGAACATGTCACGCCGACCTCCCAGCATTCGCCGTACCAGAGCTCGGGACGCACAGGCACCTCCTCTCCCCGACTTCCCGAACATCCCGGACATCCCTATGCAGGACCAGGGAGACTTTCAGAGGTTCGTGGTGGACGCTCTTCAGGAAATCTGGGCCAGAGTATCTTGTCGGAGCAGGAGTGCCACAGGAGCGCAGGCACCAGCACCAGCAGCTCGCAGGGACCCACCCCCAGAGGACGATGAGGCGACTGACGAGGACACCGACTAGTCCTCCCATTTCTATCCTTCCTCCTCTTATTATGAACTTGTTTATTTATTTTCCGAACTTGTAGGATTTATGTTTTTAAACTTATATTTTATGTTTGAGGATGCTTATTATTTCTTATGCTTGATTGTCTAAACAGAGCTAACATTTGGCAAGGAACATCGAGTTTGACTCCAAGCACATGCGAACATATCTGCGCTTCGCCATCGATCGATATGGAGAGGATTACATCGATCGATTCTAAGCGAGTAACATCGATCGATATGGAGAGGATTACATCGATCGATGTGTAGTACGGATAGGTACTTCATTTTTACTCTAACATTCTCAAAACATCTGACTTGATTTTACCTACCCTTGGCCACTTTGCACCGAGTCGGTGCAATTTAAGTCTGGCGGAGGTAGTTACTAACACCATTTTCTCGAGTTTTTGTCAAAAATCTTTAAAAAAAAATAAAAATAAAAATAAAATATATTATTTTATTGAGTCAAGAAGGGGATTATGAACTAATGATTTTTACTTGAATGTCTAACCACTTTCTAGCACCATTCTAGATTTACTGACTGCAGATAATACTATAGATGCTAAAGTGGATCGACCAGTCAACTATGCACACTTGCTAACTTGTTAGAAAAAACTGAAGCTAACCTCCAACACTAACCTGACTTCACTGCTTGTTTTGGGGCTTGGTATACATGGGATCGGATTTTTCAGACAAGTCTGGAAGGTAACGCCTGGTTTAGATTATTTATCACATTTTCTCTCTCTAGATTTCGACCCTAGATTAGTTATAGAGTATAAATAAAAAGAAAAAAAATATATATATATATATATATATATATATATATATATATATATATATATATATAAAAAAAAAGAGTAAGATCTATTGTTTAATTAGGATGAGTTTGAACAGGATTTGGTGGCTAAAACCATTAAGGCTTGATTCATAAAGACTCAAATAAAAGAGTTCGAAACGGGACATGGAGGCGGCAATCTTCAAGGCTCGCTTTCGCAAAGAACTCTTGGATATAGGTCAAAAAGAAGTGAACAGAACTTGGTGGCAACCACCATTAAGTTTTGATTCATGGAAGCCTGTCCAATCTTGGTCACTGATCCTGCAATGGAAGCAGACTTTGACCCAAGAGAGAAATTTAGAGAGAGAGAAACTAGGAACTAATTTTTACCTGCAGCTCCAGATACTTGTCTGAAATCCTTGCATCCTGTGATGGATACTCCCAAGGTAAAGCCTACACTTTTTACATTAAGAAATGAGGTTGGTTGAGGAGATTGATAATAAGATTAGTTAAGATTGTTGGCTAGATGATTTTGGTTGCTAAGCTAGGATATTGCATAATGTATATCTGTAAGAAGGAACCTTAGATGTGGAATGCAATATTATAGAGGTGATAACTTCAATATTTCAAATCTGTGAGTCCCTGATGTTTTCAACCCTCTTCCAGAGAGATTGTCCATTGGTTTAACTTGAGGACAAGTCAAAAGATAAAGTCAAGGGGAGTTGATATACCATGATTTTCACCCGCTTTTATACATGGTATATAAAGGTTTTAAGATGTATTAATCATGTTTTAGAGTCTTTTCAAAGCAAATACAGGTTTATTCACCTGATGGAAGGAAATAATACTTTTGAGACATTTTGGAATGCTTTTACGCAAGGAAAATCGATCGACGCTTGAAGAGCAACATCGGTCGATCTTAATCACTTACTATCGATCGACATACATTCTCGTGCATCGATCGATACGCAGTCACACAGATGAAATCGCAAACTAAAAGATTTCATTTCCCAGAAGATCTATTATTTACAACTTAAGTCCCTGGCCGCCTGTTAGGCGATATGTACTAGGGTTTTGTATCATTTCTAGGCAGACACTTGCAAAAGACCTAGTTTGGAAAAGGAGCATTTTGGCTACCATTAGGAGAGCTTAGGATTGGAGAGATAGATCTGAGACTGCAAAACAGAGAAGATCTTGAACTCCTTTATTTCTATTACTCTATCTATTTGTGTTCTATGTTTCATTTGAGTTTATTTCACACCATAATGACTTTGTCTCTCATGAATATGTCTGAGTAAACCGATTGTTAGATTTAGGTTTCTCACCATGGTTGAAGCGTGTGTTTTCTCACCGAGGTCACATAATGATCTAGGGAAGCGCGTGTTTTCTATTTTACAATCTAGGACGAAACTACCAGGATCTGATCTCTTCGTTGGAGTTTCTCCTTTAATCATAGCACTTACTTCTTCTGAAATCATCATCACGCTATGTTCTGCGATTGGATAGTTTGGAGATGTCATATCCTTTATATACTTCTTAATTGAAGGTGCTATTTTTATAGCATCACTAAGAGACATATCGATAGAAATCCTATCCAAAGCTTTCTTGCAGATTGCGTTTTCTAATGATTTCTTAGTTTGCGTTTTAAGAGGAAAAGGGGGTAAAGTTCTATAGACTCTTTCAATTATGGGATCGGGTTGAGTAGACCGTCGATCGACGGGTTTCTCAGGTTGTCGATCGATGGTGGGTGTTTTGGGTCGATCGACGTCAGTTCCGTACTGTCGATCGATTTCATCCTCAATCTCCGTATCTTCTTCTAGTTCTAAGTCTATTGCCTTTTCCTTAGCCTTTTCAGCGGTGGTTTTCCGGTTCTCTTGAGATGGATTTGGGTCAAGTTTGTCAAGAAAAATAGGATGAGAGTTGCTTTTCCCGATCTTATCGGCGTCGTCAGGCTTTCCAACATCTGAATTATTCCTCGTATCTGCTGTGAGGTTTTCCCGCTGCACAGCATTACGGCACTGACTTGACGTCTTGGGTTTAGATAAGTTCTTCCGGGAAGACATCCAGCGTCTCTCTTTACGGCAGTTGCAATCTCAGATACTTGACCTTCTAATTTTCGGATCAGTTCTCCTAAAGAATCTGCTTTCTCCATCAATTCTCCCTAAACCATATTTATCTTTCCGTAAATTTCCGATTTTGTCTTACGGTTGCCAGTAAGAGCTTGTCTGATATTGAACCTTTCTCTTCCGGTACGTGATTTTAAAGCAGTGTTATAAGCTTGGGTAAAGCTCTCGACATGAAGCACAGAGTAGGGATCAGAGCAGATCGTTTCTTCATCTGAATAATCATCGGTGTCACACAAAGCGTTGTCGTCGATCTGGGCTATATCAGATCGGTGTTTGTTTTGAAGAAAGGAATGAAGGGATTTAAGGGAATTCTTAATTTCTATTAAATCAGAATTGTCTTTTGGACTTGTATTTTTATCTATCTCTTCATCCATCTTTTCATAGGATCTTCCCGTTGTCATATTCTTGATAAGGCGTCTAGCTCCTTCGGGATTCCTAGTGATGAAATTTCCATCACTCGCTGTATCGAGTGTGGTTTTATAGCTCAAATTAACACCTCCATAAAAGATGTTAAGAAGTTGTGGTTATGAATAACCATGATGGCGACATTCAAGTTCATAGCCTCTGAATCTTCCCCAAGCGTTTTTAAATGATTCGCGTGGACCTTGGCGAAATGTAGAAATTTGTTTTCTTACTTTCCAGTAGCGTTCATCAGTGAAAAATTCTCTAAGGAAAGCTCTTCTAATCTCTTCCCAACAAGTGAGTGATCCTGTTGCTAAACAGTTCAACCACCTGAGGGCTTCTCCTTCTAGGGAGAATAAGAATAGTTTGCAACGATCATATTCATCTGGTATTAATTCTTCCAAAGTCTCAATATGATCTTGTGGGTGTTCTGGGAGGGATCCACGGAATGGTACCATACGGTAGTAATCTACGTTAAACTTAGATTTCTTGGTATCATCTCCTGGTATTTTAATAGCGGACCTATTGGAATGGGTCCTACCAGGATCAAGTTAGTCTTGTATGGACAATTTTATATCTTCACCTTTAGTTAAGGTGGAATTTTCCTTAACAGGGATTTCAGTCCCATGTTCAGTTTGGCTAGTTTCATTGCTCGTTTGACCATTTAGTACAGTTTGGACTACTTTCTCATTAGCAGGCTTGGTAAGAGAAAACTTACCTGCTTCTGGCTGGGCGGTATCGATCGATGTTGGTGACTCCGTATCGGTCGATTCTTCTGACTCACTGTCGCTCGATGGAAACGTGTCTCCGTCGATCGATGGTTGGTCGCGCTCTATGTTCTCCATTCTTTGTGTCTGAGTAATAGATTAAGAAAAAAAACTTTAGCAAGATTTTCGTAACAAGTCTATACTAAATTCTAAATTAAATCTAATGGTAATAAGAAAGAGTCCCCGGCAACGGCGCCAAATTTGATATCACTCAAATTACCCTAAAGAGTGTTACTCTCATCAAAAGAGGTTCAGATGTAATACTTAGGGATCAAATCCACATAGACTCTAGGATTACTCAACAGACTTAAATAATTAGAAATGACGATAGACTGAAAGGTTTTAATAGTTTTAAAAGCAGTAAATGATAAATCGAAAACAACAGTGATTCAATAGATTGAATTGAAGTTGTTTCAAGATTGGGAAAGCAGCTAGATTCAGGCAATTCTCAGGTATAAAATGTATGCACTTAGTTTAGACTAAAGGGTTTAATGGTTCTTGAACGAAACATTGATTTAACCGGATAGGTTATCTTCACTAGATCTCGGATCTCAACTGTCGTATTTTGATCTCGAGAGAGTGTCGATCGATGTGACTTGATGTACATCGACCGATACACCTTTGTAACGATCGACCGACAGAACGATAGTCGCGTCGATCGACGGTTATTCTAGCGAGCTTTGCGAACGGGTTTAACATGTTCTCTAACCTTCTCAGACCAACTGTCGTTGCGCCTGAGTTAGTTAGATCACGCAAATGGGTTCAGGTATTAAGGGGAAACGGTTAGTTGGACTCAATTAATCCTAAGATCTAAAATGAAGGTGATCAATCTCAATTTTAGCATTAAGTCCATAAGCAATGAAAGAACAATCAAAACACCTTTTTAACAGTCATATTAGCAGTACATAATTCCAACCATGGTGAGAAACCTAAATCTAACAATTGGTTTACTCAAACATATTCATGAGAGACAAAGTCATGATGGTGTGAAATAAACTCAAATGAAACATAGAACACAAATAGATAGAGTAATAGAAATAAAGGAATTCAAGATCTTCTCTATTTTGCAGTCCCATATCTATCTCTCCATTCCTAAGCTCTCCTAATGGTAGCCAAAATGCTCCTCTCCAAAACTAGATCTTTTGCAAGTGTGCTAGAAATGATACAAAACCCTAGTACATATAGCCTAACAGGCGGCTAAGGACTTAAGTTGTAAATAATAGATCTTCTGGGAAATGAAATCTTTTAATTTGCGATTTCATCCGTGTGACTGGGCATCGATCGATGCACATGTGTGTATGTCGATCGATGGTAAGTGATTATGATCGACCCGATGTTGCTCTTCAAGCGTCGATCGATTTTCCTTGCGTAAAAGCATTCCAAAATGTCCCAAGAGTATCATTTCCTTCCATCAGGTGAATAAACCTGTATTTGCTTTGAAAAGACTCTAAAACATGATTAATACATCTTAAAACCTTTATATACCATGTATAAAAACGGGTGAAAATCATGGTATATCAGTAGATCTAGGAATTGAATAGAAAAGTAGATCTAGATCTAAATCTAGTTATTACACGGAAATAAAGAGAAGATTAATTAATGTGACTGATCGACTTCCATCAAGATGCATCTGAACCGGCTAAGTCCAATGCGGTAAGGATCAGCACATAGGCAGGACGATCAGCAAGGGCCGCGGGACGTTCTGGTCGGACAAGTTGCGTTCCAACAAAGCCCAAGTCTTCTGATAGCTTAAGGATCCTTGCCTTCGAGAAATTTCCAAAGGAAAAGTCCATGATCGAATCGAACAAGGTAGAGAGATCATCAGCACAGTCGTCGGTACATGCGGTACGAGCCAATCGAGCCAAATGAGAGAAGTCTCGATCATTTTGTGAAACTTCATGATCCAAGTCAAGTCTGGCATGATCTTTCTCAAGCCTGGCATGATCTTTCTCAAGTTTGGGATGATCCAAGTAAAGTCTGGCATGATCCAAGTCAAGTCTGGCTTTGCTATCAGTCTTGGCTTGTCGAGTTGGCCGGGAGAGACGAGCTTCAGTTCAGATAGTTCGAGCATCTGGTCGAGGATCTGGACGAAGCTCCAATCCGGACGTTCGCGGGTCGAGCCGATAGACGGCCCGGTCGATCTGCCTGATCTGATCGGTAGGATGAACCTCAGCTGGGACGTCTGGAACGTTCTGATCGGTCTGGTCTATGGACTGGGGCACATCACCTTGCTTCCTTCCAAGAAATGGAAAACTTCCGACAAGGAGAAACCTTCCATATTTCCGAATATGGAAGAGTTTAACCTAATGAAACCGACTTCTAGACGACTATATAAGAGCTACAACAGCCCTCAAGCAAGGGATCGACTTCTCCAAGGCTTAGAGACTAGAACTAGATGGCTAGAATTAGGGTTCTTACTCAATACCTTGTAATCTTGTTCGTTCTATCTAATAAAAGTCTCTTCAAGCCTATTTCTTCATTATCATCTCTAAATCCTCACGAAATACATACGAACACCCTCTGTTTACTAGCTTATCCATCGTTCCGTAGTACTCATAAAGAGCCTACACAAAAATCCCTTAACAGTTTGGCGCTAGAAGGAGGGGAGTAATCTAAGCTACATGACGATGGCGGTGGATGAGCAAGACGATCCATCAGAATTTACCCCAAGAGAAACCGAGCTTCAACGACAGATCGATGGACTGCAGAGCCAAGTAACCGACCTGCACAAGGCTCGGGAAACAACCGAAAATCCAGAGCTTTCCTCCGAGGTTCAGAGCCTGAAAGAAAAACTGGGTGAACACTCCAAACAGCTGGAGTTAAGCGCCAAGAAACTCAACCAACTACAAACGGAGAGCGCTGCACTCCGAGACCAGAACAAAGCTCCCAACACGGCGAGCAACAAGAAGCATCGCTTCAACACTCGGGTTCAACCTATGGGAAGCCTGAGCACTCCCAACACCGGAAAAGGCACCACTAACGCGACTCCTGCATCCGGGGCGGCCAGGGCAACGCGAGAAGGGATCGAGGATCACCAGATCTACGACCTAGAGAAAAGTGATTCCGAACCTGAACCCAAGAAAGAAGAACCCGAGAAGACGGCAGCCGAGTCTTCCATAACCGCCCATCTGGAGCAGATGTTTTCCAAGAGGCTCGACGCCATGCAATCCATGGTGGAACGTCTACCAGGAGTAGCTCCCCCAATCCAGAGGAGCAACCCCGACTCGTACACAGATACTCCCTTCACGGAGGAGATCGCCTCAGTTGAGATACCTCGGAAATTATCCTTCCCCAGCATCAAGATGTACGATACTACCGGAGACCCCAACGATCATATTGCACAATATAAACAGAGGATGCTAGAGGTTTCGCTCCCTAATGAGTCCCGTGAAGCTACCACGTGTAAAGGGTTCGGCTCCACTCTAATTGGACCCATCTTGCAATGGTACATCAATCTCCCTACCAGGTCCATCTCTTCCTTTGCCGGCCTGAGCGACAAGTTCGTATAACAATTCGCGAGTAGCAGGAGCCTCGAGAAGCCTTTAGACGGTCTCTACGAGATCCTCCAGCATCGAGCAGAACCCCTGCGAGACTACATAGATCCTCCAACATCGAGCCCGTTTCAATCAAGAGAAGGTAGCGGTCCCTGAATGCAGTATCCCTACCGCAATCTCTGCCTTCAAGAGAGGCCTACTTCCAGACGGAGGGCTCTACAAAGAGCTAACCATGTACCCTTGCAAAACCATGGAGGATGTGCTATCCCGAGCGTGGGCACATGTGAAGTGGAAAGAGGACGTCGCTAGCCGCGCCAAGGCTCAACCCAAACAGGATCAGAGGTCCAACCGATCAGCCCGGGGAGACCGAGAAGAAAGATCCTCCTAAAAGGGATCCAAGGACTCCGGAAGCAGGAACCGGGGCAGGATCCAATACCGGCCATTAGAAAAAGAAGAGGGGATGTATGTGTCTACCTGGCCCGATATCTCCCATCTCTCATTATCCACTCCAGAGCTGGTCAACACGCTGAGGCAGATGGGCCAACAGGTCAAGTGGCCCCCAAAGATGAAAGCACCTGACTCGTTCCGGAACCCGGTACTCTGGTGCGACTTCCATCGCGATCACGGCCACAAAACTGAAGACTGCGTCCCCTTGAAGATCGAGGTCAACGAACTGCTCCAAAAGGGGCATCTCCGAGAATTCCTTTCAGAGAAAGCCAAGGCTCATCTTAGCAAAGAAGCATCAGGGAAATCCAAAGGAGACGCACCAAGCTCACCACCTCGCCAGGACCGGGTGATTCATGTCATCTCAGGAGGTCCCTGAATGCAGTATCCTGTTAGGGGATTTTTGTGTAGGCTCTTTATGAGTACTACGGAACGATGGATAAGTTAGTAAACTGAGGGTGTTCGTATGTATTTCATGAGGATTTAGAGATGAGAATGAAGAAATAGGCTTGCAGAGACTTTTATTAGATAGAACGAATAAGATTACAATGTATTGATTAAAAACCTAATTCTAGCCGTCTAGTTCTAGTCTCTAAGCCTTGGAGAAGTCGATCCCTTGCTTGAGGGTTGTTGTTGCTCTTATATTCGTCTAGAAGTCGGATTCATTAGGTTAAACACTTCCATATTCGGAAATATGGAAGGTTTCTCCTTGTCGGAAGTTTTTCATTCTTGGAAGGAAGCAGGGTGTGACACCCCCGATCGTAGTTGACCGGAAATGACACGGTTGATGTTCCTCGATGGTCGATCCGAGGATCTCAGAATACTTCTGATCGCCTTAGACCAACAATCAAAGAACACCAACGCTCCTATCAGATATCACTCTAGGCTTTTCAACCCGAAAAAGCAATACCTGATAGTTAGTTCGTCCGGACAAGGACTAATATCATATGGAACATGTACTTTAAAAACATTCTTTATATATCATTTAAAACCATCTTAAAAAATTTGTTATAAAATAACCTCGAGGTTTTCGGTCAATAAATCTTATACATAAGAAATATCAAACGCCTTTGCAAGGATAATAAAACTACCACTGGCTAATGATGTTCCTTCCCGTCCTAGAGTAAGGTCTCTCGCCTATTGGTTACCTGCATCACAAATGAGTCATGAGTAACTAGTTTACTCAGTGAGCCTAATCCCTCACCCCAACATATATTAATAATATCTCAAACAATCAACTTCATTTGTATGCAGTAGGAAATATATTCCATATCTGGATATTTATATATAAGGAATATTCTTCCATCATTGTGAATCTAATCATATACCTCACTTCCTATTCCCGTCTCTCATATCATTCATATAATCATATTTATATATATATATATATTTATAAATTAGACCCGAGAAACCATAAAGGCTAAACGAGTCTAGCGAGTTAGCATCACCATCATCGCCATCAGATATTCAAAAATTGAACATCTAACGCTGCATGCAGTTACACGGCCTCCAGGGTGCGACCCCATCATCGTGTCTTCGTGACCCTGTTCCATATCACAGGACCAATTCACGGTAATCATCATTCATACGTAAATATTTTGGAAGACAAGTTTATAATAAGACATCACATGATTAATACTTCCATACTTAATTATATTTAATACTATACATATGTATTAGTACTTGAGAACAAGTACTAAGGTTTGGAATAAACCTCTATGATCATTCATAAATATTTAATAAGTGTTTACACTAAGTAAACACCTTACCAATTCAATAATGATCAAGAGACAAAGCCTATCAATCATCTACAATCAGTACGTTCAATCAAGAAATATTCATTCACTACTCACCACTCATCTATCTAGACTCACCTTTGATTCCATGAGATTGGCTAGGAAAGACTAGACTCGAGCTCAACTAATAACACTCCATTTCACTCCTGATTCAGAACGTGTGGATACAAGATCAGTCAGGTTGATTCCAACAGAAACTCTACTCAGCTTAGTTCAAAGCAGTTCAGGTCGTTTGAAGGATAATTCAGTTCAGCTAAGCCTTTAAAAAAAATATCTAAGAAACGGAAATGAACCAAGATCAATCCACATACAGGTTTAAAAACTAATCTGGACAGGAAGCTTAACAAATCAGTCCATTTGTTCCAAACAAAACTTCTCTGAACTAGTAGCTATGGCTTACCGATTTCCTCAAGCTTTAAGATGAACTTGGTTGATATAAACTTCAAGCTGAACACACGTCTAACCTGATCAGGACAAGATACCCATGATAGGTTCAAGATCAGAAACATACCAAATCGTTTTGGTTACCTAACAAGAACTGAAGCTCAAGCAAAACTGATCTCATCAAACCCATATGTTCTTACCGATAAAATCCAAGGCTAAAGAACTTGGGTGATTCTAAACTCTTGGACACCAAACCTTCAGCTCTTAACCATACCAGAACACACTGATTAAAGTCACAGGATGGTGAGAAAGGGTTGTCCATGCTCACTCCTCTTCTCTGAATATTTTTCTGAATTTTTCATGAATCTTTTCTCTCAGATTTTTCTCTCTTCTTTCTCTCTTTTTCTCTGAATTTTTCTCTGGTTTTTCTTGCAGGTTATGAACGTCCAGAGGAGAGAAGAAGGTGTTTTAAAGAATAAGGAGTTACTTCAGATGAGGGTTTACTTCTATACAAGGCAAAGCTGAGGCTCGACAGGTGGAGACATGCTTCAGCACACTAAGCAGCACAAGCAGCTGAACTTTTCCTTCCCATGAAGAAAGCTACAAGCAGCTGAAGCAAGTAGCTTGTGACCAGCATGTGACTTCTAATGAGCAAGCAGGCAATCAAGTAGGTGCAGGTCATGTGACCTAATTACTGAGGAAGCAATTAGGCTAGAAGGTGCAAGGCATGTGACTGTTCAGAAATAATTTTAAGAGTTTTGTCGATATTTTTCGTACTGTTTCGACTAAATATTTTTCATCATTCGAATCTCGTCCTGCTCTGAATAAACTCGCCTAGCATGAATAAAAATCGACAATAATAATTAACACTAGACCAGAACCATCAAGAGATGGCTTTTCGACCAATAGACAGCCCCTCGAGAGATTAATTCACCGTGTCGAATTTTATTTAAATTCTGATCGATCAATCTTCAAACTGATCTTAAAGAATTTTCTCGACCAAAATTCTATTTGCTCGTGAGGGTCATTACATTCTTCCCCCCTCAAAAGAATTCGTCCCCGAATTCTAAAAACGTAGCTGTACACTCTTTACTGAACAGTCTCTGAAAGGAGTTATGGATATTAGATCTGACCTTATCTTAATCTGCCCATATCAAAACAACTCATGGTCGATCCCTTGATTCCCCCAACTGATCCTTTCTTTTCTGAGCAGCCACTTTCAAGATAACCAAATTCTTTACTCTGCACAATTCTTGTCAACTGCGGTCTGCATACTTTTTCTAACAATCTTGTATCTGTAGACTATTATTTCTCAACCTTTTCTATCTGGCTCTCCCCCATAACAACAACATGAAATTTAGAACGTGAGGTGATGTGCCATACGTGAATGTAACATCTCCAGTCTAATCAATGTTAACTTGATTAACCGTGCAAGAATCAAACAAGAACATGCACGATCAATCACGCCAACATGATTCAGACCAGGGGTGCTACTCTCAAATAAACACACTCACCTATTCCAAGAATGATTTCACTTACAGTATTCTTTACACTTCTGATCTATCTGAAATGCTCTTCATAATCTTCTAACTACTACTAGAACTCGACAAGAACCACTTGGTGAAATCCCTAGGCTATTGCAGTGAATTCATGTTCAACAAGAATACTGGACATGTTACTTTTTTAGATGTCGACCATCCTTTCAATGCCTTATAAACACATCTTCATCTTCCCTGATTATCAGACTGTCTTCTACTCTGCTCCTTTTCATCTTCAACTTTCTAAACGACCAAGTTTCTAGAGTACACTTCTTCACATGTTCCCAAAAGTTCTTCAACACGCCATACTGATTTGAGTCATACTTGAACACTTGGTAGAATACCATTGTAAGCCAACAATAGCTGGTCCTCTTCAAAAAACTTCTTTCCTTAATATCTTAATTGAGCTCGGTAACTAGATAGCCAATCTCATTCTAGATAGAAACATACCGCTCTAACGGAAGTACTATGGAATGGGGAAGGCATACCATAACTTTAATTGGCAGCCCGTACTTCCAAATAAGAACGGTAGACTTGAATTCACAAAAGTGAATCTTCTCTAATACTATGACATCGCTCAGGAACTACAACCATGTGTTGTTCCCGAATCAAACACATTATGAGCAGAGAATTCCATCCATAGGCAAGGTCTCTTACGACACCTTGATCACAATTCACATTTTTTTTTAATTTATTTATTTCAACCATTCATAAAATTTTAAAAATGCACACAACACACAATGGGATAAGAAGCAAACCTGTGATTGGACCTTTCAGGGGTTTTGACGGTCCAAACAACCATAAAGTGTAGGCTCTACCCAAATAGCCTAACACTTGGATCAAGTCTAATGGTAAGGAAGCGTGAACAAATCCAACTACTGGTACCCTAGGTATAGGTAAAGGAACCAGGTAACTTTATGAGGAAGGGTAACCTAAAATCCTAACTCTTCACAAGAACCACCAAAGTGTGAATGATGTAAATGTTCTAGGATTTCCCAAACTTTGACAATCACGACCATTTTGTCCTTGCTAGTCACAACCATAACGGCTCAAGGTCCTCGATCTTGATCTGAAGAAATGTACACCCAAAATCATCCCCAACGACTTACTTAACTCACTTCTTGAAACTAACTTTTGATCTGCAGCGGTTGGAAAATACACGGTCTGCATGACTTGGTTAACCTCTTTAGAAATAATAGCTTGTTTAACATTCACGTCATACTCTAACATCTCCTCGAAGCTTTGAAACTCCATTGTCTTTTATCTACTCCAAAATTCTTGGCTAAGTTCCCAAAGATTTTCTGTATGATCTTTGGCTTATTCTTCAAACCATAATCGATGAATGAAATTCACTCGATCACATATCACGATGCTGAAATTGTTGTATATGATTAACTCGACCTGAACCTCCTGGCGGAAACATCCCACTGTACCAACTCCGTAAACTAAATCTTCAATCGGTCCCATATCTTGTGTAGAAAATTCTACTTCTTAAACTCTCGAGATCTGTCCAACTCGATCTCACCTCTCTGAAATAATTCTTGACTCTCGACCAACAACTCCTCGCATTCATTTCAAATAGCTAGCTGCAAAATCCTTCTTGTAATTCTCTCAAACGGTTTAGTCCTTCTTAAGTATCTTGTGGTCCCAACTTCTTCTTCTTTGCATCATAAGCTTCATGATGTCTCATTGCAAACAAAATGCTTCATGTGCTTCTACCATCTTGTAATAAAGTCGAGCTATCAATTCTAAGCTTAAAACAAATGATGAACAATTCAGGATTGTATGGCTCTGGTCCTGGTACGGCTCATCATAAACTGGATCAACATGAGCAGAAGGTAGAACAAGTGCATCTGAGTGATCATGTGTAGTCGAAACTCTCTGAATCGGATCACAATCAACACCCACCTTGACATTGATAACACACGAGTCCGGAGATGTATTCGATGTATCAATTCTGTCCCATATCTCTCTCTAAAGAATTGGCATCCCCCACTAGAATTCAAAAGAACGACAGGAAGGCATGACGTTACTGACTCTTAACATGGCGGTAGTGAACCCGACCATGAAGGTAGCAAACTCGAACATAATGATAGTAACACCGGTAAGCACAGTCCACCCATTCAATCTTGTCTCGGTGCTTCTGCTATGAAAGATCACGGTTAGGTAACTACCCATGACTATCTATCCTAAAATAAAGGAACAAGCCAGCATATCCTAGTTATCCATGCGACTCATTTTGACTCGAAAAACATTTGAAACATGTCCCATTCTAGCATCGTATAACCATGCTCTGATACCACCTTTGTGACACCCCCGATCGTAGTTGACCGGAAATGACACGGTTGATGTTCCTCGATGGTCGATCCGAGGATCTCAGAATACTTCTGATCGCCTTAGACCAACAATCAAAGAACACCAACGCTCCTATCAGATATCACTCTAGGCTTTGCAACCCGAAAAAGAAATACCCGATAGTTAGTTCGTCCGGACAAGGACTAATATCATATGGAACATGTACTTTAAAAACATTCTTTATATATCATTTAAAAGCATCTTACAAAATTTGTTATAAAATAACCTCGAGGTTTTCGGTCAATAAATCTTATACATAAGAAATATCAAAACGCCTTTGCAAGGATAATAAAACTACCACTGGCTAATGTTGTTCCTTCCCGTCCTAGAGTAAGGTCTCCCGCCTATTGGTTACCTGCATCACAAATGAGTCATGAGTAACTAGTTTACTCAGTGAGCCTAATCCCGCACCCCAACATATATTAATAATATCTCAAGCAATCAACTTCATTTGTATGCAGTGGAAATATATTTCATATCTGGATATTTATATATAAGGAATATTCTTCCATCATTGTGAATCTAATCATATAGCTCACTTCCTATTCCTGTCTCTCATATCATTCATATAATCATATTTATATATATATATATATATATACCAGACCCGAGAAACCACAAAGGCTAAACGAGTCTAGCGAGTTAGCATCACCATCATCGCCATCATATATTCAAAAATTGAACATCTAACGCTGCATGCAGTTACACGGCCTCCAGGGTGCGACCCCATCATCGTGTCTTCGTGACCTTGTTCCATATTGCAGGACCAATTCACGGTAATCATCATTCATACGGGAATATTTTGGAAGACAGGTTTATAATAAGACTTCACATGATTAATACTTCCATACTTAATTATATTTAATACTATACATATGTATTAGTACTTGAGAACAAGTACTAAGGTTTGGAATAAACCTCTATGATCATTCATAAATATTTAATAAGTGTTTACACTAAGTAAACACCTTACCAATTCAATATTGATCAAGAGACAAAGCCTATCAATCATCTACAATCAGTACGTTCAATCAAGAAATATTCATTCACTACTCACCACTCATCTATCTAGACTCACCTTTGATTCCATGAGATTGGCTAGGGAAGACTAGACTCGAGCTCAACTAATAACACTCCATTTCACTCCTGATTCAGAATGTGTGGATACAAGATCAGTCAGGTTGATTCCAACAGAAACTCTACTCAGCTTAGTTCAAAGCAGTTCAGTTCGTTTGAAGGATAATTCAGTTCAGCTAAGCCTTTAAAAAAAATATCTAAGAGACATAACTGAACCAAGATCAATCCACATACAGGTTTAAAAACTAATCTCGACAGGAAGCTTAACAAATCAGTCCATTTGTTCCAAACAAAACTTCTCTGAACTAGTAGCTATGGCTTACCGATTTCCTCAAGCTTTAAGATGAACTTGGTTGATATAAACTTCAAGCTGAACACACGTCTAACCTGATCAGGACAAGATACCCATGATAGGTTCAAGATCAGAAACATACCAAATCGTTTTGATTACTTAACAAGAACTGAAGCTCAAGCAAAACTGATCCCATCAAACCCATATGTTCTTACCGATAAAATCCAAGGCTAAAGAACTTGGGTGATTCTAAACTCTTGGACACCAAACCTTCAGCTCTTAACCATACCAGAACACACTGATTAAAGTCACAGGATGGTGAGAAAGGGTTGTCCATGCTCACTCCTCTTCTCTGAATATTTTTCTGAATTTTTCATCAATCTTTTCTCTCAGATTTTTCTCTCTTCTTTCTCTCTCTTCTTTCTCTCTTTCTCTCTGAATTTTTCTCTGGTTTTTCTTGCAGGTTATGAACGTCCAGAGGAGAGAAGAAGGTGATTTAAAGCATAAGGAGTTACTTCAGATGAGGGTTTACTTCCACACAAGGCAAAGCTGAGGCTAGACAGGTGGAGACATGCTTCAGCACACTAAGCAGCACAAGCAGCTGAACTTTTCCTTCCCATGAAGAAAGCTACAAGCAGCTGAAGCAAGTAGCTTGTGACCAGCATGTGACTTCTAATGAGCAAGCAGGCAAGCAAATAGTTGCAGGTCATGTGACCTAATTACTGTGGAAGCAGTTAGGCTAGAAGGTGCAAGGAATGTGACTGTTCATAAATAATTTTAAGAGTTTTGTCGATATTTTTCGGACTGTTTCGACTAAATATTTTTCATCATTCGAATCTCGTCCTGCTCTGAATAAACTCGCCTAGCATGAATAAAAATCGACAATAATAATTAACACTCGACCAGAACCATTAAGAGATGGTTTTTCGACCAAAAGACAGCCCGTCGAGAGATTAATTCACCGTGTCGAATTTTATTTAAATTCTGATCGATCAATCTTCAAACTGATCTTAAAGAATTTTCTCGACCAAAATTCTATCTGCTCGTGAGGGTCATTACACAGGGTCTAAGGACCGAGCTTAAGGTTCCCTCCGGCGGGGACCCGGGGTCTCAATTACCAGGGATCTGGGGATCTGAGTCCTGCCTGGAGGCTGGGGGAAATAATATCGGGATATTTTTCCCCAACAATCGTGGCCTCAGCCAGTCAGTAGAGTTGTAGACGTGCTACTGGGAGCATATATCTTCCCCTGGTCGATAGTAACCGCCGGGATCAGCCTCTCCTAGGCTTGTCCGAGAAGAAGGTCTTCTATGGTTGGAATATTGCCTTGGCGGCTGTAGAATTGGTGAGCTCTGGTTATGGACGTCCTGGACCCCCCTCTTTAGGTTTCGAAACCTATATTTATAGAAGAGGCCGTGCATCCCTTCTTAGGATTTAGAAATATTCATTATATCCTTAGATAATAGAATACTTCCATTTTCTTAAGGGAGGTCGTATGTATTGGAATACTTCCTCTTTCTCTTAGATTTAGGAAGAATCCTTCTTGGCCAAGTTGGTTACCTGATAAATGGAAGATTTCCATTTATCTTAAGGCAGGAAAAATCACTTGGCCTGGAAGACGGAGGAAGGTCCCAGACTCGGGGACAGGGACCCGGGACCCAAAGGCAGGGACCCGGACCTGGGGCAGGGACCCGGAAGACGGAAGCTGGAGTAATCTCTTCATGGAATATTTTTCCCCAACACAAGGTGTTAGGGGATTTTTGTGTACAAGTGATTCGTGCTCAGCACTACAGAATGATAGGAAGAAGGAGACTGGTCGTCGTGGTACTTTCTCCTGCTTCGGTCGTGGATAAGCCAGGAGATCCTGCTCTGAGGGTAGTGCCATACGGGTATGGGCTGGTATATGTCGTCAGTGCCTTAGTAGCAGTAAGAAAGGTCGGTCGTTAGGCATGAACCGCCTGTCTGTTGTCAAGATGCAGGGTCATATGGGTCTACAATTGATGGTCTCGACTCCAGGGTCGGTCCTTGGATGCCTCCTGATCTGTAGTTGATTGTTCCGACCACCAGGGGCGGTCCCTGAGCGTCTAGGGGTGGAAGCATGGAAGGTGTTTGGGATTTATAGCTGCATCCTTCAGGGGGGATTGCCTACGTACCCTTCAGTGAGGGATCAAGCCGTTCGTAGTTCATGTATTGGTGGAGGCGAGGAGCCTAAGTGGGCGCGTAGCCTAATGGGCACATGGCCTAAGGAGCACGTAGTTCTGATGGAGGCACTAGCCTGGATGGGCACGTGGCCATGTAGGTGATAGGACTCATCTGTTCTATGGGGCACATGGCCGGAACAGATGGTGGAGTAGTCGATATGCTGCAGGGAGCTTGGAGCTTTGATATGCTTTGATGACCATGGAGTGTTCCTGTCGGTGTGCTGGAGATCGTGGTCTGGGCCAGTAAGTAGAGTTGTAGATGTGCTGCATGGAGCATATATCTTCCCCTGGTCGATAGTAACCGCCGGGATCAGCCTCTGCTAGACTTGTCCGAGAAGAAGATCTTCTATGTGTAGATTCTTGCCTTGGCGGCTGTAGAATTGGTGAGCTCTGGTTATCGATGTCTCTCTGGTTATGGACCTATATTTATAGAAGAGGTTGTGCCTCCCTTCTTAGGATTTGGAATTATTCATTATATCCTTAGATAATAGAATATTTCCATTTTCTTAAGGGAGCTCAGATGTATTGGAATACTTCCTCTTTCTCTTAGATTTAGGGATAATCCTTCTTGCCCAAGCTGGTTACCTGATAAATGGAAGATTTCCATTTATCTTAAGGCAGGAGAAATCACTTGGCCTGGAAGACGGAGGAAGGAACCAGACTCGGGGACAGCGACCCGGGACCCAGAGGCAGGAACCCGGACCCTGGGGGCAGGGACCTGGAAGACGGAAGGAAGCTGGAGTAATCTCATCATGGAATATTTTTCCCCAACAGTTTGCCCCTTATTTTCTGGCTTCATGTTTGAAGGCAGAAAATAACATGACTTTCTTCGTAGGACTTTATAAGTTCCACCGTAGTATCACGCTGCCTTGTCGGTCGTTCTCTGATGCACTTGCGCTCGGTGTAAAAGGATTTGCAGCCTGGTTGAAGATGTATGACCTGTGATTCGGATGACTTGTAAGACTTTCTTCTTCTGCTTTATGAAGATGAGACGTTGCCCCCATGGTGGGGATCAGCCGGAGTTGGCCGAAAGTTTGATGGAGAAGCCGGGAACATCGGCATAAAGGTGATGCTTCTGATCATACCCCAGGTGCTTGTGCGGCTTCTGTAGCTATACTCGGCCTCAGCTCAGGCAGGGCAATCTGGTTCCACGAATCGTTTGGAGGAGTGTATGGGTCAGTACCCAGGAATTATGAGAGGGAGAATCTTGGCGAAGCTAAGGATCAGGAGGACGAAGAGGTTGAATAAGACCCGGAGGCCGAAACTGAGGATCCTCATTCTTGATTCTACTGGTCTTGCTTGTGCCTCTCAAGCTTGTAAAGGCTGTAATGGACTTTCAGGAGGGTCTCCGTGCCGGTTTCCTTGCTGTGTTTAGCATACTCGATGCTCCTTTGGTGCTGATGTTGTAGTTGTAGCTTCTTGCCTCGTCTCTGGATTGTACCCTGACTTTTGGCAGAGGGGACATTCAGCATGTTCGTCTTGGTGCTTGGAGATAACCTAGTTGATTCTTGGTACCGGAGTAGATCTCCTGGACATGTTGTTTGTGCGAGCAATAGTTTTTATGCCAAATAAAGAAGGTTGAACTCTGCCATTGATTCTTGGCCACTCTCAACTATGTAGTACTGTCATCTGCCCCTCGGAGGTAAGCCACAATCAATGCTGGGATGACCTTGCGTCGTGCTTTCATGGAACCCAGAGGATCCTAGGCATGCTCTCCCAAATTCTGGAGGTTTAGAGATAAATCTTTTTGAAACCCATAGGTTCGAGGATGTAATCGGAGGTTGTATAGACTTTCATCCAGGAACCCGGAGGCTGGATGGACCTTAGTCAAGGAACCCGTTGCTTTCATGGACCTTAGTCCAGGAACCCTTAGGTTATAAGGATTTTCGTCCGGGAACCTGATGGTTGTATGGACCTTCAAGGGGACCTTCCCATATATCTTTTCGACTCGAAGTCGTCTTCGTCGGGTAGACTCTCGTTGATTGCTAGGTAGGCTTTTTGGAGCAGTGTCTTCCTTTGCGTCGTCCAGCTATCCTTTGGGAAGTCTTAAAGACGGAACAAGATGTGCTAGACTCGTGAACCTGGAGTATAGGGGTGCTTCACATTCCACCTTCCGTAGATAGGTTACTCGTGATTTTTTCCGAAGAGATAGCATCTCTCTCTTAGAGACCCAGAGATTTTAATGGCAGGATCTTGGGATCGAACGGAACCGTGGTACTGCTTCAGAATCCGGAGATGTTGTTGGGACCCGAAGGTCATTTCTGGAGCCCGGAGGCTGCCCTAGACCCGGAGATCACATTTAGAACCCGGAGGTTGAGTGAGGACCCAGAGTTCGATGGGGAACCCGGAGGTTCCTCTAGACCCTGAGGTCATATTTAGGACCTTGAGGTCGTTTTGGGACCCGGAGGTCGATTGGGAACCCGGAGGTTCCTCTAGATCCTGAGGTCGTTTAGGGACCCGGACGTCGATTGGGAACCTGGAGGTTCTTCTAGACCCTGAGGTCGTGTTGGGGTCAAAAACGGTTACGACGGAATTACCACCCGAAAATCCTCAGAGATCGTATTTCCGAAAGAGTTAGTAAAAGAAGGGATATAATTTTCGTAAAAATAACCTATACGAGGTTATTTCTACGAAGAAGTATTCTTTGGGATTCAAACCAAACGATCGTCCCGCTCGGTCGCTACGTAGCGACCGAGCTCGAGCCAAAGCTCGGTCGCTACGTAGCGACCGAGCGATCGTCCCGCTCGGTCGCTACGTAGCGACCGAGCTCGAGCCAAAGCTCGGTCGCTACGTAGCGACCGAGCGATCGTCCTGCTCGGTCGCTACGTAGCGACCGAGCTCAGCCAAGCTCGGTCGCTACGTAGCGACCGAGCGATCGTCCCGCTCGGTCGCTACGTAGCGACCGAGCTCGAGCCAAAGCTCGGTCGCTACGTAGCGACCGAGCGATCGTCCCGCTCGGTCGCTACGTAGCGACCGAGCTCAGCCAAGCTCGGTCGCTACGTAGCGACCGAGCGATCGTCCCGCTCGGTCGCTACGTAGCGACCGAGCTCGAGCCAAAGCTCGGTCGCTACGTAGCGACCGAGCGATCGTCCCGCTCGGTCGCTACGTAGCGACCGAGCTCGAGCCAAAGCTCGGTCGCTACGTAGCGACCGAGCGATCGTCCCGCTCGGTCGCTACGTAGCGACCGAGCTCAGCCAAGCTCGGTCGCTACGTAGCGACCGAGCGATCGTCCCGCTCGGTCGCTACGTAGCGACCGAGCTCGAGCCAAAGCTCGGTCGCTACGTAGCGACCGAGCGATCGTCCCGCTCGGTCGCTACGTAGCAACCGAGCTCAGCCAAGCTCGGTCGCTACGTAGCGACCGAGCGATCGTCCCGCTCGGTCGCTACGTAGCGACCGAGCTCGGGCCAAAAGCTCGGTCGCTACGCAGCGACCGAGCGATCGTTCCGCTCGGTCGCTACGTAGCGACCGAGCTCAAGCCAAAGCTCGGTCGCTACGTAGCGACCGAGCACTCGTTTCGCTCGGTCGCTACATAGGGACCGGGCTCGAGCCAAAGATCGGTCGCTGTATAGCGATTGAACCTTTCCGAACATCGATACGACACCAGTCCTTGCATTCTCGTCAAACCTTCGAATGCTATCTCCCGAAGACCGTAGCAAGCTCAGTCTATGTTTCCCGCTATTCTAATTCATCGATCAAACTTCGCGGATTAGAAACCGCGGAAAACTCGTAGTAAACGTGTCGAGTCGGAAGACGGCCCAAAGGGACCTAAAACACGACTCGAGGCCCATCCTACGATTTTTCCTAACCAAAAGCCCGTGAACCACAGCATGGTTCGCGCTTGGCCCGCGAGGAAGGATAAATGTCAAGTTTCCGCGGATAAATACGGAAGTTTTGAAGATAATTGTGAAGATCGGGAAAAATGGAATATCTCCATTTTTATGCTATGACGGCTTAAGGGCAGAAGAGTAAAAGCGTAAACCGACCTTGGAGCTAGTATATAAGGAGTCCTAGGCGAGGAGCAGGAGAGGGAGAACTTTTTCAGAGCAAACTTAGCACTTAGAGCGATTTAGGCAACTTTCCGTTTTTGTTATTTCGAGCTGCGACTCAATTAGGTTTAGCCGTCTTAGGGTTGCTAGAACTAGGAATCTCGCCGACAGCTCTCGAGCCCAGGCTTATACCTTGTTGTAACGCTCATACGCAGATTCGGAATAAGATCTATTTTGCTCTCTTTTCGATTTCTTATTTTTATCGTTGTTATTCTCGTGTTCTGATTGCTTGACGTGTGGTAATTAACAGATATCCGGGTCCTCTGGGAAACTAGGGTTTTCTTAGTTTCCTTATTTAAACGGAAATCGACAGTGCGAATTTCGGTTCCCACAGTTTGGCGCTAGAAGGAGGGGGACTTACGGATCAATCTAACCCGCAAAAGCCACACACAGTCAGACATGTCAACCAACGACGCGGATAACGTGCAAACTCCCCTTAACGGAGGCAGCGGCACCGATCTCCACACTCCGGTAGCGGACGTATCTGCGGCCAACGCGCAAGCCAACGCCGCGACTCTCGAGGAGTTTAAAAAGATGTTCGCCACCTATGAAAAAAGGTCGGAAGAACAGGATAAGCTCGTGAATACCTTGACCAAACAGGTTGAAACCTTAACGGCAAGGACCCAAGCTATCCGTCCCCGCGGAACCACCAAAATCCGCGGGAAGAGGCTCGATTTCGCCACCCCACTCGATAGAGCAGGAGTCGCGCGGGAACGACCTTCCGGTCAAAACCCCAGCGAGAAGTCTCCCATCGAGAAGGGGAACTCTGAAAGTCTTCCGCTCCCTGCAAAGGACTCGGAGGATAACGAAGCCGAACACATTGACCTGGACCCTAGCGATGTCTCCAACGACAGCGACGAGGATGGCGACAGACATCCAAGAAGGACCAGAAGCCGATCCGCTCGGGAAGGCTCCCCGTTCGAAAAACCAATGACGGAAGAAGAAGAAGTCGCCTATTGGAACGAACAAGAGGAGCTGGCCGAAAGGCAAACCGAGCTCACTCGCAGTAAGCGCCGACAGGCTCGGAAATCCTCTGACGAGACATCGGATATCCGCGATCTTCGCGACTACATCACCAAGACTGCGGCAGAAGTGAGAGCCGTAAAGTCTCAAATCCATCATGCTACTAGTGCCGCCCCCGAGATCGATCGACTGCTGGAAGGAGCTCGAAAGACCCCCTTTACCAATCGCATTTCGGACATGAGGGTGTCCGATCCGGGAAAGATCAAAGTACCGAAGTACGATGGTACGGCCGATCCGAAAGCGCACCTTCAGGCTTTCCACATCGCGATGGGAAGAGCAAGACTGAAGGACGGCGAAAAGGATGCCGGCTATTGCCGCCTGTTCGTCGAAAATCTTGAAGGAGCAGCGCTCGAATGGTTCGCACGCCTTCGTCGCAACACTATCGGGAGTTTTCGACAGCTCGCATCGGAATTCCTCAAACAGTACTCTGTATTCATAGACAGGGAAACCTCCGATGTTGATCTCTGGAGTCTCTCCCAGAGGAAAAAGAAGAACTCTCGTAACGACAAGTACGTCCATCACGAGGGAGAAGATCTCCAAGGGGCGCATAACTATGCGATCAGTTCGGATCAAGGCCGGACCACGGGCAACACATGGACTCGCAATCAAGGGTATGACGAGAACACCTTCTGCGAGTTCCACCAATCCCGAGGACACTCCACGACTAATTGCAAAGTCTTAGGAGCAAGACTGGCCGCGAAGCTGCTCGCTGGAGAGCTTTCGGAAGTAACTAGCGTCAAGGATCTCATCCTCGATTCTGATCGGCCTCCAAAGACGGACAGAAATCCGCCCGCCGAAAAATCTCCTCAACGAAACCAACCTGGGGATAAACGCGGTAGGAGGCCGGATGACAAAGGGAACGATAACAATCGTCGCAGAGTCAATATGATCATCGGAGGATCTCAATACTGCGGCGATACCGTGTCAGCCATCAAGGCTTACCAACGGAAGGCAGAATCAAGCGCAAAATGGCCTACATGGTCTCCTCCTCGAGACGGCCAAAATTGCTCGATCACCTTCACGGAGGAAGAAGCCGGCGGTATCGACCAACCTCACTGCGACCCTCTCGTCATAGATCTCGTCATACGAGATTTAGAAGTCGGAAGGGTACTCGTCGATACGGGAAGCACGGTCAACGTAATCTTCCGCGACACTCTCAATCGGATGAGTATCGAACTCGGAGAGGTAATTCCGACGCCAAAACCACTCACGGGTTTTTCAGGCGAAGTGTCGATGACTCTCGGGTCAATCCAATTGCCAGTCATGGCCAAGGAGATCACGAAAATCGTCGAATTCGCGGTAGTCGACCATCCCGCTATCTACAACGTGATCATGGGAACCCCATGGCTCAACGCCATGCAGGCAGTTCCGTCAACTTACCACCTGGGTCTCAAGTTCCCAACGCCGAGCGGAGTCGCGGCCATCTGGGGATGCCAAAAACAGTCGCGACTATGCTTCCTCGCGGAGCATAAGTTAAGGCAAATCACGGCTTCTGCAAACGGCAAACGCGCGAAGATAGATCGATCTTCGGCCAAAAGCACCCCGCACAAGGACGAAGTAAAATCGTCTGTCAACGCAAACGCATCGGACGTCGAAGCTCGACATAAATCCGAAGCCCACGCGACAACTCAACCGGAACATCCGGAAAATAGCGTCGACCCAGCCACGATCGACACGGTCAAGGCGGACATCGCGACACCAACCGCCGAGTAAGAACACTCGCGGCATGAAACAGAACTACGAGATGGCTTGATCCTCGAAAGGGGTACGTAGGCAGCTTGTCAAAAGACGAGTTCAGCTATCCCCCTCTCTAAAAAGGGGGGGGGGAGTGGGTGCGTATACTCGTATACTCCCACAATCGCCATTATTGTAATCGAGTTTTTAGAAACATAAAAATTTTTACAATATACACTGTCTTTTTATCGAAAACGCTTACGCTTCAGTTTACGCTCGTCTGCGGCCTCATCCGGCCCAAAAATCGTAAAGATTATCACCTTTCAAACACGCATAATCCTCGAAAATAACTGCGAGACGTCGCAAAAAGTTAAAATTCGAGGACAATGCTAAACAAATTGTCCGAACGCGACCACTAAAAACCTTACACCCCGTTCGTCGATTGGCCCCGACGAACACGCCAGCCGTCTTAAACAAACGCAATCCGATCACTCTTTTGATCTTTAAAAAACGTCCAGCACAAGGACAAAAGCGCGCTACAACAAAAATCCGAAATTTTGGTTTAGCACTTCCAGATTCTGAGAAGATGCTCGATTCGTACCATACAAGTCATATAAGCCGAGAACATATCGCGGACTTTAAACCGGTGCGAGTCAGGAAGAAATCGCAACAGGAAAAACGATAGCCGGCTAGTCACCGCACAAACCTTAACCGAAAGTAAACCTAGGTCTTGCCCTAAACCCAACGCTCTGGTCTCAAACATCTCAAGGCATGATATCTAAAAGATACGAGATCATAAACCATGCCTCTCCGTTCGTATCTCAATGTTCTCGAAAATCGTAAAGACAGATAAATTTTACGAAAATCACGAACGAACCAACAGATCGAACGTCTAATTAGAACTACATACGAGACGACAACTCGTATTTACTTCAACCCTACTCAGGAAAAACTCGAAACGAAACATTTATCATATAAATAAACCGCGTAAAGCGGCAAGGGATTCAAAGCCACCAACGGCCAGTCCCGGAAATACAAATACGGCCATCGTGGCCTAAACGAAATCCAAATTCAAAGGGCCACATTCGACCGAAAACAAGGATAACTGATCCATCCCTCATAATCCAAAGTCGAAGTCCCCGGACAACGAAGCACCAAACGCATCCGCAGGACGATCCACTTCCTCGCCACCGCCGTGAAAATCGATCGGGACCTCCTCGGTATCAGGAGAAACCGGGATGGAATCCCAGAACCCTTGAATCCTCTCGTCGATCGGAGGGATAAGCGCCTCAGCGTGGGCACGGTCACTCATCCCACTCTTCATCAAGCTCATTTCTTCTTCAAACACATAGTCGTCGGCTTGCGTCCTCCAAAGACTTCCGACCGAACCACGGCACTCGCGAAAGTCGCCCACCGAGGTAAAGGCATTCTTAAGATTCCCGTACTCAACCTGGAACTGAGATGCGCGAGTCTTCATCACCTCGACGATCTCTCTTTTGCCTTTCCTCTCCGATCTGCGAACAGCCCGCGCATGATCACGAGTAAGCTGTGCCTCTCGCTCCAGCATCTCGCCTTGCACACGGGCGAGATCCCGCTCCGCTTTCTCCGCCTTGAAACGGTAGACCATGGCTTCTCTATGACCCGCCTCGATGGCCGAGCCCAGCAAGCTCAGGCCCTGCAAAATCAATAGGCGTGTTACAAATCCATACATAGGACAATCACTTAAAAATTCCCAAGAAAAAACTAACCCCATTGATGATGCGAGATCCTTCCGCAACGACTCTCGGCCTCGCCGATTCTTTCGTAGGAGGAGGAGCATCGAAACCCGATGGCAGCCCAGCAAAGAAATCATCGAAGTCCGGAATGGGGGCTTCGCTCGAACCGCTTCCGTCGCCGTAAGCAAGGTTCGGATCCCATCCTGGAAGCATAGAGTCATCCATCGAAAACTCTATGTCGCCGAGATCGACGTCTTTTCCCTTCCAAGAGCTCGACTCCGGCGCGGCTGTCGGAGCTTCAACGGGACTCTGGCCGTCGGGTTCGGAGTCGCTTCCCGTATCCGCGTCCAAAGCTGGACCAGGTTGCACAAATTTCAGCGCCTTCCGAACCCTTCTCGGTGTGAAAGAAGTCCAGAAGAAGGGACCATTCCTGAGAAGATCCCTCACCGCGATAATATCCTCAGGGAACGGAGCAAGAGGATTGATGAAGGGACGATTGTTCGGCAACCTCCGGAACAGTGGAATGCAACTCTCTTCGACGGACGCAGCGTCCAAACGAACAAAGAAAAAGAACTTCTTCCACGAGTTGAAGTTCGAAATGAACTTCTTAACCACCGACATAAATTTCCGAGGGACAAACCTATGCTTATCCGTATCCTTGACAAGTTGAAGCCTCAAAAGCGCTTCATAATGATCGACGGAAAGGGAAAGGCCATGCTCATAGCTTAGGATCAAGATCCCAATAAGGTGCTGAATGGCAAGGGGTGTCAACTGACTTATCGCGACTTCAAAACGGTCCAACACTCGGACGAGAATTTCGGGTATGGGGAACCAGAGGCGACAACGCACTATGAACACCTCATAACAAGTAAAGTAACCCTCCGGGGGGTTGTTAGCACATTCCCCGCGGCAGGGAACCCGGAACTCCACAACATCCGGGATGCGGTAGAACGACCGCATCGTCGCGAGAAACTCGTCAGTGGTCCTACTTGCGTCCTTTCCCTCGACTCCACGATGGACCAGGACCGGGAATGGCTTCTCCTTGGGAGGGATCAACGAGCCGTAATGAGCAACCCACCATGCCTCGTTCTCGGCAGGATGCACCGAGTGAGGCACGAACTCCGTCTTCGGAACGACGAGCTCTTCGTAAGGACTCGCGGACGAAGACCCTTTTTTCGCAATCTTTTTCTTGCTCGACATCTTTACACTTCTCTTAAGAGAATAGAGGAAAAGGGTGGAGAGAAAGATAGAAAGTTTTTGAAAGATCTTAGAGAAAAACAAGAAAGTGAAAAAATTATGGAACAAGTTACCTCTCTTCTTATAAGACATGAGGATTTACTATTCAAGCTCGGACTTTCGCATATTAATTCCATCCATCACGCCTAACTTGCCAAACATGCCTAACCGCACGCTAGGATCCCCCATGCATGATCCTAACGGGCTGGGGGGCTAACTGTTGGGGTCAAAAACGGTTACGACGGAATTACCACCCGAAAATCCTCAGAGATCGTATTTCCGAAAGAGTTAGTAAAAGAAGGGATGTAATTTTCGTAAAAATAACCTATACGAGGTTATTTCTACGAAGAAGTATTCTTTGGGATTCAAACCAAACGATCGTCCCGCTCGGTCGCTACGTAGCGACCGAGCTCGAGCCAAAGCTCGGTCGCTACGTAGCGACCGAGCGATCGTCCCGCTCGGTCGCTACGTAGCGACCGAGCTCGAGCCAAAGCTCGGTCGCTACGTAGCGACCGAGCGATCGTCCCGCTCGGTCGCTACGTAGCGACCGAGCTCAGCCAAGCTCGGTCGCTACGTAGCGACCGAGCGATCGTCCCGCTCGGTCGCTACGTAGCGACCGAGCTCGAGCCAAAGCTCGGTCGCTACGTAGCGACCGAGCGATCGTCCCGCTCGGTCGCTACGTAGCGACCGAGCTAAGCCAAGCTCGGTCGCTACGTAGCGACCGAGCGATCGTCCCGCTCGGTCGCTACGTAGCGACCGAGCTCGAGCCAAAGCTCGGTCGCTACGTAGCGACCGAGCGATCGTCCCGCTCGGTCGCTACGTAGCGACCGAGCTCGAGCCAAAGCTCGGTCGCTACGTAGCGACCGAGCGATCGTCCCGCTCGGTCGCTACGTAGCGACCGAGCTCAGCCAAGCTCGGTCGCTACGTAGCGACCGAGCGATCGTCCCGCTCGGTCGCTACGTAGCGACCGAGCTCGAGCCAAAGCTCGGTCGCTACGTAGCGACCGAGCGATCGTCCGCTCGGTCGCTACGTAGCGACCGAGCTCGGGCCAAAAGCTCGGTCGCTACGCAGCGACCGAGCGATCGTTCCGCTCGGTCGCTACGTAGCGACCGAGCTCAAGCCGAAGCTCGGTCGCTACGTAGCGACCGAGCACTCGTTTCGCTCGGTCGCTACATAGCGACCGGGCTCGAGCCAAAGATCGGTCGCTGTATAGCGATTGAACCTTTCCGAACATCGATACGACACCAGTCCTTGCATTCTCGTCAAACCTTCGAATGCTATCTCCCGAAGACCGTAGCAAGCTCAGTCTATGTTTCCCGCTATTCTAATTCATCGATCAAACTTCGCGGATTAGAAACCGCGGAAAACTCGTAGTAAACGTGTCGAGTCGGAAGACGGCCCAAAGGGACCTAAAACACGACTCGAGGCCCATCCTACGATTTTTCCTAACCAAAAGCCCGTGAACCACAGCATGGTTCGCGCTTGGCCCGCGAGGAAGGATAAATGTCAAGTTTCCGCGGATAAATACGGAAGTTTTGAAGATAATTGTGAAGATCGGGGAAAAATGGAATATCTCCATTTTTATGCTATGACGGCTTAAGGGCAGAAGAGTAAAAGCGTAAACCGACCTTGGAGCTAGTATATAAGGAGTCCTAGGCGAGGAGCAGGAGAGGGAGAACTTTTTCAGAGCAAACTTAGCACTTAGAGCGATTTAGGCAACTTTCCGTTTTTGTTATTTCGAGCTGCGACTCAATTAGGTTTAGCCGTCTTAGGGTTGCTAGAACTAGGAATCTCGCCGACAGCTCTCGAGCCCAGGCTTATACCTTGTTGTAACGCTCATACGCAGATTCGGAATAAGATCTATTTTGCTCTCTTTTCGATTTCTTATTTTTATCGTTGTTATTCTCGTGTTCTGATTGCTTGACGTGTGGTAATTAACAGATATCCGGGTCCTCTGGGAAACTAGGGTTTTCTTAGTTTCCTTATTTAAACGGAAATCGACAGTGCGAATTTCGGTTCCCACAGGTCGTATTTAGGACCCTGAGATCGTTTGGGACCCCAAGGTCGATTAGGAACGGGAGGTTCCTCTATACCCTGAGGTCGTATTTAGGACCTGAGGTCGTTTTGGGACCCCAAGGTCGATGGGAACCCGGAAGTTCCTCTAGACCCTGAGGTCGTATTCAGGACCCTGAAGTCGTTTGAATCCGAAGGTTGCTTCTTGACTCGAAGTCGTTTGGGAACCCGGAGGTTCTTTCAGACCCTAAGGTCGTTGTTGGGCCCGAGAGTTAAAAAGAACCTGGAGGTTTACCTTTTCCAGGTCCTGAAGAAATTTGTTCAGGACCTCTTCAGGACCCGGAGATTGCATGGGGACCCGAAAGTTGTTAATAACCCAGGGGTATTTGATTGGTATTTTAAGGGACCGTATTCTGCCATCCTAGGTGAGGCCACTACCGGTACCTGTTGGGATTTCGCATTCTACCGCTCGGAAACTGGTCACTATCGAGTTCTCGTGCTGCATGCTGCTTTCTGCAGAAAGCCACTATCAGACTTAGGGGTACTGGGCATGGATTCGGAAACCCAAGTGACATGCTTACGCTGCTTTCCACGTCTGGAGAAGATGGAATTTATGTATTGCTCCCTGCACGTGGCAGTACTTATGCAATATGCAAACTCCCTGAATTAACCCGGAGGTGTCACAGTACTCTTGCTTATGGGGCCCCGATATGGCTCTAGGCCTATACCGGGGTTATAGGTAGTTTTGACAAGCATACTCAGGTTGATCAGACCTATTCCTGCCTTAAGTCTCATACCCATTGTTTGCGTTTGCGTAAGAGTTTGGAAAGTTTTTACCTTTCATTTTACCTGATGTTAAGGATATAAGCAGAGGTCGGAGCCGGAACTTTTTCATTCGGGTGAATGGAGACAGGGTCCTGCCCGGAAACAAGAGTAGTATTTTCCAAAATTATTTACTCCCAATAGTTTGCCTCTTATCTTTCGATTTCATGGGTGAAGTCGGGAGATAACATGTGTAGTTTGGCCAATCAGAGTCGTTCCATCTCAGCATGCTTATAGTGGACAGGACGCTGCTTCCCTTTTCTGATTTTTTCTTAGGCCTGGCCCGTATTAGAACCTGGAAGAGAGTCGTTTTTCCAGATGGTAGACCGGGGTCTTGATGAGTACTTCCAGGTTCTGGACCTGTTTGAAGGTGATCTTGTAGGATTCAGGACCTTGATCTTTTATTTCAGTGGACGACAAGATTTTCTTTCCGGTCTTGTAACTCACGTAGGTTTTTCCTAGTGATGTAGGGTTAGGCGGAGATGGACTTGCTGATGCTTCAATGAGCTTTGACATTTGTCAGCTGGATATAGGGTCCTTAGGCCTGTAATAGGACCTTGGAGGAATGGAGATCTTTGTTGAGGCGTGGAGGCTACTTCTCTTGGAGGACCAGTAGATTTATCCATGATATCCTGGAGGCTACTTGGAACTAGTGCTCTGGCACATGAGGATCGGTAGATATTCTCTTTTTGTCGATGTCGTTTAATCTCTTCTGGCTGCTCTCTTCTGCCTCTTGGGTGAGCCACTCTATGGTGAGCTTTTCTTGGATGTAACTAAATGAACCATCGCTTTGTCTTGAATCCTCCCTTTAGTGGGAAAGCCAACAAGATTTGTTGATGCATGTTTGCCCCTTGGGTTGAGTGTTAACTCGTTTGCCCCCTCTTTTCTCTCAGTTATCTCTTTCGTAGAAGTTCAGGAAGGTACGTGCCTTGGACCTACTTCCTTGTAGACTGGCGTATTCTTGACTCCTTCATTGGGAATTCTCGTTTCTTACAACTTGTCGAGGGGTGTAGCCTTGGAGACTTGGAGAGGCACGGATCCTGAGTTTCCCCGAGAGTTTGTAGGGGGTAAAAGGCCATAATTTCCTTTAGAGGTCTATCAGGGCTTGTTGCCGGGAAAAGCGGTTGTAAGGTGGTCAGCTTGCTTTTTCGTCGAGCCATTTGATTTCACCTCCATGAAGGTGGGTAGCCGGAGACCCGTAACCTGGATCCGGGACCTGGGATCCGGGACCTGAGATCTAGAACCTAGAAGCTGGAACCCGGAACCCAGAGATGAATAGTAGCTGGAACGTGTGTTCTCCGGCTTCTTTTACTCTCATTTGCTCTAATTGGACCCAAGAATCAGAAGCCCATCATGTCTTGATGTAGAGTTCGCGTTTTTTTTCGGCTCCTCTTCAGGATGCATAGAAGCAGTGTTCCCGACGCTTGGGCAGGGATTCTTTCGCGGAACAACTCCAATGGAAGTTGACGAGCACTAAAAGGCGTTCTATCCACCCAGCTATTAGGATTATCTAGGATTCCATTACACCTTAGATTCTAAAGTCTAAAGAGACAGGTGGTTCTCCGGTACACCTCTTAGGGGTTGCCTGGTATGCCTGCAGTGTTCCTAGAAACTCTTCTTTTGACTCCCCTGCTTATGTAACTTATCAAAGCTGTGAGCCCGGCCGAAAGATGGTGTGCCCTACTTGAAGACGTCTTGTCTTTCTCCTATGGGGCGGAGTTATGAGCCTGGACACTTTGGTGGAGTCTAGAGCTTGCTATCCACTAATCCTGATGTTGGTGGTGACTGCCCCTGGTTGGGAATATTGACTCCAACGGTTGTAGAGGCATGCTTTGCAGTTGAGACCCGAGACCAGCAGTGGCCAAGAATGTAGGCTGGCTTTGAGGTTGAGAGTTGGAGCCGGCAGATCCAAAGACTGCGGGGATCTGATCTGAGGATAGGACTCGAAACCAGGGACTGCAGAAAGTCTGATCTGAGGATAGGACCCGGAACCAGCAGGAACCAGGGACTGCAAAAAGTCTTATCTGAGGATAGGACCCGAAACCAGCAGGAACCAGAAATTGCAGGAAGTCTGATCTGAGGATACGACCAGAACCAGCAGGAACCAGTAGGAACCAGGTGGTAATCCCTGTGTTGGATCTAGTTACTTCTTTTGGCGTTGTGTTATCCTCCCTTGAAGAAGTGTTTCAGCTGTGTGAGGTTTAGATTTTGGTGAGAATACGTCGTTTCTTCCCCCTAGAGGGCTGGGGTTGAAATATTCTTAAGGAATGGATGTAATGTCTCTTCCGCCTATCACCATCATCACGTAGTATATGACTGCCCTCCTTCTAGTGCCAAACTGTTAGGGAATTTTTGTGTACAAGTGATTCGTGCTCAAACTACGGAATGATAAGAAGAAGGAGACTGGTCGTCGTGGTACTTTCTCCTGCTTTGGTCATGGATAAGCCATGAGATCCTGCTCTGAGGGTAGTGCCATACGGGTATGGGCTGGCATATGTCGTCAGTGCCTTAGTAGCAGTAAGAAAGGTCGGTTGTTGGGCAGGAACCGCCTGTCCGTAGTAAAGATCGTAGGGTCTTCTGGGTCTGCAATTGATGGTCCCGACTCAGGGTCGGTCCCAAGGTGCCTCCAGATCTATAGTTGAGGGTTCCGGTTACCAAGGTTGGTCCTTGAGGAACCGAGGAAGATGTTTGGGATTTATAGCTGCATCCTTCAATGGGGATTGCCTACGTACCCTTCAGTGAGGGATCAAGCCGTTCTTAGTTCATGTATGTGGAGGCACGAAGCCTAGATGGGTGCATAGCCTGATGGAGTCACATAGCCTGATGGAGGCGCGTAGCGTTAATGGAGGCACGTGGCGTAGGGAGCACGTAGCTCTGTAGGTTGTTGGAGTCATCCGTTCTAGGGGGCATATAGCCCGAACAGATGGTAAACCTGTCGATATGCTGCAGTGAGCATGGAGCGTCGATGTGCTTCAGTGAGCATGGATGGGCTTTGCTGATGAGCTGAAGATCATGGCCTCAGCCAGTCAGTAGAGTTGTAGACATGCTGCAGGGAGCATATATCTTCTCCTGGTCGATAGTAACTGCCGGGATCAGCCTCTCCTAGGCTTGTCCGAGAAGAAGGTCTTCTATGTGTAGAATCTTGCCTTGGCGGCTGTAGAATTGGTGAGCTATGGTTATGGACGTCTTTTTTCTCTCTTTAGGTTTAGAAACCTATATTTATAGAAGAGGTCGTGCCTCCTTCTTAGGATTTGGAAATATTCATTATATCCTTAAATTTCCATTCTCTTAGATTTAGGAAGAATCCTTCTTGTCCAAGCTGGTTACCTGATAAATGGAAGATTTCCATTTATCTTAAGGCATGAAAAATCACTTGGCTATCCCGGTATTATTTCTCCAAGCCTCCAGGCAGGACACAGATCCCGGATCCCTGGTAAATGAGTACCCGGGTCCCCCAGAGGGAATCCTGGGCTCGGTCCCTGGACCCTGCTCCCTTCCAAGAAATGGAAAACTTTCGACAAGGAGAAACTTCCATATTTCCGAATATGGAAGAGTTTAACCTAATGAAACCGACTTCTGGACGATTATATAAGAGCTACAACGGCCCTCAAGCATGGATAGACCTTTTGGACTTGGAGATTATACTTAGGCGGCTAGGGTTAGGGTTCATACGAATATACTTGTAATCCTAGCTTGTTCTATGTAATAAAGATCTCTTCAAGTCTATATTTTCCTCAGTCTCTCTAAATCCCACAACAAATCAACTTATCCATCGTTCTGTGGTACTCTAAAGAGCCTACACGAAAATCAACTAACAGTTTGGCGCTAGAAAGAGGGGAGTAATCTAACTACGTGATGATGGCGATGGATGAGTCCTCCCTACCACACTCGCAAGAGAAAAGGAAACGACTTAAGTCATATCCGCAGGATTAGAGACATGCAGTGCAAGTCACTCAGCCACCCGGAAAAACAACCAGGAGTACTGGAGCAGTTCGATGAAAATCAAGCAGGAATCCTCTCAGACCAACGAGATAAGTTTCACAACCAAAAAGAACGAGAGAGAGTCCTGTTACCTCATCAAGATGTTCTCGTGTCACACTTCCGGTTAGCAAACGGCCTGGTCAAAAAGGATACTGGTAGATAGCCGGTTTAGCTCCAGTAACATCATCTTCCAAGCGGCTGATATACCTTGGATTTGACCCATTTTTATCCATGGTATATTATTACTTTACTATATATATATCTATGTTTTCTACTCTTCTAGGTATGTTTTCAGGTTCAGGTGCATTTCGGAGTAAAGCTATGACTTTGGAGCATTTTGGAGCATAAAGGACATTTCACCAGAGCTGACCACTTAGAGGTCGACGAGAGGAAGAATAATCGATCGATGCACATCAGTGCTGACGATCGATATCAGGAAATGCCTCGACAGATGAAGATTAATATCGATCGATGTACACAAGTACCATCGATCGATGTCGAGACACCAGACGCGACATTTTGGATTCAGCAGACTTAAAACCAAGGCCAAGCCAAATTACCAAATGCCCTGACGAGTTTTTAACCTAGTAGAATATATACTGCCTAAGTGTTTGACGGCAGAGAGAGCTTTTCTTTTCTAGACCTAGTTTTGTTACAAATTTCATTTGGAGAGAAGATCACTTGTGATTGGAACTCCTTGTTTCATTTTCTATCATCTATTCTATGAGTTTCTATTTATCTATTGATATGAATTGCTTTGCTATGTCTGAGTAGTTCAACTGTTAGATCCAGGGTTCAGATAGGTTTGTGGGATTAGCCCCAAACTATAGATCTGCCTTGTTGTGATATTCATGATAGATTTGTATTCATTGCTTGTTTTAGCCTAGCTAACTAGAACTTGATCATAGGATTGCATATTCAAGCACCCTTGTTATCCCATCCTGACATCTATCTATCATATTAGGATTGCTAGAGAGGGCTAACCGCCAATTTAGAATCTTAGTAGAGCATTTCATACTCGCGCATAGGCCTGGCTAGAACCCGTCGATCGATGTCCTCAACTGACAATCGATCGATGTTGGCAAAAGTGTATCGGTCGACGTCTTAATAGACTATCGATCGACACTCTCTTGTGTCTGCATCTAACCGGTGAGACACAAGATCTAGTCTGTTAACCAGTGGTACATGCGACAGCTGATCACTGAGTTAAGCGAATGAGCTCTAATATATCATGCATGCAACAGTTAGGCATCTATAGGAATTATAATCTCCAACACCTGAATAGTGGCCCTGCATCTAATATCATTTCCAACCTAAGTTACATTTATCATTTACTCGCTAGTTACTATTGCTATTTTATTTAAAACATTACAACCTTTAGAATTAATAAACACTAGATTTAATTGTTCCCTAGCTCCTTGTGGATTCGATCCCTAAGTACTACATCTGAACCTCTTTTGATGAGAGTAACACTCCTTAGGGTAATTTGAGTGGTATCAAATTTGGCGCCGTTGCCGGGGAGCTTTGATCGCCATTAGATTTAGTTTTATTAATTCTTATTCTTTTCTTTACCCCCTTTTCTAATAATCTTTCTTTTTTTGTCTTTTCAGGTGCATGCCCAGCGGTACCGAAGCAACAAGGAGAAAGACTTGCTGTTCTCAGACGATCCTGCTCATTTGGAACGCACCATCCGTAGAGGTCAACGTTCCACATCGCTCGACGCAACCACTTCGTCGTCGATCGATACGCACAACCAACCGTCGACCGACACCAGACCGTCATCGTCGATCGATCCCAATCGTTCGACAACGATCGATACTACACCGCGTACGTCGATCGATACCGTGTCGTCAAAAATGGTAAACATTATTATTCTAACTCAGGATGAGAACGGAAACCTGTATGACCAGGCCGGTCATCTGCGTAATGCAACAGGTCAGAAAATAGATGCTCAGGGAACTGTAATCCCTGATGCTGATGCTACAGGAGCTGCTCAACCTGTAGATGAGGACGCTCGATCGAAACCACTGGCCGACTACAATCGCCCAGATGAGTACTATTCCAACAGATCAGCGATTCGACTTCCGGAGATCCAGAAGCAGAATTTCGAGCTGAAGCCTCAATACTACACTCTCGTGTCGCAGATACCCTACTCTGGGTTACCGCACGAGCATCCTATGGACCATTTGGAACGGTTCGAGGATCTAATCGCTGCCATTCGGATGGAAGGAGTCCCGAAGATTACCTGCTGTGCAAGCTCTTCAGATACACGCTGAATGGAGAAGCGATGCACTGGCTTAGGCAGCAACCCACAGGATCTTTAACATCCTGGAGCGACATCAAGAATGCTTTCTTACGAAACTTCTTCGATGAGGCGCGCGCTGAAGAACTTCGGAACAAAATTTCCACATTCTCGCAGAAGGCTGGAGAGTCCTTCAAAGATGCGTGGATTAGATTTAGGTTTTTCCAGCGAGACTGTCCACACCACGGATTTAATGAAGTGCAGCTGCTAAGCACTTTCTTCCGAGGTCTCGCCTTACAGTATCAAATGGCTCTTGATACGGCGAGTGAAGGAAACTTCACTACTCGGAATCCGTTGGAAGCTGTGAGACTTATCGAAAACCTTGCTAACAGCAGCAGCACCAAAAACACTGACTCTGAACGGAAGAAGTCTGTAGCCTCTATCGGGAAGGAACAGATGGACGAAGTAAGAGCTAAGTTAGATGTGGTGCACGAACTTCTTAGGAAGCAAGTCTGTTCAGCTGAAGGAGAAGTAGCAGATACAGAAGGAGAAGAAGATGTGAACTACATCGGAGGTACCGGATTCCAAAAATTTGGAAACCAGGGGGAAACAGAAAATTCTTTGGAAATGGCCAAAGAAGTAACCAAAGTTCACAATTTCAAAAACCCTTCAACAACAGCAAGAGCTACTCGAACTCTTACTATCAAAATCCACCACCCCAGACTCAGGAAAGCAAGATCGAAGAAATGCTTGATCGAGTACTGTTGGGACAACAACAAATCACCGTGGATTTCAACGGTAAGATAGACTCTGCCTACAACAATCTGAACACCAAAATCGAGACCTTAGGGACTCAGGTGAGAAAACTTGAAACCCAAGTAATTCAGACGGGCGAGACGAGACTATTAAGAGGCAAGAAGCTTTCGCTAGAGAGGCAGGAGCCGACAAAGGGAAACACCACGTAAATGCCATCATAGATGATGAATTCTGGCAAGTGGTGAGAAATGAAAACCTTGAGGAAGGAGATTTCGAAATCGAAAGCTCCATGAGTCTCGGCGGATCCCAATGGTGTCGACCGATGTCGATGAACTCGCATCGATCGACAGACCATGATGAAGATCGATGGACGGATTACTCCAGTCATCGATCGACGTCGTCTGCCAATTCGACTGAATGCAATGCGGTTCGAATTCTAACTCATGAAGAATTCGCAGCTAAGCATCCTCACCCACCCTCCCCTTTCTATGAAAAAATCGATCGATCGGTTAACTCAACCATCGATCGACAGAGTGAGTCCGACGTCGATCGTCACAACACACCTCCCATCGATCGACAGGCACCTCTGACATACCGAGTGCGGTTACCCTCAATCGATAATGATTACATCAATGCACTCAGACCACCACCTAAACCATTAGCAAACCCACCCGAACCAAAACCCAACCCTTTAAATAGTTCAACAGAATCTGTTCAAGAAGAACAAGAATCTGAAGGGAGAAGGTTAAGGAAAAGAAAGGAGAAGATTCCTAAAAACCTTAAGAGGGAAGCTAACGATAAGGAGATGGATGGTTTCACTAAACGAGTCCTCAGAATCCCAATCGAAAAACCTTTTGATGAAGCTTACTTCACACACCGGTTGTGGATGTTCTTCAGAGAAACAAAGGTAACTGAGGAGGACATTAGGAGAATGTTTCATCAAGTCAGAGGAAAGATGAAACACAGGATCACATTGACGAAGAAGAGTGATCCTGGGAAGTTTGCAATACCATGCATAGTCAAGGGTGTTGAATTTCCCCATTCAATGTGTGACACAGGAGCATCGGTTAGTATCCTCCCTAGGATCATGGCAGACCAGCTTGGTTTGACCATCGAACCCTCAACAGAATCCTTCACCTTCGTGGATCTTTCAGAGAAACGATCCGGAGGCATCATAAGAGATCTGGAGGTACTGATTGGTAATGCCCTTGTCCCTGTAGATTTTCATGTCTTAGACATCGAGCTTAACTGGAACTCTTCACTTCTGCTTGGAAGATCCTTCCTAGCTACAGTAGGAGCTGTATGTGACATGAACAAAAACAAATTGTGTCTAACGCTCATAGACCCAAACATCCACTACGATCCCATCCGACCTAAGAGAAAGGTAATTAATTCTGTGGATTATGGGAAAGAACTTGGCTTCATTGGCGCATGCCATTGTGGAGCAGAGTATGAATCGGAGTACGAAACAGAGTACTCGGAATCGATCGACACCCCAACTTTCCATCGATCGATTCCAATGTGTCAATGGTGACCGATGACCACAACAACACGTCACTCGACGTAATGCACCCACTTGACCATTTCGCTTCACCTAATCATTGTTACCAACATTTTGCCTTCCAACCTCCAACCAGGAGAGGACATGATGATTATTCCATAGGCAGTTGGGCAGACAGTGGTTTCCATGAAAGTTTTGCAGTTGACACTGTAATTACTTCACCTCATGAGGAACATACCGAGGAATACGATGAGGAATACTGGAAAGAACGTGCAATAGAAATGTCTTTGCAGGATGAAAGACTTGAAACACACAAGTTCACCAACACGTTTCCAACATCGTTTGACGCTTTGCACTCCACATCGGTCGATACCCACCCTCATCCAGCAAAACAACCGCTCACATCGATCGACACACCGAAAAGAACATCGATCGATATTCGCACCGCAGCGAAAATTCAGGAGCAGGAGAATATTCCCTCCCTAACTAGGTTTACAGATACCTATATAAATCGTTTTGCACCTCCGAAACCACCTACACACATCAGAGCAAACACACAAGCAAATAAGATGAACACTCTTCCTTCTACATCAACAGAAAAATCCATGAAGAGCAATCATCTCAAGAACACAAGTTCTGCAGAAATTACTCTGCCATCGATCGATGTAACTGTATCTACATCGATCGATACTACTCTAAACCCTAATCTCTCTATTTCTAAAATGAATAATTATGCAAACATTGATTACGGTTTTCTAACACCTGATGAATTTGGTATTTTCAGGGATCCAGATGGCAACGCACGTGCAATGGATGGAAGGATTTTACAAGTGTCCAGAGAGGACATAGCAGACATCCTTCAAGTAGCCAATGGACCTGACAACCTGTTCTCACAGCAACGTGGCACTCCAGACGTCATTCTAACAGATCCTAACAACCACGCAGGAGTCGCCACAACAGAGATCAACACAGATCTATCACGCCAACCAAAAGGGCAAGCATCGATCGACGGTACAACGGAGACATCGATCGCACAGGGTAACACCAACGTCGATCGATATGGATGATCCGACGTCGATCGACAGACGCTATGAATGTGGGAGCCGCGCTTTTGACATGTATGGAGCCAGAAAGTTCACTTGGGAACAAAGGGACGAATATGGAGTCTACAGAGATGAGCGTGGACACGCACGAAGCGCAGCTGGTGAGATGATACCTGTCACAAAGGACAACATCAGGAAAATACTGGAAAGAGCATCTTTTTTTGAAGAGAGCCACATCTGTCTTCCAGAACATGCCACTTCCTTCACACTCACAAGACTGGCACCAGAACTCTACACCAAAGAAGAAATCGATGAAATGGTGTTTGGTATTTGTGGAGCTCAGGAGAAACTGGGAGAGGAGCTCAAAACACTGGTAGATGAAATACATCAGCCTTTGGATAAAGGCTACAATGAGCTTTTCAGATGTATGGCAGAAATGAGGACAGAAATTGAAAGTTTACGTCAGCAACTTGAGAAGGAAGCTATGACCTCAGCATCGATCGACGCACCAAGTGCAACATCGATCGACGTCAGTCTTCCTACAGCTAAGATCCTTGCAGAACCGCAATGTTCAACACAACACAAGGATGAATGGGAAGTCTCATACATCGACACGAGGATAAACGACGTTTACTGCCTTCTCAATAACAACGTGGACTGGCTAAGCACTAAAATCGAGCTACTACAGCAAGATCTGGACACCATTCGCAAGAAGGACCGACATCCAGCCACATCGATTGACATGTGCACCTTCACATCGCTCGACGCCAAAGTCTCAGCAATGAGATGAGAGGCTGAGGACTTACGAGGATATGCATGACCGTTTATATCACCAGTCATGATAGATTTAAACAAATTGTCTAGTCATTACTTGATGCCCAAAAGGATATTGAGAACATTACTAATCAAAGTTTTTTGCAGGAAAAATCAGCATCGATCGACAGGCTAAGAGGACCCTGGATCGATGGCAAGAAACCTGTGGAGTTACTTCCTTACACAGCAGCAGAGGTTGACAAGATCACATCCAAGATCTACACTGCTCTAGACACCATGGAGGAACGACTTGACAAACGCTGCGATGACATCTACTTTCCATTCGACAACAAAATCAGTGGACTAGACAACCACGCAGAATGGCTACAGAAAGAAGTCAAAGCCATTCAGAGGCAACTCGCAGCTCAACATCAGATATCAGCATCGATCGACAGGACAAAAGCAAAATCGATCGACGGCAACTCACCGAGATCGACCAACAAACACATAATCGCATCGATCGACGCCGAGTCTATACCAATCGGCGAGCAGCTGATACACAAGACAGTGGAGTCAATGCAAAAGGAACTGACAGATCTTTCAGCATACGCCTATGACAACATAGGCTGGCACCAGGTCAGCATTGACAACATTCAAGAAAGGCTACAGAACATCTCCAATGTACTTGGAAGATGGATGACAAATGGACAAGAAATGATGAGGCCACAAGAAGTTTCATTGCATCTTGGTCCAATGCGCAGATGAGAGAGAGATGACGTGGATGCTTGCTTTCCAACAAGCAGCTGCTTCTCCACCCAATAGCCAATCACTACCACAGTCAAGCTAAATGACTATAACAAGCGCTGAGTGGGAGGCAACCCACTATTAGGTATTTTACTTTGGTTTTATTAGCTAGCATTTAATTTCTTTCGTTTTATCTCTTTCAGATTTAGGAGAACCAAGTAGGAGGACTTGAATATCGACCGACGATGAGACGTCGACATCGTTCGACATAGGCAACCACACGACGATCGATGTAACACTTACCCATCGATCGATATATAATCCGGTCAGATGTATCTTACCTACTTGTTACATTTCGTACATCATAACACTTTCATCATAACTCCGGCTGAGTTACACTGGGACAGTGTAATTTAAGTCTGGGGAGAGATTTACTGATATAATTTATTTTATTCTTACGTAAAAAGGAATTTCAAATAAATTATGCTTAGCTATCGAAAATAGGGACTATAATCTTATATTGATTTAAACATGAATATCTAACCAATCTTTAGCACCATTTAGATTTACTGATTGCAGATAGCACTAAAGATGCTAAAGCAGATCAACCTATCAACTACACACTTGCCTTGAACCGTATGAAGTAACCAAAGCTGATTTCCAACACTAAACCTGACATAACCGCTTGTCTTGGGGCTTGGTATACATGGGATCGGATTCTTCAGATAGGTCTGGAAGGTAACGCCTGGTTTAGATTATTTATCACATTTTCTCTCTCTAGATTTCGACCCTAGATTAGTTATTAAAAATAAATAAAAATAATATAATATAAATAATAAAATAAATAATAATAAATAAATAAAAAGTAAGATCTATTGTAATTAGGATGAGTCTGAACAGGACTTGGTGGCTAAAACCATTAAGGCTTGATTCATAAAGACTCAAATAAAAGAGTTCGAAACGGGACTTGGAGGCGGCAATCTTCAAGGCTCGCTTTCGCAAAGAACTCTTGGATATAGGTCAAAAAGAAGTGAACAGAACTTGGTGGCAACCACCATTAAGTTTTGATTCATGGAAGCCTGTCCAATCTTGGTCACTGATCCTGCAATGGAAGCAGACTTTGACTCAAGAGAGAAATTAGAGAGAGAGAGAAACTAGGAACTAACTTTTACCTGCAGCTCCAGATACCTGTCTGAAATCCTTGCATCCTGTGATCGATACTCCCAAGGTAAAGCATTCACTTATTATTTATGCTAAGAAATGAAATCAGTAGAGGGGATGTCAGACGTGAATTGATGAGTTGTGTTATGTTAGAAATGGTTGCTAAGCTAGGATATTGCATAGTGTGCTTTTGTGATTAGGACTTTTTAAATGTGGTTGCAAAATTGTTGAGGAAAGATTTCTATGTTTTTAAAATCTTAAGTTCCCAAATATTTTCAAACCTCTTTCAGAGAGACTGCCTGTATGTTTTGCTTGAGGACAAGCAAAAGGGTAAGTCTGGGGGAGTTGATATACCTTGGATTTGACCCATTTTTATCCATGGTATATTATTATTTTACTATATATATATCTATGTTTCTACTCTTCTAGGTATGTTTTCAGGTTCAGGTGCATTTCGGAGTAAAGCTATGACTTTGGAGCATTTTGGAGCATAAAGGACATTTCACCCGAGCTGACCACTTAGAGGTCGACGAGAGGAAGAATAATCGATCGATGCGCATCAGTGCTGACGATCGATATCAGGAAATGCCTCGACAGATGAAGATTAATATCGATCGATGTACACAAGTACCGTCGATCGATGTCGAGACACCAGACGCGACATTTTGGATTCAGCAGACTTAACCAAGGCCAAGCCAAATTACCAAAATGCCCTGACGAGTTTTTAACCTAGTAGAATATATACTGCCTAAGTGTTGACGGCAGAGAGAGCTTTTCTTTTCTAGACCTAGTTTTGTTACAAGTTTCATTTGGAGAGAAGATCACTTGTGATTGGAACTCCTTGTTTCATTTCTTATCATCTATTCTATGAGTTTCTATTTATCTATTGATATGAATTGCTTTGCTATGTCTGAGTAGTTCAACTGTTAGATCCAGGGTTCAGATAGGTTTGTGGGATTAGCCCCAAACTATAGATCTGCCTTGTTGTGATATTCATGATAGATTTGTATTCATTGCTTGTTTTAGCCTAGCTAACTAGAACTTGATCATAGGATTGCATATTCAAGCACCCTTGTTATCCCATCCTGACATCTATCTATCATATTAGGATTGCTAGAGAGGGCTAACCGCCAATTTAGAATCTTAGTAGAGCATTTTCATACTCGCGCATAGGCCTGGCTAGAACCCGTCGATCGATGTTCTCAACTGACAATCGATCGATGTTGGCAAAGTGTATCGGTCGACGTCTTAATAGACTATCGATCGACACTCTCTTGTGTCTGCATCTAACCGGTGAGACACAAGATCTAGTCTGTTAACCAGTGGTACATGCGACAGCTGATCACTGAGTTAAGCGAATGAGCTCTAATATATCATGCATGCAACAGTTAGGCATCTATAGGAATTATAATCTCCAACACCTGAATAGTGGCCCTGCATCTAATATCATTTCCAACCTAAGTTACATTTATCATTTACTCGCTAGTTACTATTGCTATTTTATTTAAAACATTACAACCTTTAGAATTAATAAACACTAGATTTAATTGTTCCCTAGCTCCTTGTGGATTCGATCCCTAAGTACTACATCTGAACCTCTTTTGATGAGAGTAACACTCCTTAGGGTAATTTGAGTGGTATC